>NW_027468881.1:7419615-7909615 GCF_046254945.1 Alosa pseudoharengus | reverse complement strand
ATGTGCTTCCGCAAGAGTATACCCCACCCCCCCACACACACACACAAACCCCTCTTCCCCACCCCCTACTTACAAGTTACTTTTTCTCAGGTAGCTCAATTTACCGCTCTTCTCATGAGGAGGTATTTTTACATGCAGACATCCTCTCCGCTCTGCTCCGTTCCCACAGAGACCCGTTTTTCCAAGGGCCCAGCTCTATTTCCAGGATTAATGAAATGGAAATTCTGCTCTGAAGTGCGCCCGTGCACCGAGCCCTGCCGAGCCATGTGAGGGGTATTAGCTCCAAACGTCCAGATACAAGAACTCAATAAAAAAAAAACATGACTGCTGCTGCGCTTGTGAAAAAAGGGGAAAAAAAAAGTTCTGAATTCAATCAAAGACGTTTGCCTTTCTAACCTATTTAAATTGAACAGCATTTGACAGCAATACACTATGATGGAGGTCTCAAGCTTTGCTTATAAGCCTTATTTCAGCAAGCCCTCCCTCAATTTGCATGCCAGTGTGTGTTAGTTCTTACATTTCCCTGTAACCACGGGCCATTTTGCATGTGAATTACTGTGCTGGACTCAGGAGGATAGGTCTGTTTCATTGTGCCAGAGAGACCTCATGAGTATGTTAGTTTCATATTAAACCCGATATATTGCGCTTTATATCACCCATATAGTCATACAAAGAGAGAAAACGAGTATGTATATACTAATCTGAATAAAGAGCTAAAATCACCAAGTGCATTATTACTTGAAGTCTTTCTCACAGGCAAATGTGGATTTTACATACAGTAGTTATGTAGTCATAAAATGCATAATGCAATCAAGGGTTTGTTTCTGGAAAATAAATTGTGTATCTTTTCTTTTATCTTGCAGTGTGACAATTGAAAATATGGAGATATAGTCTTTAATGAAGAGCAGTACCACAGACATTTTTTGTTGTTTTTGTTTTGAGGAGAACATTGTTACAGTGATTACTTTCAACAGATTGTTGTAAGGCTTGTTGTAAAGTTTTGTTGAAAGGAAATCACTACATTACGTTTCAAAACAATTCCAAAAAAACAATAGTGAAATCTCAGCAGAGCCCATGCACACCATCACTCTTAATATTTCAATTCTACAGACATGGTGGATTGTGTCACCTGAAAAAAAAGAGAATCAGTATTCTAAAGTAAGGTGAGATCAGTATTCTAGAGTAAGGTGAGATCTGTATCCATCTCTGTCATGCCTTTGTCTTTTGAGCCTCACTCTTTCTTGCTTTCTTTTTTCCCTCTGTCTCCTATGTCTTGCACTCTCTCATTTCTCTCCCTTTCCTTCTCTCTGTTTCTCTATCTTTTTCTCTTATCCTCTCTCCCGCTCTCACCTCATCCCTCTCTATCTCCCATTCTCTCTCTCTCTCTCTCTCTCTTTCTCCAAACAGAGAGTACCACGCCGCTCCGGCCTGTATTCGTGAAGCAGCCTGGCAGTATTGTTTTCCCCATGCACTCCACCGAAACCAGACGAGAAGTGACGTTCAGCTGTGAAGCCCAGGGATACCCACCACCCTCTTACAGGTCAGATCTTTTCTCTCTCTCTCTCTCACACACACACACACAAACAAACAGCTTTGTGAATCCCCCTGTGTGGATGAGATGGGATGGAAGAGTATACAGCTGTTATCCATTCATTTCACTGCCCTAGATTTTTTCTGTTGGTCCCTGTGTGCCTAAGGCCTCAGGCACTGTGTTTCCCATTCTGATCACAGACTGTGAAGATGCAAGGTGAAGCAAGAAGCCAAGTCCCAGTCTGTTAGCCCCCTCACAAATCTCAACTTGTATTACGTCTTTACGTGTGTCAGTAGAACTGTCAAAGAAAGTTTGACACTCTAATGTCAACATGTTGCAAAATAAGAAATGTTATGTAAACGGCAAACTGCATTTTGACAGTTATCATTTATTTTTTATATGGATAGATTCTCAGATGCCGCAGTGTTTCTCGGCATCTGAGAATGTGTGTGTGTGTGTTAGTGTGTGTGTGTGTGTGTGTGTGTGTGTGTGTGTGTGTGTGTGTGTGTGTGTATCTGCTTGTCTATATAAAAAAAACATATTCAGTCCTTGCTCAGACAATTCAGTTTGTTGAATAGTTGAATAAACCAAGGTGCTGATTTAATTGAGGTTATCCACCATGGACAAGATGCTCAGATTTTAAGTGAAGAACAGAACTTAAAAAATATATAATACTGATTCAGTGTAATTTGAATTGGTGATACTACAGACTAGTATAGAAGAAAACAAATCTACTTCAAACAACTGAAATACCAGTTTGGAACTCAACTTTCCATGAAGTTCAGGTCAAGCACAGAATCCGAAGATGTCCATGGATACTCTGAAAACACTCCTTATTAAACACGGCTGTCATTACGATTAATGTATCTTGAAAAGGCAGAGTTTGTGCCTAATTGGTTGCTAATTTGAACTAATGTTCTCAACCAAGTCAATTTGGGCTTACACGGAGCATGCTCAGACCTGAATCAGACACACACACACATGCAGTGATTCTGACTTGAAAAGAGAAAAATAGGTAATGTTAGTATTTGTGTCATCCCTACATGTATTGTTTTATTGATAAATATTCATTGCGGGTCTCTAGGATACATGTCCCTGTTATAGTGTCAGTGTTGAGGAGTTGGGTAAAGTAGCGCAGAAACATGACCTGTGGGAAGGGGAGCGCTCTACTCTGTGTTTTGTCAGTTCAGTACAAAGTGGTTTAATTTCAACAGAATGGTAAATGAGCAGAGGGAAGGAGTGTCCTCCCAGCGTTTCAGCGCTGCCGTGTCGACTTGGAGCAAAGTTTGGAGACCTTGGAAGTTTTCTCACAGTTTCCGACCCACGTCGCAAGCTTTCTGTTGAGAGAGGGGGGGGGGGAGTCTATTTCGAGGAGCCAAGGACAAATTAATTTATCTAGGACGGCCTCCCACTCCCCCTCAACAGCCCCACCACCCCACCCCTCTCCAACGACTGCCATTACGGAGAGGCTCTCGGAGTTGTCAGCGCGGGCCCTTGATTTGTCTCGTCTGGCGAGCTCCGACCCATTCCAGCTGCAGCTCCAAATCACTAAATCAATCTAATCAGGTAGCCTGCCACTGAGCTTGGCTTTAGCAGATCAGCTCTCCCTCTCTCTCTCTCTCTTTCCCTCTCTCTCTCCTTCTCCCTCTCTCTCTCCTTCTCCCTCTCTCTCTCCCTCCTTACTCTCTCTCGCTTTCTCCGTCTCGATCTCGATCTCACTTCTCCTCATCGCCAACCAGCCATGTAGATGGAGAAGAAATGAGAATGGGGGCATGGGGAGAATCAAGAGAATCACTCACTTTGCTCAAAAGATGAAAAGCCTACTCGGAGAAGGAAAAGGCAAAATAGAGAGACACACTGAGCCAATGTTGGGAGATAATTGCTAATGGGTCTTTAATCCTTTTTCAGTGGATTTTAAGGGGGTTCGAACACCAGAAATGTTAAAACACCATCAGCAGTCTTATCCAGGAAAAAGAACCCATTTTGCAATGCTATTCTCTACTTACAAGTGAAGAAGTGTAGTCTTCTGATGTTTTATTGAATGCTTTGAATAAAACACATTCATTATCCCCCTCTATGTCCATCTGTTATAATCACAGAATGCATTCAAATTGAAACATCTGACTCAATATCGCTCACATCGAGACAAGTTTATCAGACGCGAGTAGTATGTGTTAGTTTAGAGACACTGCAGCAGGTGTGTTGTATGCTGGCTGCTTTAACGTTATCTTTCAAATCTGCTGGAGGCAAGGTGAATGACAGCTTGTCTGTTGGATCATGGAGCCGCTGATTGGTTCACAGCTTCTGAATGTAATGTCAGTATTAATCTTCCCTGATTTACACTGGGTTTCTGCCCCCCCCCCCCCCCCCCTCCTAAATCCCTTCGGCGAGGGTCGCCTGTAGCGAGAGGAGCGTGCGTTACCATGACGAATGAGTAATGCTCCTCTGTAATTGCCTCTTACATCAATAATAATCACTTTTGTCTGCTGCGGCGTACCCCAGGCTCACCCATTTGTTTTGATTTGTGTTTCGCGGTGATAAAGCACCTTGATTTTTCTCCTGCAATTAAAGCTTGATGGTGATGAAAGCATTTGATTATGCTGAGTGACCGTGTGGGTTTGATGAAACAAAGCTTGGCATCTCTCTGTGTCCAAATATGACCCGGGGAAACATTTTTGGGTCGTAATGCAGGTGCTTCAGACATTTTGTTTATATGTTCTACAAGGTCTCCACATGGTGACACAGCTCCAAAACAGGTGGTTTTGTGCTATTTGAATGTTTTAGAAGGTCTGTCTTTTTTGTTATTTTTGATGTCAACAGAAGAAGATAAGAAAACATTATTGGCCATGAAATAAATATTGTCCATTATCGTGCATTACACTTTCTCCCTACTGATATCCAATCCTGTGTTCCCCATCCGCAGGTGGAGGCTAAATGACTCTTTCATCGCGCCCAGGCTGGGATCTCGATATAGCTTCTCTGGAGGAAACCTGCAGATCAGCCATCTCAATAAGGAGGAGGACGTGGGGATTTACCAATGCCTGGCATCCAACTCCTTAGGGACCATTCTGAGCAGAGAGGCCAGTCTGCATATTGCCTGTGAGTCCGGTTTATCATATCGGTTATCATTCTCCGTGTAAATTCGTGTGTGTATGTATGTGTGTGTGTGTGTGTGCGAGCGTGCGTGCGTGCGTGCATGCGGCAAGGCAGTGCAGTGTTTTTTACTCATTGCCGGTGAATTTATTCTTTTTTCTTAAAGGTTATTCCCAATCAGGGAAGTGTGTGTGTGTGTGTGTGTGTGTGTGTGTGTGTGTGTGTGTGTGTGTGTGTGTGTGTGTGTGTGTTTGTTGTATGTGTGTGTGTCTTCTATTGCTTGTCTATCTGTCTATGGGTGTCTGGGTGTGCCTATATGTGTGTGTGTGGAGGATGCTTTTATCCTGTCCAAAGAAGCCAGTGTACATATTGCCTATGAATCTTTTTAACTACAAGTTATAATTCCCCATGTAAACAGTGAGACATATGTGTGGTTTGGAGGGAATTGTAGAGGGGTTGGGTGGATCATGGCTTTGGTGAATGATGTGGTTGGGCCTGAGCTGGGAATGATCCATAGATGCAGCCACAGATGGGCTTCAGACCGGCTATAAGTGTGTGTATGAGACCTTGGCGGATTGTGGTATAACTAATGCTTTACGGCGTCCATCCGTCATCTTTACGAGCCGTATTCCTCGCCATCTCTGATGAAGGTGAACCTGGTGTGGACCGCTCCTCTTTGACGGCCGCCCACCCCAAACGACAGCATTGACAGGCCGTGACTGACTGGCCAGACCGATTGAATCCTGATGTCTGTTTTCCCCACACCAGCCAACAGGCAAAGGGGTGTGCGTGTGTGTGTGTGTCTGTGTGTGTGTGTTTGTGTGTGTGTGTGCGTGTGTGTGTGTGGATGAGGGGGGTTCTCCAATCCAGCCCCAGCATTTGCACCCAAGGGGAAGCACCTGCGCTCTCAGCCCAATGAGTTGGCTCCAACCAGGGATTGCCCCCTGACCCCGCCCCCCCTCCCCCCTTTCTGACCCATGCTGTAAGTCACATTGATTGCTCTCATCGGTCATGCTCCTCTGACCCGAAACTCCTGGTGCCGGAAGACGAGTGGAGAGGTGGATGGCAGGTGGAGCGGAGAGAGAGATGGGGAGACTGGCGCTAGCGTTTTCTCGCTCCACTCTCCCCCCATCTTATTTATTAGTCTTGGTGTAACTTAATTAAGAGTGCGGGAGTGATTGAGTGGCAGAGGGTCAGGGGATAATTCAGAGAGTGACTGGTATTATTAAAGCCTGTGTCCTGTCATTTATAAATGACATGCAGCCTCCAAAGGGGAATCACGACACGTTGCTCGGATCGCTTGTCCACGTGTTCTGGGATCTATTGCCTTTCATTGGCCACAGATATGACAGAAGAACTCTGTTGCTGATATACTGTAGATTCCGTTTGTGCATGCAAAATGGTTTTCCTATTGATGGTGTAGGGCTGGCCAATAGTAGCTGATTTTTGAGACTTGAACTACTGTAGTCCCCCCCCCCCCCCTCCGAAATCGCAAAAGAGCTGCTATGCTATGTTTGTGCATTCCCTCCATATTATATCGGAGTTATGTTCATACTTTGTTGCAAAAGATGCATATTTAGATTGTTTACTATTGCGCTTCTCAACTGTAGGGGGACCAGCAAATGCAGCAAATCTTCTTTAGTTTGGTTTCTTTTAATAGAGGGAGAGCAGATAGCTAACAAACGTTCAGAAAAAGTCCTGTTGGCAAATTTGAGGAAAAGTCGGTAAAGGGGCTATTTCACACAATTTGAGGGTGCTGAATTCAAATATTTTGTTTACCAAGCTCAATTTTGAGTTTTAAGCTTGCTAATTAGCATAATTAGCATAATTTACATACTTTTTGGTTTTGCCATCAGATATCATAGGAATTGCAAAAAATAAGGCATTAATATACTCTTTATGTATCAGATATGTTGTCGGACAGGACAGGAATTACCCCAATGACCCTCAAGTAGCAAATGAAAATAAGCTAAAATTAAAATATAAATTGAAATAATAGCTAAAATTCAGTATGACGTTTAGAAGCAAAATAGATTCCTTGATAATAAATTGATAGAATAGTAGGTGACTGCTCATTTTTCTGTAGAAAGTACTTCACTAACTATTATGAACAGTTGTCAGTCTTTACAGAGGATTTACACTGTATTTATTTTACTGTAAAGGTGCTCTGGTGCTCTTTCCTATCATTCAAATCCCAGCCATCCAAAAAAATGGAAGAGTGTGCATGTTTGAGGGTTGCTGAAGAGTGCTATGGAGATTGCATTATTTGCAAATAAAAATAAAATTTAGACAAGATATCCTTTATAGTGCAACAAAAAGAAACATTCTCCAGTGCATCATTACTGCATATGATTCTGAAAGGGAAGTGGACCTATAGGACAAATCCTCAGCTATACATTAATAACTGATTAATGTCCCTGTACTGTAGCCATTGCAGATAGCAATGGTTATTTGTGAAGTGGAAATAAGTCATCCTCACTTAAGTGCTGTCTAGCAATGTGGAATGTCCAGTATAGTGATTAGTATTAGTTATGTCTTTAGGGCACCCATCTGACTGCAGCACATTAAAGAAGTATGCAGGAAAGTTTGTAAGAAACTTTTGTATTGTTATTTGGTATTTGTTATGTGGTAGCAAATGATGTTGACTATCAAAGAAATAGACCTAATGTAGGAATGCACACAGATATTGCAACAGATACGCTCAGCCCAATCCAAACTTTTCTCATCTGTTGTTCCTCGTTGGTGGAACACACTGCCAGTTCCTACAAGGGCAGGGTCATCCCTCTCCATTTTCAAAAAACTCCTGAAGACCCAGCTCTTTAGAGAACATCTCCTCTCATAGCACCACTTACAACAAGTCTTGCTGATCCTAGCACTTACCATCCGTCTTGAACTGACACTCAACTGTTTAAAAACAGCACTCACTGATGCACTTATTCTTACTGTACTCTACCGTTTTTAAATTGTCCTAAAATTGTTGAGAGAATTGCTTTAAAACTTAACTGTTACCATGTTGTTAGTCGCTTTGGTTAAAAATGCGTCAGCCAAATGTAATGTAATAATGGTGTAGGCCTATCTGATTAAGACCCAAAGAGTGGTTGAAACGTACTTATTAAATTACACTGGAGCAAAGAAGACCATCTTCACTTTTTTCCCTTTGCAACTGTCAAAGAAATCCCATAAAAACAGGAAGGCCTAGGGTAGCCTACATCAGATGGCCTAAAGATTAGGCTCTTCTGAATAGCATTAAGTGATTTGCATGCAGTAATTTGAACACTGACCTTGATCTAGCCTACTTTGGCTATTTAAAGGTAATTTATTGCCAAAACATCGCACAATATAAATGAGCTATAACAAACAATAAAGGACTTAATCACACACAAACTACTATTTTATCAGCCCCAACAGTGGCGCGACTGGCTGGGGCACCTGCACCGTGCGCCGACGACCCGGGTTCGACTCCCGCCCCGTGGTCCTTTCCGGATCCCACCCCGACTCTCTCTCCCACTCACTTCCTGTCAATCTCCACTATCCTATCTAATTAAAGGCATAAAAAGCCCAAAAAAAAAAAAAAAAAAACTACTATTTTATCTGACTACAAAAATAATAATTATGTAGGAAGTTTAGAAGTTTGAAACCCAGAATTGACCAAAAGTGCACCAAATTCAACATAAATGACTCAATACACTTGGAGGAGGCCTGCGTCCTTTCTTTTCCAGATATTTTAGGATTTCGATATCGCTTCAGTATCGAGTATCAAGATATTTATGGCAGGTATTGTATCGAAGTCATAATTTTGGTATCATGACAACACTATGCCAGAGCCACTCTGTTTTCTAGATGTTGAGGATCGGAGGCTCTACCACCAACAAGTGATGCTGCTCAATGGCATATTAGAAGAGCACATTATCAAGCTCTAGTATAGAGGCAAGCACACATACCAAATCCAGTGTTACTAGAAGTAAAATGTTTTTTACTTGACGGTTGTTGCTGACGGTAGATGCAGTTCTGCATTAGGCTTATTCCCGCTATTTAAGTTCATATGTACTGTAGGATATATTCTGAGTTGAAGGTTATCTGTGCAATTTGTTATTGTGATGAAATGCATTAAACACCACGAGTGACTCACTATGTTAGCAATAAAAATATGGTTGTGTTTTGATTAGAATTTCCGAGTTTATTACATGTTAACTGTAATCATGTTCCCATTAAATACGTTAATAAACTATAGTATGGCTTCTTTAATGCTCAAACATGTATTTAGAGAACACTTTTATTTGGTTTTAGTGATTACTTTTGAAATCAACCCAATTTAGGGAAAAATAAGCAAAAATAATCGCTATTTTATGTTAAAATGCTGATTATGCGGCTTAGAACTCAGAATTGAGCTTGGTAAACAAAATATTCAGAATCAGCACCCTCAAATTAGGTAAGAAGGGTGGTTTACCTAACCTGACTCCGCCAGATGGATTTGCTCCGCATATCCATCTGGGAACTTTTCATTGAAGAACTTTTGGGAAGGGGCGGACATACTGGTTAGCTGATTGGATAAACCATCTGTCTATCACCACCTTTGTTGGTTATCGACGGGCCAAATCAACCAATTAGATGAACAAAGTATTCGTCTAATGCCGTTTAACATACAATTAAGTTAGGTAACGTGACAAACGTAAAGATGTTTTAACTTACCATTTATGAACCTAATCAACGACAATTCCCATCAAGTTTTCACGGTAGGCCCGTACACTTCTGAAGATAGTAGCCTATATTCCTCCATTATGAACTGGAATCAGCCGTGGAGGATGTCTGTGTCGTTAATTCCTCCCAGCTGCATGGCTGAGACTCATAGCTTCACAGTTTACCCAGGAATACTTTCTAATTTGAATAAAACTTGCGCGATAGCTATTCTCATCTCTGTGGATGCCATCATGTTGTTCGTTGCGTCACACCTCAACCCGCCTCAAAGCCAACGCTGATTGGACGTTCGTTTGGTGAACTGCTCCAAATTTTCTTTAACGGAAAGTATCCAGACTGATCTGCGAGTGAAACCCTGAAGCTCGCGAGATCAGGATGGTCTCACAAGGCTATGGTTTACCAACTTTTCCTCAAATTTGCCGTCAGAAGTTCTCTTCTGTGAAGCTGCTCTCCCTCTATAATGTCTAGCTTTCCTTTAGATGGAAGTTTAAAATCTGAATATACAAAGGTTCATTTTCGTAAAGATGCCTATAAAAAAAGAACATGTAATGTATCTGTAATTCAATGCTAGAGCTTGCTATTCCTGAATGTGGGACAAAGTTGGGAGCTACACGATTAATTGCAGCCTTTGCAGTTAGTTAATTCCATTAGCTCAAATTGCGACTGTAAATTTCGTTGTAGTTTTGAGTTAGACTGGAATGTGCATTTACAACTGAATAGCATATACCATAGCATTTGGGGGCAACTTCACTATGTCAATATAAATCACTTTTTAAAGCCATTCACTAGGCTCGAAAAATCATTAAACGTCTACGCTACTATGGAGTATGTAATTGTAAAGAAAGGGTGCAAAATAATGACTTGCTCTTCCTCCAGTCACCGTCATCTTGTGTGGAGAAAGTCCTTACAAGTCGTTGTACCAAATGCAGTACAAGCCTCTCAATGGACGCAAAAGGAAGAGAGTTTGGTAATCGACTTATACAGACTTTCTCCTCACAAGATGGCGGCAACTTGAAGAAGAGCAAAGATAAACTCAGAGTTGGTCATTTTAATGAGGAAGAAAAAAACTGAAACTTGAACTAGCTCCATTACAAATCGCGAACTATAACACAAACTTGTTAATTTTAATCTGTGTGAACTGAGCTTTGTGCTAGCTCTTGTGAGGTGTGAACTTGCTTAACACGGCAGCCAAGCTGTTCTCCTGCAGGAGTTGAAGACAGCTCATTATTATCACACAGTGTTGTTCCTGCTTTTGCTCAGAGCCCAGCACTGGGCCTTTTTGACTCCATGGGGCTCGCAGGCACACACAGACAACTCTGTTCCAGGAACATTCTGCTGTCCCTCAACACTACGTGTCCATGATGCAACACGCTCAGATCATCCCATGTTTATATGGAGTTACAGCTGGCATCTTTGTTATGGTGCAGTGTGTATTTGTTATTCTCAGTTGACATATCTGTAGCACATCTCTCTCTCTCTCTCCCTCTCTCTCTGCTCTCTCTCTCTCTGCTATCTCTCTCATGAAAAAAAATGCATGCATGAAGAGTGTCGTTTACCTCTGTGCTGAAGGAATGGAGTCTATTAGTACTGCTATGGTTATGCCCATAGATGATTTCCCCAAAATTTCTCAAAATTTTTCACACACCAAGTATTATAAGTAGGAGAATGCAGCAATCTGCAGCATACTGCAAGAGCAGGAGAGCTTCTATCAGCTCTGGTGTAGAGAGCTTCATATCCCTTATCAGCTGTTTCATTTGAGGTCTCTGTGAATCTTATAATTAGGCATGATTAGCATTTCCTCTCGGTAGCGCCGCTGTGGCATTTCAATCTTATCTTGGTAATTACTTTGCCATTATATGAGTCTGATCCCTCTCACACCTCCGAAGAGGAGCTTTTTCAGCACCGCTTCTCGTTGGCCCGCGTGTGGCTTTCTGACAACTGCTCCCCATGGCTCACTCTTCTCCACAAGCATTTTTTTTTATTGAATTTCATGCTGCGACAGACGGAGGGAAAAGACACTCTTCACCTGTAGGAATTCGGTGTCTCATTCACTTCAGAAGGGGGGAACAGAGGGGTTGGGGATTGAGAAGCAAGAGCATATTGTCAAAAAAAAAATGAATGTGAAAATTCACATCTGTGTGTGGATGACCCACAAATGTCAAATAGTTTATGCTGAAAGTGTTGTGTTGTGCTGTAGCCTGGCCCTCAGAGATGGTTTATGTGACTGCTTGTCACAGGACTAGTCCTGAAATACAGTATCTCAGTGTGACAAATCTCCCCATTAGTCACTAATCACTTCAGAAGCAATTAACGCTCCACTTTAAGCCAATCCATGTGATGTGTTTACATTTTATACATTATGATGGACACATATGGAGATGTCGGTAAAGATGTTTTATCTCTCTGAAGGAAGTGAACATTGGCAGTGCTCTTTAGTCATCCTTTATAGTAGATGATGACTAATGGCAATAACCTTTTAAAGTTATATCTGTGATCAGGAAAAAACACATGTCTGTCAAGGAAGGAAGCAGCATGAGAGCTATGTGGGCTTGAGTCCAGACTGATTTTAAGATGATCAGTCTTTGGTTTGTGTCGTCGCTCGGTATCCATCTCACCCCTAATGGTTGTTATTAAGCAGCTAGCTGCCATTTCCGACCAGGCTCAGGAGCTCAGGAGCTTGCCTCTCCCCCCACATTCATTATACATCAGTGCATGTGCTCCTTCTCTGCATGTGTGTGTGTGTGTGTGTGTGTGTGTGTGTGTGTGTGTGTGTGTGTGTGTGTGTGTGTGTGTGTGTGTGTGTGTGTGAGAGAGAGAGAGAGAGAGAGAGAAAGAAAGAGAGTGTGTATTTGTGTATGTGTGTGTGTGCACGTGCACTAGCCTATCAGCGTCTCACTCTCTCGCCATCAGACAGCACACAGGCATGTCGCCATGCAAATTCACTTCCAATTTCATGGCTCTGAGAGCACTTAAAATGGCTTGCACACCCTCGCACTCGGGCTCACGGCTCAGATGCAAGACCTCGACCGCTTGTAAACCGGGAAGGATGTGTTGGTTGGCTGAGTGTTACTCTCAGAAATATGTCTTCTTTTTTAAGGGGTTGTTGTGGTAATTTCCCATTGTGATACCTGATGCAAATTTAGTTCTATTGTAGTTGACTTGGGATGGGATTTCATTTGTGGTTATATTGACACCAAGGTGATCCAAGATGTGGAGATGTAAGTGCTACTGAGTGGACTTGGCTTTTGCAAGAGGAGAGAGCATACAATTGTGCAATACAGTGATTATACAGTCATAATCAGAATCGCTGAAAAGTCTTCCTGCTTCTTTGATACCTCCAGCTGAGTAACAGGCGTACAGTGAATGAGCAGCAAAGCGTGAAACACTCCTGCCTGCCGACAGAGCACTCTGCTCTAGCCATGGGTTCACACGCAGATAAAGGTGTGGGGAACTGTAGTTTGGCAGGTGAGTGTGGGGTTCTGAAGTCCAGTTGATGAGGGAACTGTAGGCTACTTCAGCTTGTTGGACAAGGTGTTCATACAGCTACGGTCAGGGGCTCAGTCTTAGAGAGCACACATCATGATGAAGCGTATGCTTTTCCTGTTGTGTAAGTGGCTATAATTGTGTTTTGGTAGCCTACATGGCATGTAATGGAATTTTTTAGAGGGTTCTTGAAAAGCATGGCTTCATCACAATGCCACATTAAAGTGCACTGGAGAAAAAGGCCTTTGTATCTAAAATAAATAGAGGAGTGCATTGGTATAGCAAGGGCCAGGAATATAGTGTATTGAGTACTAGGGTGAATGTTTAGATTCATATAGCCTCTCTCACTCAACTTGGCTGCAGAGTGTTATTTTCAGTTGATTGGCAACAGTAGACTCATTTCTAACAGTAACAGTAACTAACTTCAGTAATTCATTTATTGAGTGAACAAATTGAGTAAATGGAGTTTGGTGAGTGTTCATACATTGACACGTTCATATGTTCATACATACATTTTTTCTTCTATTTTTCTTCAGCTATGAGGTTAATACTCAATTAGTGGGCTATACATGGGATTACATTTCATTTCTTCATTCTTCTCTATTAATAAAACACAATCTGATCATCATCCTTTGGGCTCTTAGACATGTAGCTAAAAAAACAGTGCGGTCAGTACATTTTTTTTATTTTTTATTATTCCTATGAAACACTGTCCTATGGATTATATGCGATGTGGCTAATACACAGGAAATTGCTGTAGCACTAAAAAGGACAAGTGCTTATCTATGAACGTTGCAGAGTTTGCCTGTGCACACTTCTCACTCTACCAGAGTCTCTCTGTTCTAATATGCTGTTTATATTTCCATGGAAAAAAGTCAAACAAATAAACTGCATTAGATGTGAGAGACTCCCAGAGAGGGTTTTTTTTACGCTATTCTGCCCTCCTAATACCAACACACTAAACTGTTTATTCTCCTCTTCACAGACCCCAGGGGCCTCTGGCACCCAGGAATACAAAAATAACAGCCATTCAAACTTAATCAAACAATTAGTGATGCCTGAGTCTGATTGCAACTTGCCATTTTACATGCATAGGCATACTTAAGATTTCTGAAATGTTTCTAGTGTGAGTTTATAGAGTAGATGGTTAGATGGCTCAGGTTCACAGTCATTTTAAGTGGAAGAAAAATGTTTATTGCTTATTTTATGACTACAAGTAGTATTTGTTTTGCCAACCATTTTGTTCTGTGTTCGCCACACTTATAGGAGTACTTGCACACTTACAAGTTCTTATTTATCATTGCATTCTGAATGCCGGACAGAGGACTTGAAAGGTAAACTGGATGGTAGACAGAAATCTGGATGGAATCGCAATTTGACCAACACCCAGTGTGTACACTGAATAAACTACCATTTCCGTTTACAGTATTTGTGCTTTTTAGAGGAGACACAGTAGCTGTTGTAACATTGTCAATGTTGTTGGTTGCATAGAGTGATTTTTCTGGCTGACCAAATGCTGATAAGATAGCACATGTGCTTTTTTGATCAGTCTCAAATTAAATAATGTAATATTGTGTATTCCCTGTTTCAACATCTGCCTTGAAGGCAGGTTAATGATTACAGTTGCACTGAAGTATGCTTTCTGGGATGTTATTTTTGCTATGCTAATTAGCTCTGCAGTCTCCTAATAAGTGTAGGTTTAGTGGCCTTATTAAAGCCTTGCACTCTACCTAGCTTATAACCTCTGCAAACAGAAGGGTGATACTTTATCACAATAGCCAGCCCATTCATTTAGAAGCATGAAATAGTTGCCCTATATGTCCTTGAAGCCTAAAGTTACCACATGAAATGTTAAATTAGGCTATGAAAAATACTGTTGCATTTCCTAAACCTATGGGCCGCAATGCTCCACTGAGCTAAATAGATTACAGTACATACATTACAAACAATACAACATCATTCTTAAAGGAGGCAATTAGGGATGTAACGGTATGAAAATTTAACCTCATGCTTATAGTGACCAAAATGATCACGGTTTTCGGTATTATCGCGGTTTAAAAAGACGCAGAGTGGCTACATGATACAGTACACGTTTTGCTGTGAAAATGTTCCGCCTTTTAAAATCAGGTGTAACCTAATCCGAATCGCAATTAAATCCATCAATTACTGTAGACAACCAAATCAGTAGGGTACCAGTTTTTTTTTCATTGTACCAGGCCTACTGTATGTCAAAAGCAGGCTCAGATGAAGCTGGGAAGGATTAAACACACGGTTTCCACACCGTGGTAATCAACTGCGATATTTATGATATTTGAAATGAAAACGGTAATTGTTATCGTCAACATTTTTATCGCGGTTAACCATTATACCTGTAATCGCTACATCCCTAGAGGCAATAACATATTGAAGTCTGATGTTTAAGACTATAAGCATTGCATCCTAGGGTTAACTCTCTGGCAACTCTCAGAATACCATTACTCAGAGTAATTTACTCTACATTTCTTTGTCCCTCTGAGATGAGTGTTCAATAGCCTCACCATTTAAAAGAATGGATTTAATAGCGCCAGAGGAATAATGAGCATTTTAATGCTCACTTCCTGCACACACAGCTGCAAATGTAGCCAACACTGCACTCATTTCAGTCTGAGCTTCAGCGAGGTGTAGCGTTGGATTACCTGTTGTGGATGAAGTTATAAATATTGGCATTCTTGTTCCAACAGGTGTACAGGCTAAATGTGTTCTCCTAATAGGCCTTAGAGCTCGGAGTCTTACCTAGGGTTAAACAGAGATTTATGCTTTTGGAAATCAATGAAGCCATCTTCTTAATAGACTTATCTCATTGGCAATAACCCATTTATTAGCTGACCTCAGCCCCATACTCATAAATCAGTGAGCCCTATAATTTTTCCATTTAAATTGGTCCCTGAGGCAGAACCAATCAGCAGTCTTGTTTCAGAGAGCAGTTTCTTCTCTTTGAGAATTGCTGTGCAGAAATCCGCTAGTGAAAAACACACACACACACACACACACACACACACACATTACCATAGCCTGGCCACTGAGATATATTAGCAATCTGACATTATGGGCTGTTTTTCATTGGGAAGTGCTGATCCTGACTGGTTAAAAAACAATCATTAGGTAAGCTGTCAATTTAGTGTCAGTTCAATTAATCCCAGTGTAAGAGGATATCTTTTATATGCTCTGACGTGCATGTTGGGAAGCGCTCTTTTCCTGAAGATCCATTACCACATCAAGAAAAGCCAGAGCCCAGTTTGATCAATTTCCAGTTATTGCAGCAGTCGCAAGTGTATTCTTTGTTGTACAAATGTAATTTCAACCTCAGTGGTAATATATAAAAGGCTGGGTGCTGTAAGGCATGATGAGAGCACAGGCTGAAACACTGCGGCCTGCTGATAACTGTAAAAGCAATTAAAGTCGTTCAAGTGTGACTTAATACTTGAAATGCTTTGTGCATACAGTACAACTCCTACAAGGTGTGTGAATCTCTCTCTCTGTGTGTGTGTGTGTGTGTGTGTGTGTGTGTGTGAGAGAGAGAGAGAGAGAGTGAGTATCTGTGTGTGTGTGAGTGAGTCTGTGAGTCTGTGTGTGTGTGTGTGTGTGTGTGTTTACATTTTGCCCTATTTCTACATATCAATTAAATATAGCAATAAAGTGCTGAATCATGCAAAGTTTAAATTGTACTTTGAGGTCAGATGAAAGCCGCCAAAAACTCCACGTAACAGATGGCAATTTTAACCACCCCAATTAAACTGCAATAGCCTTGTTGGTGACCTCATCAACTGTCATGGTATCATTATGTCCTGGAAGTCCTGGTCATGTTTGATTTTCTGTTCCAGGAAAAAATTGGATTAATTGGAAAATAGGATTAATATTTGAAATAATTCTGACTAACATTGACTGAAATACAGTAGAAGGGGTAGCATTAATCTAAAGTAATAAACATTTTAAATGTTTCAGCAGGTGTCATTGTGGCATGAACTAATGAGGTACTGTTAAACTTAAACTGTCAGGGGAAGTTTAACAGTAACTTTAAAAGTTTTCCTTATAATATATCAGGTTGCCAGAATCAGCTCAAATGTCATTGATTTGGAAAACATCTTAGTTCAGCTTTCCTGAGACCTCAGCCTTGGTTCAGAAAAACTGGAATACTGCAAAGTCCTTAGCAGGCTCTTTTGTAAAGGGTATGAAGGCTTTTGCCTTACGTCAGTGGACAGTGGACAGAAGTGTTTTCACCGTTGTTATTCAAAGTGCGAAGAGCCATTAAGCAGCAGAGGCATGCTATGTATAGTGGAACTTTATGCTCCAAGGTTCCCTCCTATTCAGAGTGGTGTGATCTCACTGAGTGGCGCTCTTTGTCCTTTCATTTGTCTGGGCAGATTTGGACAACTTCAAGACGCAGAAAAGGAGTCCGGTTCGAGTCCGAGATGGCCAAGGCGTGGTTCTACTGTGCGGCCCTCCGGCCCACATGGGAGGTAATACCGTTACCGTTATCTTCTCTGTCTTACGCCCTGCACTTTTCTCTGTCTCTCATGGTGAACCTGTCTCTGTCCCTGTCTCTTGTCCCCAACTCTCTTCTCTTCACCTGTCTCTGACCTGATGTCCATGTGGCATTAGCAAAATTTGTCAATCACAGAAGTCAATCACAGTGTGTGCAGTCTATTTTAGTTGCCGTTTGCTTGTCCAGTTGGTGAGGACGAGCCCTTATGCAAATAAGGCTTTCCTTTTTGGGGTCTTGGGAGCGTTTTTTTCCCCTTCGCCTTCCAGGGCAGCGTTTGTGAGTGAGGAGTCGTGTATCTCGGCTCGCCCTTAATGCCCCCCGGGGTTGGTGAAAGAAGCTTTGCGGGCGTCGCATCTCGACGCAGGTCCACAGCTGGGTGTTTGTCAATCACCACAGCAACTGCTCAGACAGCAATTACCCTCCTCTGTCAAGAGCTTCTAAAGAGGCTGGAGCAGAAAGGCTTTTCTTGACTTTCTCTCCACCCATCTCTCTCTCTCTCTCTCCACCCATCTCTCTCTCTCTCTCTCTCTCTCTCTCTCTCTCTCTTTCTTTACACTGAATATAACACTTTTTTGCCCTCCCAGTGTGTGCTTTAGTTCTCCTGGTTTAATACATTTAAGTGGCAATTGCTAATGTCAGATGGTAGGGTGCTGGCTTTTTTTTGTCTGTGAACCTACTGAGGCATGTGGTCCACAGGGGAGCCACTTTTTTAATAGGCACATGTCAACCCCATAAGTTGGTCACATTGTGCTGGTCACACACATACGCTGCCACACCTCTAAGTGAAAACCTTTAGAAAGTAGTGTTTCAGCATTCATATGTGAGCATGTGGCAAGTAAATTGATGTTTCTCAGTTTAATATGCCTCTGAAGTCCTCAGGCTTGTGCTGTTCCAGACCTGCAAGTAGTAATGGAGTTTAATGGTAGAGCATGTTAAAACGTGCTCGCTTACGTTTCCAAGAAAAGGAAGTTAGTAGGGACAAGGCATGGCTCTACACTAAAAAAAATTTCCAGGAGCACTTGTGCCCCCAAGTTAAAAAATTTAGGAGCACAGACAAAAATTTGGGAGCACAGTCAGTTCTGTACTTAACTTACACATAATCTAACATTACACTGCAGCTAACAGTTAAACATGCCAGTGCACCAATTGCAAATATTAAGAATGACTGACAACATTTAGGCTACAGGAAACAGGATTTTAAAGATCAGTGCCTACTTTATTTTCAGTCTGTTTTATTTTCCTACATTTTGTTAATGTAAAATAATATAATACATTGCCATATTTGCATTTAGCCTGTATATCAAGTATCCTGCCAAATGTAGGCTAATTTATTTATTTGTGAATCCACCTGTAGCTAATCCAAATATGCCCATGTGACCTATCTGACTGCATACTGCCTAATACTACTACTAAAACAGTCAATTTTCTCTTCCACAAAACATAGTCTAATCAAGGATATATATATATTTTTATACTTTTATTTTTTTATTTGAAATATCTGCATTGCTGGGGGCAGTAGCCAAACGTTAGGCCTACACTCGTTTTGCACTTAAGCTTGTATTCGGTGTAAACAAACAAGCATGCGTGGAAGCCTGGAGTTGTCAGTAGCGTTCTACCTATCTACGGGAAGCTACTTTTATGCCTGTTCGCTACAGCTATATTTTGCATATTGCAGCCAATACGTCAACTGGGCTAAAAAGCATGTTAGGTTACCTTTCCTTCTCTCACTGCATTCTCAGAATCTTATCCTGTTCCTCCTATATCCAATTAATTCGGTGGATAGAAGGCGGAAGAACTAATTTCTTCAATCTTTTCATCTTGGCTGGCTAGTCTAACTTTCCGCTTTCTCTGCGCGCTCATGGATTTCATAGAAGCGACTACTACTATCGAGTCCCAACGCGAAACTGCTAACGTTGATGGGAGGTGTAGTTTTATGCTGCATTCGCGACGTGATTCTATGGTTTGCACCAGTACTGTTTCTCGATGTTGCGGTGTATTTTGTAGACAAACATTGACATGGTTAGAAGTCATTCGCACCAGTGCGCCTAAATATTTTTTTGCACTCGCACATCATCATTTTTACTCGCATATGCGAGTGAAATGGGCGCACTGTAGAGCCCTGCAAGGACACATTAAATACGTTGTAAGATGTATCCCTACGTTGTATTATTCACTCCAATTAAATGTTTATGAAATGTTCATGAAGACTATCATGTTGCTGTGTCTTTTCCTGTTTCTGTAATGATTTTATTCCCATGCAGGGAGATATATTAGGAATTTAATTGTTCTACAGCATGTAAAAAAACTCTCTTATCTGTGTGTCTTAAGAGCAATGCTTTACACTGAGAGGGAGGAAGGCAGAAGCGCTGTGAAATGAATGTCATCTGCACACACTGCAAGACTTTTGGTTTTTGGATATATCAACTCAAACTCCATAAGCAATGAATGTACTGTTATCTGTGACACAGTGTTATCTGCAAACCTTTGAAGCCACCTATCTCATAAGCTTTTTTTTCTGAAATGCAGCCCCCCCCCCCACATTTCCGCAACTGAACAGTGTAGCTTCTAAATCCCTTTATCTCATGGTAGTGCATTCATTCCCTTCCCCCCTCTCTCCCATTCTCCTCTCTTTTTCTTTTTCCATCTCTCCTCTCTCTTCTTGTTCACTGTCTCTTTCTCTCTGACTGGCTGGCTGCTTCTTTTTCACTGTTGTACTCTTTCTTTTCGTCTGTCTCTCGCTCTCTCTCTCTCTCCCCTTCCCTGTCAATCTTTTTCCTCTCTACCCTACTTCTCTCTCTCTCCCCCTCCCTGTCAATCTTTTTCCTCTCTACCCTACTTCTCTCTCTCTCCCCCTCCCTGTCAATCTTTTTCCTCTCTACCCTACTTCTCTCTCTCTCCCCCTCCCTGTCAATCTTTTTCCTCTCTACCCTACTTCTCTCTCTCTCCCCCTCCCTGTCAATCTTTTTCCTCTCTACCCTACTTCTCTCTCTCTCCCCCTCCCTGTCAATCTTTTTCCTCTCTACCCTACTTCTCTCTCTCTCCCCCTCCCTGTCAATCTTTTTCCTCTCTACCCTACTTCTCTCTCTCTCCCCCTCCCTGTCAATCTTTTTCCTCTCTACCCTACTTCTCTCTCTCTCCCCCTCCCTGTCAATCTTTTTCCTCTCTACCCTACTTCTCTCTCTCTCCCCCTCCCTGTCAATCTTTTTCCTCTCTACCCTACTTCTCTCTCTCTCCCCCTCCCTGTCAATCTTTTTCCTCTCTACCCTACTTCTCTCTCTCTCCCCCTCCCTGTCAATCTTTTTCCTCTCTACCCTACTTCTCTCTCTCTCCCCCTCCCTGTCAATCTTTTTCCTCTCTACCCTACTTCTCTCTCTCTCCCCCTCCCTGTCAATCTTTTTCCTCTCTACCCTACTTCTCTCTCTCTCCCCCTCCCTGTCAATCTTTTTCCTCTCTACCCTACTTCTCTCTCTCTCTATGTCTCACACTTTCTTCTTTCTCTCCACTTTCATCAGAGGGGGTCTGTGACATTAAGAAGTACCTTGATGTGATCGCACTGCATGCTGTCTACATTTGCTATTGGTCTGTCTACAGGCCTGTGTTCAGGCCCACATGGCTCGCGGCTGGTCTTTCTATGTCTTGATTATTGTGTTTAGAGCTTGGCATAATGCAGCTGACCTTGTTTCTCTAATGGAACAGAACCTTTCAGCTTCACTGAAGGGTAAAATCACCTTTTGTATATTCCTTCCCACAAAGTCACAGAGAACAACACATCTCAGTGCAAGACATGTTTTTGATGGCTTATGTAAGACGTCTGAGCGTTTTTAATGTCATCTGCATTCAGTGCACCTTACCTAAGCACATCTCTTTGAGTCACGCAGACTTCAAAGTACACAGAGTTCTGCTGTCTTGATAAAGTTGCTAAATGTCCCATCTCCCAAGTGTGTGTAGCATAGTTCTTACGCCACCACCAGGGTGCCTTCCGCCATCAGGCTCCTAGGTGGTTATTAATGTTTCATAGATCTATTAGGGGCCTTTTTGTTCTCGTTTTTGTTTATCAATGTGTGCGCCTTTGATTTCGATGAGATTGATTCGAAAAACAACCATTAAAAATGCATGCTCTTGTCAGATTGAGCAATTGAATGTATTATTAATGGGAGATGGGGAGGCTGATGCTGAAAGTGTTGTGGAGGAGGCCACATCCATTGTTGAGGAGTTTCACTCCATGGTAAATACTGCTTGGCTTTCTGCTCACTTCAAGCATAGGATGTTTTAAACAACTGCAGAATGCATAAACAATAAAGGGAATATGAAATATGATCAACATTTAAATGAAAATTGATGCTATGCTTCGAAAATTCATTTAATCCCTGTTTTGTTTCCGAGGACATCCGTATTTGAGTAATTCAAAATTCAGTGGATTCAAAATGTGTTTACACCACAAATGCATATCTTCTAACCTTTCAATAAGCATTTCCAGTTGAAATCATTTTGAAAGGCTATGCAGCATGAGGAGAGTCTGTTCCGTATCCGGTGCTGTTTTGAATCTAAGCCAGCACAGCCCTGCATCCCAGAGTGCTGTTCTTTGTAAGCTGTGATTTTCATCTCTTTCTTTTGTGTGTGTCTTTGTGTCCACTCTCACAGACCTGACCTTTTCCTGGATATTTAACGCGTACCCGACATTTGTGAAGCAGGACACCCGGCGCTTCGTGTCCCAGAAGACAGGTAACCTGTACATCGCCAAAGTGGAGCCCTCGGACGTTGGCAACTACACCTGCGTGGTGACCAACACAGTGACCAAGAGCAGCGTGCAGGGCCCCCCCACACCACTGGTGCTGCGCAGCGATGGTGAGACAATCCTTTGGTCATGCACACACATAGACACACAGATACACACACACACACACACACACACACACACACACACACACACACACACACACACACACACACACAAACACACACACACACACACACACACACACAGCAGGCCCAGTTAGGAGGAGGACAAGGTTAAGATACATAGCACCTACAATTATTACACTTGGGTCCAGTAGACCCAAACACCTCATATGTAATAGTTATGTGTAGGGGGGTGTACCGTGTGCAGTCATTGAATATACATTTTTTAATGTTCTTCACAGAAAAATGAGTTTGAATTAGAAGAAATAATAAATAGCATATTTTTTCTTTTAGCAAACATTGAAAACAGGTCCCACAGACCTGAACATCTTACAAGGGTTAAACATTTGTGGCAAAGCAGACTCAAATCTCTGCGTAAAGGCTGTCATCTGTTCACTCAGCCTGGACAAACGCTTAATTGAACTTAATGAATTTGACATGACAGCCTGTTTTGGCCTGCACTGTCCAATGAAAATTGAGTTTTGGTGCTATTTCAAAATGCAATGACATGTCATAGAGGGTTTACATTGGATTGGCACAGAAGTTTAATATTAGCATATTTAAGCCACTTATTTATCATATCTTAAATTAAATTTCTCAACGAGCCAATTCGTGGTTTGTTTGTGTGTGATACTGTAACTTGGCTGGATGGTGTGGATAGTTTCTAATCATCAGTTTTGTTCAGTTCTTTCCCTTCTTCTCCCGACCATTTCTTCTCTCTGAGTAGACAGTGGCACTTCAACTCTAATAGATTTATACTGGTTTAGAATCTGTTGCTTGTCTTTGCTATAGGTTACTTTAAAGGTAATAAATACCTCAGTGGTTTGACTGATATTTCCACTCTGAAAGCCTTGTAGTTCAGCAACTCAATGGCACTGTCAACATCATTGGTCTTTATCCATGTACACACTAACATTGATGGGAAATAAACAATTTCTGTATAAGTATAAGTACACTTCACATACACAGCCAAATTAAGATCTGTAACTTCAATATGGACTTAAAATATTGATTTTAAAGTATTGATTTAAGGGTTGCGAGTTATTCTATTTTTAAGCAGCACTTCTGGAAGATTAAAATAATAATGAGCATTTTTGCCTTCAGGTATTATGGGTGAATATGAGCCCAAGATTGAAGTGCAGTTTCCTGAAGTCATCTCTGTGGCAAAGGGACAAACCGTGAAGCTGGAGTGCTTTGCATTGGGAAAGTAAGTCTGAAACAAGTGTTTACTGAGAATATGATCAGTACTGACACACACACACACACACACACACACATACAATCCCAAAACAGAAAAAGTTGGGACGTTGTCTAAAATGTGAATAAAAACAGAATGTAATCATCTGCAAATCTCTTTAACTCATATTTAGTTGCAAAAAGGACACAGATCAACATATCAAATGTTGAAAATGACAAATTTGACTATTTCGTGGAAAATATATGGAAGCGTTAGCATTAAATTCTGTAAGGAAGACTCAATGCATGCGTCACTCATTCATTCATTACTTCTGACCAATCACCAGTCTGCATCAGCCTTTATAATCACTTTACTTTGCACCTGCCTGTTGCTTTCAGGTGCCGATTTTCGATGTTCCGTATCCATGCCCGGGTAGCTAGTCATTCACTTCGCCACAACTTTAACATGTGATGCAGTCATAGTAGCTTAGCCTACCTTTCGTTCGCTTCAACCGAGTTGGACGCATCTCACCAAAGTCTCGGGGGTTGGGAGACTTTGACTTTGTAGGATAGTAGCTCGTAAACGTCGGAGAGTAAGGTAGGCCAAATTGTTGCCACTGTTCGGGTTGTCCGCCCGGTGTTATCAACGGAAAGAGACAAGTTCCGCGGCTCGAAGGTTCTCTTTCACCCTAGTCTCGTGTTAGATCCTAGTTGCTTAATGAGGTTAACGTCGTATCGCTAACAACGGAAATATGGTTGCTAAACTTTCTGACGAAAACCGTCTGACTTATCAGGCTACGCTGTTAACATACATGTACGGAACCGTTTAAAAAACTCCGTTACTCCAGTTATCGACACTCGCGATGGTTTCCTTGCCAAAGCTGCCATGATACAGCTTTGCTAGGTCCACATCTAGGCAAATTGTCTCGCCGGTCAGGCTGTCGTGCATGGAAGGCCAACAGGGACAAAAGTACTCTTCCTAGTCCCTGTCCCTTTCTAGGCTACTGTCATTAACCATAATATTTCCGATGCACCTGAAGGCCATATTAATCTTATTTTCATTCTCCTGTCTGGCTGATCATTATTGTCTGTTACTGTCATTGGTTATGTACATAATATGTAGGCCCATACATCGTGTTCGTTGATTTAACTAATGGCAACGTAAATGTATCATGGCTGTTTATTTGCCTGCCTGCTAGGTCCTTTTGAAAATGCTATGTCTCCTCTCTAACCACTCCATTCCTCCTCGCAGGTCTTCAGGCTGTAGGGACTAGAACAAGATCTTTCCTCAAACTCTTCTCTGCCAAAAGAGCAACACCTCTAGCAGGCACAAACTCTCCTTCAGGCCAATACTGCACTCACTCATATACTTTTCCAAGCACAATGCACTTTGCTTGTCGTCATTCGTAATCTCCCATTACATCACTGCAGCCGCAAGCACGGGGATGGCATTCCTTCCCATTTCTTCATTACTTAACATCTTAATAATCTTTCCATTTCAGGAGCAGCTCCTCTTCGTTTAATGTAAATGCCTCTTTCTCTAATTTAAGGGTATGCATCTGTCGGCAGTGGAGTACTGACCCTCACCGTAACTATCTACTTCATGCAGGGATGCGGGGCTGGTTCACGTAGGCCTATAGCCAAAACGTTCATCGAGGGACAGTGCTTTGGTTCATATTTAATCTTACTCCATCCAGGTCATGTGATGTCAACTTATTTACCTCCTCATCTAAGCTATACGCTAACCCTTCATGTCTTTATCCCACCACAGTAGGAGCAGCAGAATAGTGAACTTGCATTGTTAAATCATTAGATTTTGCAATTCACTATCGAATATCCATATGTCCTCGAATCTCAATCACATAATTCTCAATCGTCATATAATCAAATCAACCAGCAATTATTAGGCTACATCACCAATTCACTCTAACTATTTAATTTACTAGGTCTGTGATGCTGGTTCACATATTCTAAACACCCACTTACACTTGGCTCTGGAGCAGTGCTTTGCTCACATTTAATCTTATTTCACCCAGTAAGCATGATGAGGATTACTCTCCCCATCTTTTGTCTTTATTTTAGTTATGCTAGATCATCCTCAGCGACCATCCATAAGTGCTAGTGTACTCCAGCTATGTATCTGTTGATTGTATTTTGTCTTGTCCTGTTGTGTCCTTAGGTCTGCTGCTGGTTAGTTAACCCTGGCTCTCTTTTCACTCCCTATCAATTCACTCCTTGAAGCCGTGTTCCTCATGGCTTTCTATGGGTTCATGCGCTCCGGGGATTTTGTTCTGACAGCCAGGTTCTTAACCCTTCTCAGGATCTGGCTTGCTCAGCCATCCTCTTCTCCTCCCACTTCTATGTATTTCTGAAACATTCTAAAATGGACACCTCAGGTTCTGTGGTCATTATCAGAGATTCTAAAGTAAATAACTCTTCTGTCCCTATACTTCTATGATCAACTATGTTAAACTTCACCCACACACTTCTCCAAATGCACCTCTTTCTTCTACCCACTGGGTTATCAATGTCTAAACAATGGTTAAGAATCCACTCGTCGACAGCGGTTAGTAGCTGCGGGCTCTCAACCTCCCAATATACTGCCCATCCCTTTCGCATCGGCGCTGCAACGTCAGCAGCCGCTCTAGGATCACCTGCATCCTCTATCAAGTTGCTCGGAAGATGGTCTTCGTCGGCTTACGAGTCCTATATAAGACCTCAGGATCAAGCCCTTCTAGATGCGCAAATGGCTCTTGCAAGTGCCAAATAAGGTAAGCTACCTTTCAAAGGTCTGGTGGTGGTTATTCGGCTCAGCTAAAGCATTATATTAATTACGATGGACCCGAGCCACTCTTCTCCAGTCACTACGCACAGCCGGCACTTTAGGCACAGAATAAAGTGTTAATACATTCTAGTCACTACGCACCGCCGCCCTTGGTCTAGCTTCTGCAAGCAACCTCGGGTAATCACGTCACAACAGTTAATTTCCTTTATCCTTCCATCACCCCACTTCACTCATCATATACATACGCGACTCGACTCGACAGTCGACTCGAATCGCATCATCAAATCGCAATCATCAATCGTTATCGAACCGAACGATCATTAAGCACTTACCACGGGGATTCGCACCACATTGCATTACATCTTGCCGTGCAAGAACCGAGCTTACGAAAGCTCTGAGCTCGTGCAGCTCCCCGCTGCAATCGCTGCAGACCATGCTGGTTATGTCTTCTGTACCCGCAAGAGTACACTTTTTCTATCATCTGTTCTTGGTTTCATTTCCTTTCATGAATCACTTTACTATTAACGAAGGATTTGTCTCATATTAATGTTCTCTTTGATTATGCTCTGTTCCAGGAAGTGTCCCAGCCTCACGTCTACCCTCAGGTAGGCCTTTCCAATCTTTCTCTTTGGGGGTAGGCTCGGCCCCTGCCGTATTCACCCGGCAGGATCTGCGAGGGTCTCCACGCTTCGGGTCCCGGACTGAGAACGATCATTAAGCACTTTCCACAGGGATTTGCACCACATTGCATTACATTCTTGCCGTGCAAGAACCGAGCTTACGAAAGCTCTGAGCTTGTGCAAGCTCCTCAACTTCGCTGCAATCGCTGCAGACCATGCCGGTCATTTTCTTCTTTTCACCAGAGTGCTCAAGCTTTCTATCTGTTCTCTATACCTTTCTCTCTGAACTTATTACCCATGGACAATGTCTTTCATGTTTTCCTGTCTTGTTTAGCTAACGTTACTTATGCTGCTCATCTTATTTTGGGGGGCCTTTCCAAGAGCAAGGTACAAAAGCATGGCCTCACTCTTTTCATCTTGCCCTTGCCTTTAGCTCCATTCCGTTGCAGGATGCGGCTCGCTCACGGAAACAGTCATCACATTTAGGGGTCGTACTTAAATCGGATATAATCTGTCATGGACACTACACCATGCTGTTATTTTGGGGTAAGTCAACATAATTAATTCATTAATCTAAACCTTGCTTTGTTTACATTTCTATCCTAATAGTAGGCCTATACGTTGTGCTATTTAGCTTTCTTTAACATGGCTTTACCTCTGCCGGATGGACAGTAGTATCTGTTAATTTCATCTCCTGTACATCTTGTCCTTGCAGCTTCTGTTCACCATTGAACTGTAACAAATGGAGTTCACAAACTGTAATATTTTGCATCAACTTGCTTATCAATTAAGAGCTACTCCATTTGCTCGTCACAAGGCTCACAAGAATCTATGGACTGTACGGTTACTGAGTTCTTAATTACTAAAGACTCACTCAGCAGTAATGAGCATTTTGTAATCAATGTACTTCCTCTTGCAAATGTCTGGTGGTGGTTATCTAAATTTAATCATATTACTCATCTCTTCGTTTCTGGTGCCCGTACCGGCTTGGTCGCATTTTTTGCAGGTCATAATCTTTTCTATTTCTTCTGCACTAAACTGAGCTTCTGCAACTGCGAGCTCATCGTCCCCTGAGCATTTGCAACTGCAAGCTCTATCCCGCTGCACTAACCCTGAGCATCTGCAACTGCAGGCTCTATCCCCTGCACTGACCCCGAGCATCTGCAACTGCAGGCTCTATCCCCTGCACTGACCCTGAGCATCTGTAATTGCAAGCTCATCGCCCTGCACGTCGTTAGTTAACCCTTAAGCTAAGCTTCTGCAAGCACTAGTCACTCAAGCAGTCTTGTTCAATGGGTTGAACATCAGTAAGCTCAATTCCCTTCCATAACTTTAATCATAGAATTCGAGTCACAGGTGGTTGAATCCATCATCATAATCATCATCCTCATCAAATCATCAGTTTATTCTGCTGTCTGTCTTGCTTTCTCTGATTCATCTCCCGAGTTCAACCGGATAATACAACATGCACTGTTTAATATTGGTATGCTCTATTTCAGAGAGGATGACCATCTAAGCATTCTGGTGGGTATCTTTATTTCTTATTCTTTGGGGGTAGGCTCCGCCCCTGCCGTCTCATACCGGCAGGATCTGCAAGGGTCTGCACACTCGGTGACCTGGACCGAGGACGGGGCCTATGCCAAAGACTGTCTTATTGTTGCTTATGCCTTTTGTATATCCTTTGATGGATTAAAACGTGTTTTAACTTTCATTATACCTCCCTGAGTCTTTCGGATAGAAATGGAAGCGTTAGCATTAAATTCTGTAAGGAAGACTCAATGCATGCGTCACTCATTCATTCATTACTTCTGACCAATCACCAGTCTGCATCAGCCTTTATAATCACTTTACTTTGCACCTGCCTGTTGCTTTCAGGTGCCGATTTTCGATGTTCCCACCCTCCCTCCCTAACCACCACCAGTTTGGCCTTGTCCAGATGTCCAGGGGGTAGGCTCCGCCCCTGCCGTCTCATACCGGCAGGATCTGCAAGGGTCTGCACACTCGGTGACCTGGACCGAGGACGGGGCCTATGCCAAAGACTGTCTTATTGTTGCTTATGCCTTTTGTATATCCTTTGATGGATTAAAACGTGTTTTAACTTTCATTATACCTCCCTGAGTCTTTCGGATAGAAATGTTAATTTTGAATTTGATACCAGCAACATGTTTCAAAAAAAGTTGGGACAGGGGTAACAAAATGCTGGAAAAGTTGTGTAATGATAACAAAACGAAGAATGTTTCACAACTAATTAGGGTAACTGGCAACAGGATTGAGTATGAAAAAGAGCATCCCAGAGAGGCAGGGTCTCTTAGAAGTAAAGATGTAGGGGTATTCATCACTCTGTTTAAACCTGTGTGCACAAATGATGAAACAATGTCATTTTAATGCTTCTTAACATGAAATTGTGACGTTTTTAGGGAGTTCATCATCTACAGGACATAATATTATTAAAAAATTCAGAGAATCCAGAGAAATCTTTGCAAACAGGGGAAATAGCGGAAAAACAAATTGGATGGCCGTGGTCTTTTGGACCTCAGATGGCACTGCATCAACACCAGACCTGTTTCCAGACCTGTCATTGTATGGGCTCAGGAAAACCTCTGATAACCATTGTTTATGTGCCCAGTGTGATACTCAATTCAAAAACTGCAGCCAAAATTGTAACAGCTAAAATTGTATTGAGACATGATACAGAAAATACCACCCTCTTATCTGGGCCTGAGCTTGTTTAAAATGGATTGAGGTAACGTGGAAAAAAGTCCTGTGGTTAGACCAATCAAAGTTTGCCATTCTTTTTGGAAATCATGGACTCATCTGGGCTAAAGAGGAGAGGGCCTATCCAAGTATCCAACCTATCCAACTTGTTTTAGTGCTCAGTTCGAAACCCAACATCTATGACGGTGTGGAGGAGCATTCATGCCTACAGCATGGGCATCTTGCACATTTGGCAAAGCACAATCAATTCTGAATGATGTATACAGGTTTTGAGCAACATATACTGCCATCCAGGCAATGTCTTTTCCAGGGACGACCTTGCATATTTCAGGAAAACAATGCCAGAATGAATTCTGCACATATTTAAATAGTATTTCACCATAGAGGAAGATTCCAGGTGCTAAGATGGCCTGTCTGCAGTCCAGAATTGTCAAATTAGGTGCATAATGGAATGATAAACATGACTAAGAATACCCCATACTGTTGAGCAACTGAAATCCTATATCGGGGAGTAATGGGACAACATTTCATTATCAAAACTGTAGCAAATGGTCTCCTCAGTTCCTAAACATTTACAGAATTGTGTTAAATGAAGAGGTGAAGCAGCACAGTGGTAAACATGCTCCCGTCCTAACTTTTTTTGAAACATGTTGTTGGCATCAAATTCAAAATTAACATATACTTTACTTAGTCCAAATTTTCAACATTTGATATGTTGTCTATGTACTTTTTGCTGCTAAATATGGGTTTACAAGACTTGTATATTATGACATTCTGTTTTTATTTGCATTTTACACAACATCCCAACTTTTTCTGTTTTGGGGTTGTACACATACACACACATGGACACGTTAAATTTCTCCCACTCCCACTTTCACACACACAAACACACACACACACACACACACACACACACACACACACACACACACACACACACAGAGAGAGAGAGTAGTCATTCAAGCATTAATAAATCCTCTGAGTCGCTGAATACTATTTCATCCTCTGAGTCACGCTCCTTTGTCCTACTCCCTTCACCAGCCCCGCTCCCTCCATCAGCTGGAAGAGGGTGGAGGGAGTTCCCTTCCCCAGGAAGGTGGATGTGAACAAGGCCAGTGGTGTGCTCGAGATCCCCTACTTTCAGCCAGAAGACGCCGGTGTCTACGAGTGCGTCGCTGAGAACGCCCGTGGCAAAAATGCAGTGAAGGGGAAACTCACGTACTATGGTAAGTCATTGCAGCAGCTCTTCAACTGCACAAGCAGACACCGTGCTACCTTGCATTTCTAGCCGACTTTTGACATTTTGCAAACAGAAGCTGGGTAGCAAAAAATCTATTTTGAAACCCTATGAATACAAGTTGGCTTCAGTAGTACTTGGTCAGCAATCTGTTGGAAAATATATGAAACCGTCTCGAATGTTGTGGTTAGATGCAGCCTGAAATGATATGGAAAATATCTCCTGTATTCTTGGTAAGATGCAGTCCAAGATGCTGTGTTTTTGCTCACCAACTGTTTTGATAAACAAACAGAGTCACGCTTTAAGCCAAATGAGCTTGCCAGCTGCCTGGAGCTGTTTGATTTCCAGGTCCATTCGCTGGTTCCCATTGATCCGAAGGGCACAAAGAGTGAAGTAAACCCATCAATTCCACTGAGGCCAGATGATGGCAACATTTTAAATGAGTGTTTACGTCTACTCTGTTTACATCTGCATGCATACTTGAGTGTATGACTTCCATGCAACATAAATAAAGTGTATGAATTTCATACGAGATAAGACGATAACATAACTTGGCGAAGACGCTCTGAGGTTTCTGTGGTGTGATTGGATGCCACTTATTCCTAAAGAGAGATGAAGGATGTGTTTTTGCAGTTAATATCTCAGAGACATGAGCTATTGCCTGCTACATATGCAACTTCGTCCAATTGGCTGTTTGATGATTCTCTGAATATTCTAACTTGAAGTCATGAAATGCTTTTAAATGTTGTTGTATTCACACTTAATATTAAAAGTGGTGTGAGTGTGGGACCTGGCTAGAACAATTTCCTCTCAAATATATAGAGTAGCTAGATTTTTCTAGTGTCAATTTTGTGTGAATCTGCCCATGCCTGTCAATATTATAACTAAGAAGCTGTACTCATTGAAATTCTGTGTTTGAGATTGTGTTCCTTGTTTCTCCTAATTTATGTGTACCAGCTCTAAACAAAATTGTTCTGCATGTTTAAATGATTGGGTAGAGGAATGAGTGGCTTGTGTTCACAATAGCAATCATTTCTTATATTTGTTTGCCTACATCCCTTAGGCACATCGGAGTTAGTGTTTTATTATTAAAATTATATCACTATACTTCTGTCTGCCGTATGTGGTCGCCTAATGTTATCAATATTTCAGCTCTTGTATGTGACTATTCATAGCTAACCTTATTTCATATAAATAGATGCATGTGCCGTGAGTGTAGGATGCGAATATAAATGAGCGTAGACTAAATAGTTCATCCACTCTGCATCCTCCTAACAGCGCCAGTGGGAAACCTCAGGTTTCTTATTTTCACAGAATAATAATTCCCTCCCACCCCCCCAACCCCATCCCACCCTAGGTGCAGGTGATATATTTACACAGGCCTCAGACTAACCCAAGGACAACTGTCCCATTTACTGAAATAGCTTGCTAAAGGTATGCAAAAAGTTTATTTTTTAAACAGACAGACAGGACAGATATACAGGTCTTGTTGGGGGGAAGCAGCCTCTGCTTGCTTATAGATCTATGCAAGGCGTAGCTGCATAAAGGACACATTCCTGCTGACAGCCTTAGTCTGTCTGTTTTGTGACAAGCCATACGTGATTATGAGCGACTTGTTTGCCCCCAGCGGTTTGTAGTCTGTTTTCTTTTAATCTGGCCCTGCGCCCGGTGATAAAAATCTGTAGTTTCCCACAGACTGGGGCTTGTGGGACATCCATCAGCAGCGTGGTGGAATAAAAGAATCAATACGAGGGATGGGTTGTTTATCAGACTGCAGCCAGCTGGCACTAAAACTATATGGATGCTTTTCTTTCACTTCTGCTCTTTATCGCCCTTCAAATTTGGGTCCGCAGCCGTTCTGTTTTACCAGGGCGACTTGTCCCATCTGATAATTTGTGAATCCTAATGTTATGATGAAACATCCTCCATCATGAGCTATTCATGTTATCATTTTATTTCAAATGGATTTTGTACGTTGACCCATATAAAGTCTTAAGGGCATTCATCATTAATATGTAAAGACATAAACCATAGCCTGATGTATGTAAAATGCTACAGTTGAAGTCTGAATTGCTATGCCACTATTGTTTTTCAAACGGAGGGGTAGACTGTGCTATCCATTACTGGCAGATGACATCAGGTGTTCTCTTCAGCTGCACTAGTCCTGATACAGAAGATTGTGACAATCATAAGATCAGTTACAGAGATTCCAGTCCGATACTATCTTACTCAGCCTAACTTAAATCAATTGCCCTGTGAGCAGCCCTGTCTATCAACCTTAAATGATAATAATAATAAAAAAAACAGAATGAAGTATCCCTAACCTATGTCCAGTATCACTGCTATTGAAGCACAGTTGCATACATCAAGATGACAAGATGACATCAAGACAAATCCGATGTAACATCAGTGTTTTAGCTGTGCATGATGTGGAGTGAACAGACAGCTGTTAATGGTGTAGGGAAGCCAACTGGACATATATGGTTGAAAAGGAAAATGTATGTTCCATGAGGGGATAAAGCATTGTTCCTCATTTAACTGTAAAGGCAAATCCCTATTGAATAATGCATACAATGTAACCGCCGCTCTTGAAGATTCTAATGAGGGGCCGATTGATTAATGGCTTGGTTTATTCATTAATAGGCTCATTCAATGGTTGGTTGCCTCACTGATTTATCAAAACAATTTATCGATTTGCGCCTCTTCACTAGGCAGGGGCCTAGCGTGAAGGTGAGGATGTCATTTTGTGGGTTTATTTCTGTTTTGTTTTGTATTGTTTTGCTTTTTCTTTTAATCTGTTGTTGTATTGTGCACTTTTAGCGCCGCCTCAGCTGACGGAGAAGCCTCAGGACCTGCAGAGGCCGATCGACGAGTCGGTAGTGTGGGAGTGCAAAGCCAGCGCCAAGCCCAAACCCTCCTATAGGTGGCTAAAGAACGGGGAACCACTGGAACCCATGGAGGTAGGAGAAATAGATCGACATTTACCTTCACATGTATTCGTAAAGCTGACACTTTCATCCAAAGCCACTTACTAATGATGAGTACTGTAACATTCAAGCTACAGTGTAGTAGACATACTTTATAGCAATAGGATGATGGCTTATGTACAGATCAGAGGGTTTATTCAAGAGATATAGTAGTAGATAGAGCAAGAGTGCACAGTGAGTGTGGGAGATCAGTAATCTTGTTGGAAACAGTTTTCTTTTTTGGTGTCTTTCTGACCCGTACTGATACAGTAGACTTTACTTTTCTCAGTAACTGGTTCAGTTCAATAAGTGGTTCAGTGATTGATATAGCATGATCCTTACATTCCCAAAGTTACATGTTCATCTTCATTAACGCCTATCCTTACTGGAGTAAGAGTCACAGGGGTTCTTCTAGATGCCTTTTCTGAATGGTACTGAGTTCATAGTATTTGGTACACACAACAGGGATGGGTGCATATGGATGGGTAATGTTGTAACTTTACTGACAGTCCACGATGAAGACCTATAGTCACATATCAGGAGTGTGGTGGAGCAGCAGCAGCTGTAGCAGTGGTGGGCCCGTCTATATAAAGGGGAATTCCGGCGATTTTTCACATAGATCTCCGTTTCCCAAGATCACCGAGAACTGTCAAACAATTGGTTTTACATAGCTGGAGTTGCTGCAGCCAACAGGCAACTGTATCCAGGCAGCTACAGTGCTACACTCTGGGGGCATGCTCATGAGCCCCCATGTTCATGCCCACAGAGTGTAGCGCTGTAGCTGCCTGGCTGCTTTAACTGTTGGCTGTAGCAACTCGAGCTAGGTAAAACCCATTGTTTTCAGGGTTTTTTGTACCGAAAGTACTCAGTGACTTTGAGAAACTGAGATCTATGTGAAAAATCACCAGAATTCCCCTTTAATCCTCCTTTACTTTGCATGTTTATCCATTTATTCTCATCCATCCAGCCTCTAGAGGAACGCAGATGTCATGAGAGAGGGCACGGAGGTTGGATTTAGTTCTTCTAGATGCCTATTTGGCCCAATGCTGATTCATTAGCACTAGGTACTCCTTGAGGGGATTGGAAGGCCTGTGACTCAGTTAATGTTTCTTGCAATCCACATTAATAGTTATTCATGTAGCAGTTGGTTTTTATCCAAAGCTGTGCCTTTTATCCAGTTACTTTTATCCAAACCTCTCTGTCTGAGCTGTTTTTATTCCAAGCAACTCAGACATACAGGTGAGACAGGTAGTTCTACTGTATGTGTTCCGAGTGGGGAATGGAACCCTGACCTTGTGTTGTTAACACCTTTCTTAAGAGCTTCACACGTCAACCCTGTATTGTATAAGTTTCTGTGAGTGTCAAAAGGATTTCTTGTTTTCTGTGACACAAGAGACTTCAACTGAGGGGATTATATTAACTTGAGTAATGTTTTTGGACTTTGGAGTGTTTCACACTTTTTATAGTTTAGTTATGCTCTTTTAACTTGTATGATTTAAGTTGTATTATGTTGTAACATGTACAACAGATATGAATGCTTTTAATAACTAAATGCAGAGCACACTTTCCTATAGATCAGTAAATTAGTTGTTCAACGCTTGCTCTAATTGTTCATATTTAAATAACCAGTCCTTGAAGTGCCTCGGTAGGGAGAACTACAGCTACTACTACAACTACAACTACTACTAATAACAACAAAAAACAACAGCAATATCAACAGCAGCACAGACATTGTAATGCCACAATGTGGGTTCATGGTAAGAATTGACACACATACTGTACCATGGACAGTCAGTCCGACTGGTTGTGGCAGTAGACCGAAGCCTTTCATTCTATTACAGTTTAACAGACAGAAGCCAGGCGAGGCGATTTGATGCCGTTCTTAAAACAGAAATCCTTGCAGTAATCTCCCTGCAAAGCTCCCTTTTTGCTCCTAGTATTACCACTAATCCAGCAGTTGAAAGAGCAACTTTCCTGCATGGTAATGGTCCCTTCTGTGCTGTAATTGGGAGGATATTCAAGACCTGCATGCTTTAAAGGTGGAAGTCAAAGTCGTCATGGAGGCGGGTTGTGACTGCAGGCATATCAGGGAAAAAATAAAAACGTGTCTGTCAGTGATGAATATGGCAATCATGCATATATGGAATCATCTTTGATGTTAGACACTGCTGGGAATGAAGAGCATATTTTTTTGGTTATTCAGTAGATTGAGCGCAGTAGCACTGTGCTCCAAAATGTTAAGTTGACCTACATTTAGTGATTTTACACAGTCTTCGCCATTTATGTACTGGTTTATAGATGTTTATGTTTGTAGATGACATTCTAAGCCTGGTTTGGAGGCAGTTAGTGAATGCTGCCGGTGCAGGTCACTGGACAGTAACAGGGTCAGGCAGAGAGCAGCTCTGAGACCACGGCCCATGGCGTCCATGGACTGCTAGCTTTCTTCTGCTCTGTTCAGTTTAATGCAGTCCGACTTAATTTATTAATGTGGTGCCATTAACACTTATAGTGTCTCATAGCACATGTACTAGTACAAATACTCACAACAATTCCTCCTGTGAAGTCTCAAAAGAGTGGAGATGGTGGATGCCACGCTGCTTTATTTATTGATTAAACATGGCTGGCTGTCTGGGTTGACTCCACTGCAGGTTGTTCTCACCTCAGGGCAGATGCACTGTATCACACTTCTCCACGTGTTCAGTGGTTTGAGAAATGCTCAGTGGTATTGAATGATATCACAGCAGACATTCTACTGTAAATGACAATGTGTTCCAATGTCAATGTGTGTTTTTTTTTTTTTGTTTGTTTTTTTATGTACTTTCCCATGTAGATTTTACTTAATAGAACAAACAAGTGATGTCTTTCGAGCAATTCTCATTTTCTTACTGTTAGCTAGTTATCTGGGCTGAAGTATTTGGATATAACTGACAAAGGAAAAGGTGTAGTATATTAATGAGCTATAGTGTTACCATTCTGAAAATGTCACCGTTTCCTGCCAGAAAGAATTTAATCTATTTTCCGCGCCAAAGGTCAAGCATGTTAAAAAAAGGACAAGGAGGAGTAGGAGGAATGAGAAAGGTGGAGTGATTTGTTATTTTCCATTAAAGAAAAGCCTCCCTTTATTCTTCTCTTAATCTGACCCCGTGTCAGAAATACCTGCCGCCTCACCGACAGCCACCTCAACAATATCATTCTCATCACACTGCGCTGAGACCTAGGAGCGATTCTGCTGTCTAGGCCAGACTGTCACCGAGATGGATTAATGATGTCTGTTGTCAAGTTTTTTTGCCCTCCTGTTTTTTAAGTGCTCCCACATGTAACATATAGGCGTGTGTGCGGAACAGCTGCCAGCTTCTGTTGAAGCCCCTGCGATGGGCGCTCGCCTCGCCAGTAATAGCGATTCAGCATAAGGTGCGTGAACAAGGGCCTCTGTGGTCGACGTGAGAAAGTGCTGATTTTAGGGGAACGTCAGGCCTAATTAATGACAGCCATAAAGCTGATCTATGCTGCCATTTGTCTCCTCTGCCAGCAGGGGATCTTTGAGTATCCCCACGGAGTCCTCCAGCCGCCAACCCACAATTCACTGCAGTGCAGCACACACACAACTCAACCCTCTGTCATAAGATGGATATAAGCATGTCATATACACATGTCATTACATATACCATGTTATGGCTTTAATCCCCGTACTATTTTTTGTCCAGTGATATAACATTGTCATAAGACCATTATCAGTCAATTTTAACACAGCTTTTATGATATAATTTTCTGTCAGAGAACTGTCATAAAGACTAACAAAAATGATGACATTCTACAGTTGCTGCATATTACATGTCAATACATTGTCATAATTATGAAATCATCTGAAGCAATCTATCATGAAAAGATTGACATGTGACACACTCCATAAATAGACAAGGCCTTGTCCCTGCCCCGAACAAAGACAAGCTTACATAGACCACGTAATCACCTGTCAGCTCTCACCCGTCCCTCTGAAGTGTACTAGGCTGTCAATGCTACTGCCATAACCCCCCCGTTCTGCTCAGTGGGAGGTGGAATCAGCAGGTCGGCTGAAGAAGGGTTCTCCTGCGTGACACACAGGTATTCATGCTCAGTATGGGCTCTTCATGTGTCATCACCAGAGGCTTAATCCCTGTCAGATGAGAAGACACGACAGTTTCTTTCAAAATGCTCCTCCAAAGGACCTGACTCTAAAGACATCAAACACTCAGCTCCTCTACATCAAAGCAAGGGGAGCAGTTGGATGTCATCTTAATGACGTAGTACCTTATTATGACAGTAATGTCATTAAGCCTCCAAAAACTACTGCTAAAAGCATAGTGTGTGTGTGTGTTTATGTTTGTGTGTCTCTCTCTCTCTCTCTCTGTGTGTGTGTGTGTGTGTGTGTGTGTGTGTGTGTGTGTGTGTGTGTCTGTGTGTTTGTCTGTTAATTTGTCTGTTTATTAATCACAATATTGTTTCCCTCTGAGTCAACAAGATTGGCCATGACTACATGAATGCTATTTTTCAAATCCACTTATGGGAGCACCTTTATGCACAGGGCTCTTGAGGGATTTTATGCTAGTGTGAGTTAGGACTATGCATGCTTTGTAGCCACTCTTCAGCTCTTCAGGAAACAACGTGACTCTTTCCTTAAGTGTTCCTTTTTTTTCAAATCTTACTTCATACCTTACCCTTATAGTGTTCTTACAGCTACAGTAAATCCATATGTTTTGATTATCTTTGCAGAGGCTCTGACAATTGCATCTGAGATTTTCTATAGAGTTTTAAGATGCAGTCATCTTCCATAATAGCAGGACATTTTACACAACGGTGGTTCATACCCGCCTTTTATGTGTGTCTCTCTGTCCTTTCTGTCCAGAACAAACTGCAGGTTGTCAACGGAGCCCTGACCATCTCGTCCTTGACCCTGACGGATGCTGGGATGTACCAGTGTGTGGCAGAGAACCGGCATGGCCGGGTATTCACCAATGCCGAGCTCAGGGTCATCGGTAAGATGGCTTTTTTTCTTCCCTGAGACTTTCTACTGTTTGATTATACTCAACACTGCCTGTGTTAGGGATATAGCCATGGACAAGGAGTCATTCAATCAAGACCAAATGGGAGATAGTCTCTGTGATTTGTCCTCCTTGTACTGGTGGGGACCTCTCCCTGCCCCTCCCTACCCTCTTGGGCAAAGTTTGGGGGGAAAGCAACACTGTTCCTCTAATAGGCTCTGCGTGTCCCTACATATAATTTTAATGATATGCTGTTGTTGAGGTGCCACGAGTTGTTTTGACTGTGTAATTACTTTATGTACACTTGTGTCGTAACTCATTTACGGAAGAAGAAAACATTCTTTCCAGAGCTGTATTTTTTTTCTCTGGAGTTTTAGCACTTTTCCCTCCTGAGAGAGACAGAGCGGCTGTCACCGACTTTAATTGTCAGACCTATTGTCACTGCCGAGATTAAGGGAGATGGCATTTCATCCTTGTTTTTGCAGAGGGTAACAGAAATTAATAAGAGCGTGGCATCATGCCCCCACCACCACCACCGCCACACACACACACACACACACACACACACACACACACACACACACACACACACACACACACACACACACACACACACACACACACACACAAACACACACAAACACACACACACACACACACACACACACACACACACACACACACACACACACTGCTATTGTATGTGCTCAACTCCAGCGTGTCTTGAAGTTGCTGCCTGGGCTGCCTGCTGGGTTTGCATAGTGAGTGAAGCAGAGTGGCCTGGGTGGCGCCACCGCAGCACAGCCATGAAAGACTGCAGAACACTGTGGGGAGAGACACGTCTTGTCTCATGCTCTCTCCACTCCTCCTGTCTCTCTCTTTTTCCTCTTCTCTCTCCACTCCTTCCTTCTCTCTCTCTTTTCATCATCTTTCCACTCCTCTTTCCTTTCCTCCTCTCTCTCCACTCCTCCTCCTCTCTCTTTTTCCTCTTCTCTCTCCACTCCTTCCTTCTCTCTCTTTTTCCTCCTCTCTCTCCACTCCTCCTCCTCTCTCTTTTTCCTCTTCTCTCTCCACTCCTCCTGTCTCTCTCTTTTTCCTCTTCTCTCTCCACTCCTTCCTTCTCTCTCTCTTTTCATCATCTTTCCACTCCTCTTTCCTTTCCTCCTCTCTCTCCACTCCTCCTCCTCTCTCTTTTTCCTCTTCTCTCTCCACTCCTTCCTTCTCTCTCTCTTTTCATCATCTTTCCACACCTCTCTCCTTTCCTCTTCTCTCTCCACTCCTCTCTTTCTTTTCCTCTTCTTTATCCACTCCTTCTCTCTCTCCTTTCCTCTCTCTCCCCTCTACTCCTCCTCTCTCCATTCCTCCTCTCTCACTAGTCCTCCTCTCTCTCTCACTGCTTGTCTCACATTTTTCAGCAGACATCTTAATTTGACCACAGGAGAGACAGTTAAAAGAAAAACCCAGTAGGCCCCTTATGTGAATGTCTTATGAAAGGCATCCTCCAGGTTTCAGACGCACACTCTCACACGCCCACATATATACATACCCACACACACACACACACACACACACAGACACACACTCTCACACACACAACTGAATGTCTTTTTATTGCCACCGCAGTGCCAGTGCAGCATGGTCATAGAGGTTTTCCGTTCCATATGATTTTTTTTCGTTTTGGTCCCAGGGACCACTCCTTTGGACTTGCTCACACACACACACACACACACACACACACACACACACACACACACAGAGAGACACACACACACACACACACACACACACACACACACACACACAGACACACAGACACACACACACACACACGCACAAACACAGGCACATGTAAGACTTGCCTTTCTAAAGGAGTTGCAGGAGAAGGGGATGGAGAGGAGTTAAGTGGAGACGTTTTTGTTTCGGATAGTACATGCAGCACTGTGAGGCAGTCATATCACTTCTATTATCACTCACACAGTTAGACCTACTCTAACTCTAACTAAAGGCATTCTCCAACAACACACACACACACACACACACGCGCACACACACACACACACACACGCAAACACACGCACACAAACACACACAAACACACACACACTCTCACACACACACACACACACACAAACACACACACACACACAGAGACACACACACACACACACACACACACACACACACACACACACACACACACACACACACACACACACACACACACAAACACACACACACTCACACACACACAAACACACACACACACACACACACACACACACACACACACACAAAAATGTATCTTATTAAAGGCTGTCTGCTGCATACTCTCACACCTGCAGTGCTAGTCTGCACGTAGGCTTGTACTGTCATGTGGTGTGAAAAATCCTTGATTGATGTTGATGATCAAAACAGTTCCTGAGTGTGATTTGATGAGCAGTTTTGGCAGGGCCTTCCTTCTGTGCAATTTCCCCTCTCTTTTTCTTTTCATTTTATTTTCTCCTCTCTCTCTCTCTCTTTCTCTGCCTCCCCTTTTTTTTTTGCTGAGTCTAAACCCTGGTGGGTGTCTCTCCCCCGTGCAGCTGTGGCGCCGGATTTCTCGTCGAGCGCGGTGCGGAGCCAGACTCTGGCCAGGCAGGGGGGCGACGTGCTGATCGAGTGCCGGCCCAGGATGTCCCCCCGGGGGATGATCTCCTGGAGGAGGGGCAAAGAGGCCCTGCGAGAGAGCCACAGGTAGGGTACCTCGGCGCATAGCAGCGCTGACCATAAGCACACACACACACACACACACACACACACACACACACACACACACACACACACACACACACACACACACACACACACACACACACACACACACACACTTACACACACTCCTACCTGTCACTCTCACAGTTAGACACTCACGTACACTCATATGAGCACATGCCATACATACACCCACACAAACTTCTGTTTGTCACTTAAACACACATAGTCACACACTTACATGCCCAAACACTCAACCACACCTCTCCCTCTCTCTTTCTTTCTCTCTCTCTCTCTCTCTCTCTCTCTCTCTCTCTCTCTCTCTCTCTCTCTCTCTCAAAAAGAGACTGAACAATTTTGCACAAGCAGAAAAGGGTCTTTTGTAATAGTGACAATATCACCTCATTCATCAATCTATTGTCAGGAAGTCATGTAATAATAATGTAGTCATTAAAAAAAAATGGTGATTATCTGCAATTGGTATTTGATAAACCAATATAATCTAATTTAATGTATACAATATCAATAATGGCAATAATACTCCAGCATTATTAATGGCTTTATTGGTTTCATATACAAATGAATAATGGCAATAATACTCCAGCATTATTAATGCCTTTATTGATTTCACTTATATGTCACATAATGCACATTAATTTGAATGGATTGTTTTTTTTATTTATTTCACTCTGAAAGACACAATAATCAGCTGACCCTTTGCACCTTCCTTTGAGAGAGAGCCCTGGGCTGTGATGGAGTAGTTAAGTTCTTTAGAGTTTTATCCCAGAGGCATATTGATTTGAGAGAGAATGGCCAGGACTCCTCAAGTGGCTCCTTTGAGAGATTGGTTGGACTCTGAGCTGTGGCAAAGGCCTTGAGCCATCCTGAGGTTGGAGGAAATCATTAGTAACAATCACTCAGGGTAGAGGCTAGGTAAACACACACACACACACACACTCTCTCTCTCTCTCTCTCTCTCTCTCTCTCTCTCTCTCCATCTCTCTCTCTCTCTCTCTCTCTTTCTCTGTGCCTCCCACACATGTGCGTGCGCACACACACACACACACACACACACACACACACACACACACACACACACACACACCAACACGTTTTAATCCATTGAGGTTGTGGACGATCTTATCTCATTGAGACAGCATGATACCTCTTCCTCTCGGGGACACAAGAAAGCAAGAAGAGGTCAGTAGGGAAGAAAATAGAAAATGAATGGTTGTATACCCCACATCCAGGGAAAGAGTTCACCATTCACCCTTTAAGTTCTCATCTCTCTCTCTCTCTCTCTCTCTCTCTCTCTCTCTCTCTCAAAGATGCAAAACACAGGTGTTTGTCAGTGCTTTCTCTTCCTACACGGCTTTGTTCAAGATAAAAAAGCAGCCTGATTGCGCGCTGCCTGTCATGATTAAATTGGGATAAATTTGTTCTCGCCATACAATTTCTTTCCCTTGTACGACTTACTGTAATCACTCATCTCAAACTCAGCCAGGTGTTTCTACGGAGAGGTTTGAGCGTGTACCAAACTCAGCGCCTCCTCGTTTCAAACCTGTCAAAGGTGTAGTCCGTGATCCAGATGAGAGGTTGAGCTCAACAGCCAATCAAAAACACCCTTGTCTTTTGTGTATCGCCAATCAAACGCTAGAGCACAAGCTCCGCTTGCTATTGATTGGCTGGAGTAGTTAATGGCTCCAAGCCACTTTGTATCCCATTTACAGAACCAGAACTTTGCATGAACGCCAGTGTTTTGTTTGTTTGTTTGTTTGTTTAACCAACACATACACACACACTGAACTGAGAGCTATATCATGTGAAGAAATTTGTCTGAATTTGATGAAAATTCAGAATTATGGAATGATTATAATCAAAGACTACACCTTTAATACAAAACTCATAACACACACACACACACACACACACACACACACACACACACACACACACAGACACACACACATTAGTAATTGTACTTTAGCCATTTGTCTGTGTCCCAGCTTAATCATACAGAAGTGAGACAGCCCCAACACCGTGCTGTGACAGACTCCCTCAGGGCCCTCACGCTGAGAGCGCTGCCAGCCAGCCAGGCTCGCCGATTATTAGGTGGAGGTTGTGTGACTCGTCTGATCGGAGATTAATTGCATTAATTGCATTAGCGGCTTTTTTGCGGTGTCACACGGTAATCCATCTTATCCCTGGCAGTAAATCAGCTTGGGATGCGCTATCGAATCCTGACTTTGCCTCAAGCAAAGTTATTGAGTTAATACTGCAAGACCAAAGGCATCTGTTTGTGGCACTGATGTCCTGATAACCAGCTGGAAGGCGCTCAGGCTAACCTGAATGGCATCGGTTTGTGACTGTAGAGGGTCAGGAGACTTCAGTTGTGTTTCAGCTAGCACCTAATTTCAAAGCAATAGATAGATAGATAGATAGATAGATAGATAGATAGATACTTTATTGATCCCCAAAGGGAAAATTCAAGCAATGTGTGCAAGGATTGAACATCTGTATACCCTGATGAACATATATGCCACTGTGTGGGTCTGCATTGTATGCCATGGTATGACCTTGTCATCCATAATGTGCTGAATTATTTTGAAAGTGTATGTATCATTGTCACAGTCTCAGACCATAGTTTCTCAGTTCACAGAATTTTACAGCTATATGTGATTTTCTGAAATCACATCTGAAATGCCAATGTAATAACTATATTTGACTAAATCACGTGAATCGTGAAAGTCGATTTGGGTTTGGCCTCCTTTGGATACACGGCAGGCCCCTTTCAAAAATAGAAGCTTCTTGGATTCTATCCCCACAAATCCTACCCAAGCTGCACTGGGGGCACCCTCACCATTAATGTGACGGCGGAAATGTAACTAATCCTGTGTTCAGGTCTCTGGAGTTGCTCCTTAATCATACATCCTCCGCACTGATAATAATATCTCATATTGCCACAGAATTAATTCACTTCCACAGTGCATGTCTGCATGAGGAAGAGTCTGTAAAAGCTTTGGCCTCCAAGCCAAAATAAGTGGATAATGAAATATCAGAAATTTCCCAGAACTTTTTATTGGGTTTTAAAAATGGCATTTAAAGTAATTGTTTTTGTGGATTTGCCAGTTTAACAGCCTGTCAGCCTACTTTGGACACAACTATAAATGTGACATAATGCATTTTTGTGTGAGTGAAATGCATTAAGCAGCAAACAGAGCTCAGAGATGATGGTTAAGTCAACACCACACAGAGAGACAGACCAAAAGAAGAAGAAAAAAAGAAAGAAAGCAATCTGAGTTGACATGAATGTCAGGGGCGAGACGTGTGTTTTTTGCCGCTTGCAATCCTTCACCTATTGACTGGCAAATGTTTACCCCTGAGGCTATTCCTTTTATTAACCCCACACATTTTGGTGACAACAATATTGATAGTTAGCACTCTGGGGAGGTGGAGGCTGCGGAGTTGAGGCAGTCGGTGTGTTTTAATATGGAGGCGGGATGGCCTCTGTGCTAACACCCCAGCTGCCTGTGGATTTGCTGCGAGACAGGTTGTGCGTCTGTTTACGGTCCAGTCCTGCTGCTAGGATTGCTCTCTCCGCTTTATCCATGTCTGGATTATTTTTTTCAGTGGTGGCCTCCTAGTTATTAACGAAGAAGAATGTGGTCAAGTGGTTTCTCTGTCTTTGTAACCTAAAAGGTTTTAACATGCTTGGTCAAAGGAACATGAGTTTCTTTATTTGGCGCAGTAAAATAAGGCCTTATTTCTGATACTTGTGCTGCCTCACCAGATAAATGCATTAAGGGCAACGAGACAGAGGAGTAGTTGAGGAGTAGAACATGTTCTCAGGTAGGCATGGGCAGAACCGTCTACAGTGGAGGTTTTAATCCTCCTGCAATAGAACTCGCTGATTTGACATGGCATATCACTGTACATCTTATTTGTATAATTCTTGTGAAAAAGACAGAGTCAAAAGGACAAAGAATGGAAGAAAGAAAACAAGAAACAGAAAGAAATAATGAACAGGCATGAAATGAATGTTCTTTCAACCCCTATTTTGTACAAGCTCTATCAGTCTCCTCTCTCAATGGAGAACCAGAGTTGTAACAATTCATTCTCTATTCTATGGCTCTGAGTTTTTCCTGTATAATTTTTCTCACTGTCAGAAAGTCACTTAAAAAAACATGTATTCTACGCATTCTTTCTCCCTGTCAGTCTGTCTTCTTGTTGTTTGGAGATACATGACCTTCAACCACTGCATGAAATTATAATGGCTCTCACCGAATACTAGCCCAGAGGAAATAAAAAAACATCTTCAGAGCTCAGAAGACAATGTCTTGGTAGAAAGGGAGAAAGAAGGATATAACACTAATTTAGAGCCAAACAGTCCCCTTCAATTTATACTCTGGGCAGATCTGTCTAGACATGCTGTTATTTTCCCCTCCTTTTTGAAATTGTGTGAAATCCCTCTGAATTTCCGGGAGTGATTTCCTTTGTTCAAGATAAATTCTCTCTCTCTTTGCTAATAGCCATGAGGGTCTTGTTATCTTGTGTCACAAGATTTCTGACATTTTTCTCTTTCCATTTAAATTAGTCCTGAATTAAAAATCTAAACAGTCAGGGGTTGAATGAGAAGCCCTCCAAGGGAACGCACCTTACATTATCTCCTTCCTTTGACAACCAAACAGTAGACCTTCATTATCTTAATTAGGTTATAAATGTGGGAAGTTTGCTTCAGGCCTGAAAAGTGAACAATCAACTGCCTGGTACTATTTAGCTAAGGCCGCAAATTAGAAAGTGAAGTGTTGCACACATATTTAGACACTTTCTGTCTGTGAGAATCCGTACAAGGTACTGTAGATCAAATTGCCTTGTCAGACTAATTTGTTGTCCTTTAGTTTGCAGATTGATGTTTATTGTGCAGTTTGTTCTGGTGTCTTGATGGCCTCCTAAATACTCAAAAGTTGATATTTAAAAATGAACATTGTTATGTCCAAACAACATGTGCATTAGCGTGTGCTTTGTGTGTGTATCATAGCAGCTAGACGTGAGATGCATATCCTAGCCATAAATTGATAGCGCTCTCTCTTTCCCCATCTCTATGTTATGTTCCTCAGACCAGTAGATTGTGTTCCTGTCAAATTAGGCTATACAGAAGCCAAGCAATTTCAGCAAGGGCAGGCAATAATTTCATTTTATTTTCCAGAGTCTCTGTATTGGATAATGGAAGTCTGCGGATATCAAATGTCACCAAATTGGACGCTGGGCTCTACACGTGTGTGGCCAGGAACCAATATGGCATGGCAAGCAGCGCGGGGACTCTGGTGGTAAAAGGTACTGTAATTGTCTCTCAATTATGGCTTAAAAACGAAGCAAGTTGTCAGTGTTCTTCAGGATTTCCTTTTCCATTAGCACTGTCTTTGAAGTATGGAGCAATATTCCAATTATGCCTCTCTCTCTCTCTCTTTCTTTCTTTCTCGTTCTCTTTATGTGTGTGTGTTGTGCGTGTGGGTCTGTGATTGTGTGTGACTATTTTAAGAAACGGTTTGAAGTCGTGTAATCTTGTATAGTGCCGGCAATATTGGACAAATTCTCCCGGGAATGTGGAATCAACCGCTAATTTTAGTGTGTAATACCTTTATACCAGCTCTCACTCCAAAAATGTATATGCAGTCCAAGAATGATAGAGTTTAAATTAGTTTTCTTACTCCTTGGAAATGTGTAAATGTCCCCAGAAGTTTGTCCTCATGGCAAGCATTGCGTAAGTAACCTCACCCCCACCCCCCACCCCCACCCCACCCAATCCCCTCAAAAATGTTCAGTTTTCAGACGGTGAGGTGTCGTATAATTATTTTAATTGCGTCCATCTTTGTGAGTAGATGTCTGATTTGTTTGGCTTGCATTCTCAATGCTGTTTATGTTTTATCTCTTGCGCCTCATGCATAATTCATCGTTTTTTGGGCGAGAGAAATAACTATGCTTGGTTTGATTAAGGGTTCAATCCATTTGAATCAATCCTGTCTGAATTGTTGGTGACTGCTCAAGCTCTTAAAAAGCACAAAGTCAACAATGCCATGTTAATATGCTGTTTGGTGATTCCATTTCATTTTTTGTTTTCTTGTTTTCAATATCTGTTGGAATTTTGCAAGACTGACTGCATCCAATGTGTATGTAAGTTTAATTTGGCAAGTTCTTGTTCTTTTTGCAGAAAGCCCTGTTGAAGTATTAATGCGGTCTGAAAATGATAATCATCGAGGAGGCTTTTCAGTGCAGACAGAATAAAACGATGACCATTAAATAAATATTGCCCCCACTTTGAATTAATGATAAAACAGAGCACAGACTGCAGAGAATAGGACGCGCCTACAATATTGAACATTTGCACTCATAGTTTACGGTCCTCATGGAGTGTGTGTGTGTGTGTGTGTATGTGTGTGTGTGTGTGTGTGTGTGTGTGTGTGTGTGAGTGTGGTGAACAGTCCACAGAATTATTTAAGGGTTATGAATGCAAACAGATGACTAAAAGCATGTCACAAACTTGCATTTATTACTTTGAAAAGTCTATCTTCCCATTCGATTAACTATGTCAAAGTAGGATAGTTGTTGCATGTTTCTTGTTGACAGCACAAAGTCAAAATGAGCAATTGCTGTAATGGTCAGGAAATTATTATGTGGAAGCTTGATGGTCATGTATAATTCAGTGGACACTTAAGGCCCTCTTTGTGATACACCAGAGGGAAGGAATAAAGACGCCCAACCGTGCCCAGACAAAGATGGCGTATTTCCTGAAAACTCACACCCTGCTGAGCCTCCTCTCTGTGCACAAGTGGTGTGGAAATGTGTGCTGTTTATTGTGGCTTTTGAAAAGAGGAATGCACAGATGTTGATTTGGCTTGAGTGCTGTGCTTGGTGAACTGCCTCGGAAACAGAGATTGGGTGCAGAAACGCAGACATATAAGAGCACAGTGACATCTAGTGTTGCTTTTCGGTTAGCACAACGCAACCTCATACTGTCAGCCTAGTCAGCAACCTAGAAATTTCGAAAGGACATTTAACGATTAATCGTCTCAGGCATGAGTTCCTCCAGGTTGATGCGCCGGTATACAGCTATTGCATTTATGTTGCTCCTTTTGCCTTCCCTCTTATCCCTATCTTATGACATGTACTGTATGTCTCTTTGCGCTTCCTGTCCTCTGCCACACTGTTTTGTTGAAGTTACATCATTTTGGCTGCAAATTGTGATAATGGCAATAAATCAAACTGAATTTAATGGAAGTGTTAATAAAGTACAATAGAAAGTGTCTAAATATTTGTGAATGTGCCCTTTGAGTACCGTGTCGACATGTACTGTATGCAACTGATATACATGCATTTCATGCATTTTTTTTTTTCCATGCAGAGGCCACTGTCATCACGACCAAAGCAGCGCAGGTGGACGTGACGGTGGGTGAGAGTATAGTACTGCCCTGTCAGGTCTCCCATGACCCCTCACTGGACGTGAAGTTCACCTGGTTCTTCAACGAGCTCATGATCCAGTTTGGAAGCCATGGCGGATACTTTGAAAAAGTTGGCGGAGTAAGTGATTGTAAACCATAAAATCTACATAGCTATACAGTACACACACATCCCAGTTCACTCTCATAGTGCAAAAATATCTCTACACCGGAAAGTAAGCGAATCTGTGCTCCGAAGAAACCAGAGCACTCAGGTGACTGCAGAACCTCCCGTCCTTTACACAATAATAGCTAAAGTGAAGCCAAACTCAAGCCATCTGTATTCTACACAGGATCCGGCTGATCATGCAGGAGGACTGAGATATGATGACCCTCTGCCTTTTTTGTCGGGAAAAATGTTATGTGTCGGGCCAGTATTTACAAGCTATATTATGGACACAAAGACAGATGTACCTGCTTGCAATGCCCACTTCCCTCCTGTAGGGGGTGAGGGTTAAAACTCCAAAACAGGGCATCCTGCAAAACAGTGGGTTTACAAAGCATATGACACTCTATCGATAGAGTCTAAAGTCTACACTTTGCACACATATTAATTAGACTTCTTATAAGAATTTAACTGAAAGGAGTGTTTTTTAAATAATGTTGCTTATTCAAATCTGCATTAAAACAGTGTAAATAGCAAGAGTTTTTTTTTTATATAAACCAGCACGCATTCTCACCTTTTCCTAATGAAATTCAAAGAATTACAATAACAATTATTATTTATTAGATTGGTGTCATAAAGCAATTGAACTGAGTCTAAGTAGAGTACCTCTACAGTCAATCAGTTGGCTCAGTTTCACTCGTTAATTCAACAGATGTGCGACTGCTAATTTGGAAAATAAAACTAAAAGTTCTGATGAGCAATTAAAAGTTTTGGAAAACCTATTTTGAGGTTTAGTTCCATCCAGTGTCTTAATTGGACATCATCACAAATTAAGCAATTTAAGTTATAAATCACATCAATCTTAATAAAAAAAAAACATTTGAAAGTGTTCTCATTAAAAGCAATAAAGCCACAGCATAATGGTATGTTATGTGCACAGTGTGTACATACAGTAGGATACTCTCTATTTACTGTAAGAAGTATTGTCTGTTTAAAGGACTGTATTGTATCAAATACTTGTGGTGTTGTCTAGATTAGATTTTAAACATTGTTGTTAGAGCTCTTTGAAGTTTGTATTCATAATACCTTTCTCAACACGTTGTACACTGTTTTTGTCTTCTATTTTATGATGTTGTTATACCCATAGAATAGTAAATAACACTATGTAACATAGACAGAATTAACTAGCGAGTTTAATATGTTTTCCTGTGTACGACTGAATTACTCTACAGCAGTCTGCGGGGGACATTATGATCCGTAACATCCAACTGAGGCATGCTGGGAAGTACACCTGTGCCATCCAGACCAAAGTGGACAGGGGGGCAATAGCCATTGACGTGGTGGTTAGAGGTACAGCTTTAATTTCAGTTAGTTTATACCACTGTTGTTGAGGTGGTTGCACTGTCTATTAACCCGTCCATTCATCGGCTCATTGGCTTTGTGTGGTAATGGTTGCAAGCAGCTTAATGCTCTCGGTTAATTCCACAATTAGAACAGTGATTAAAAAAGTGCATTGTTTCAACAGTGGTCATTTAAACGTGTGTTCATCACATTAAGTCATTCAGTGGATACTCCTCAAGCTAAAGTCATTTGTAGTGTAATAAAGAGCTGTGGTTTATCAGCTTTTCTCACTCCCAGAGGATCCACTTTACAGAAGGCCTGCCATCTTTACAGCAGCGCTGCAGAGAAGTGGCAGTTTCACTCTTTTCTTTGAGGAACTTTTTATACTCTTTAAAGCTTTTTATACTTTTCCATGGCTAGCAAATTACAACGTGTCTAGGCAAGGCAAGTTTATTTATATAGCACATTTCATTGATCGGGCCAATTCATTTTCTTTACATAAACAAAATAGTAAAAAATAATAAATACAAGCATATGCAAAGGGCAATATATTTGGCAATATATACTTCTTAATTTATCTTAATTTATTTAAAAAACAAATAACATTTGTTAATTTATCTTAATTTGTTTAAAAAATAAATTACATAAAATTGAATAATTAAAAGACATAAAAGACATAGGTTGTGTTGAATACACTGCTGTATCTGTCATCATACAATATAAAGCCCGCCTCATGCCAGATGAGCAATTGTGATTGGATCCTGGTTTTTTGGTGATTTGGAAACGGCCGTCAATACTGTAGGTTCCTTTCCAGGCGGACCTGAAGAGCACATTCAAATTTACTTAGATTTGTCTGGGTTCACCCAGCTAAAGCTGAGTGAGAACCCATTGTGTTTCTTCCCTTTCTTATATTTATTACAATGCATCTTCTTTCCTCTTTCCACGTGAGTCTATAATATACAGTATAAAATAACATGGTAGAAAAGTTCCGAAATTCAGCACACCTGCTCTGCCTTGACATAGAATATATTTGATATCTGATTTATCAGGCTAACGCTGGTTGCAATAATCTCAGGCAACCAGATTGGTGAAGTACTGCAGCACATGTCTATGTGCACATCATGTTCACATTTCTCACACATGGCTCACCTTCCTCAGGATCCCCTGGCCCACCATCAGACCTGCAGGTAGACGAGGTCACAGAGACCACATCGTCCATCTCCTGGAGGGCTGGGCCTGACCACCACAGTCCAATCCTCACCTACATCATCCAGGCCAGGACCTCCTTTTCTCTGGGCTGGCAGGCAGCTAACACAGGTATGGAGCTCAACTGAGACCCAGTACAGGCATGGCTACTGCTTTAGACTTAGACTTAGGGCTATGGTGTCACACCACACTATCCCTGACCCTAAATCTGGACCAGTGGCAAGTGTCAAGTGGCAGATTTGCACAATAAGGTAGAACAGTGTTTGAATGAATCAAATAATTTTGGTTTGACCGTTTTGTTATGCTTTGCTGCTGCCACTTCTGTATTTTTAATGTGATTCCCCCTCTCCATAGAGGGGATGTAGAAACCCAAACTCAATTAAAAGCTGAATCCTTACTTATTAAAATTACTGAACATGTCTATGTTGCATAGCAACCATGTAGTCTATTACTAGTAATTTATCTCTGCCGAACTGTCTCGGTATTTAAAATTGGGAGCTCATATTAAGCTACAGAATATTCACAAAAGCTCGCCTTTGGGGCTACTGTTTTGAACACACACAGACAGATGTATGTGCATGTTTAAGGCGGTTGAGCAAGTACTATTCAGGTATTCAGGTATAGGTGTAGAGCTCGGCTACAGCCTAATACAAGCCACCCCATTCTCTGTGACTGCCTCTGGGCGACTGTTGAACACACACTCAGCTAAATGCATGTGCATGTTTTAGCCAGTATGGCAAACCATGGATTACCGGTAATTACTCTCTGAAGGACTATTTACCCAAAGGGGATGAAAGCGGGCTCAGAATACGAGGGATTAGTCGGACAGCGTTAGGTCGTGCCCAGGCGTGTTCGCCGTGGGGCCCCCGGTTAATGAGCGCTGAAGGGGTCGACGTGCTGGGGATACCGCATCAGGAGCTGGCCCTGCTTGTCTCCACATCCACCACAGGATTCTGTCGCCAGTGCAGGTTTATTATACGGATTAACACGGACAAGTGAAGCCACGAAGAGGGCATGCTGATGTGTGTGTGTGTGTGTGTGTGTGTGTGTGCTTTATTGATAGGAATAACGCAGCTTGGATCATATTGATTATGGGATTTCAAGCAGTTGTTAGCAAGCTAGTTGTCAGCCTCACAGCATGCCAAGGCTTCCTAAATACGAACTGGTGTTCTCTGTCTACTTAATACTTAAAGTATTGTGAAGAATGAATCAGTTCATAAAAAAGAAAAAGAAAACATGCCTTTCTGAGATGTACTTATGGCTTGGAGATTAGGTTTAGTTTCAGTCGTAGTTAATTATGTGTGTAACAGTTTCTATTTGAGAATCGCATTACATTTCGAATTCAACATGAATGAATAATTAATTAAATTCCTTGTATTAAAGGCTCTCTGTTGACTTTGTTGAGTAGTTCACACATCTATTCTGATGTGACTTCCTATCAGTCCCGAAGCTGTTGGGAATTGGTCAGCTGTCCGCCACGGTCACCGAGCTCAACCCATGGGTGGAGTACGAGTTCCGGGTCCTGGCAACCAATGCCATCGGGACAGGAGAGCCCAGCAAGCCCTCAAAAAAAGTCCGGACCAAAGAAGCACGTATGTGGAGAATGACAGCTCCATCTCTTTCCTCTTGCATGATTGGTTATTATAACACTATAAAAACTACAAATCCAGTGGTGGCTTGAGACTGAAGTCAGGCTAAAATCAGAACAAAAACTAGATGTTATGTGTTTTTAAATGCTGTGTACATACTGCGAGTCATGTGTTTCTGGTTATATTTTAATGAAGAGAGTGAGAAATAAATATGTATGACCCTTATGATATTGCTACAGCAAAACATGTGGGATGGTTGAAGACTTTTGCTCAGTACTGTATGTCTTTGTCTATGTTTTTTTAGAATGTTCATTTTATTGATTCACTTCTTGACTGCTAAGCACGTTTGTACAACATGGCTTGTCTTGACTTCAACATGTGTTTGTTTTGCCAGTGCCAAAGGTGACCCCTACCAGAGTGAGTGGAGGTGGGGGAAGTCGATCCGAGCTGGTCATAACTTGGGAGGTAAAATACCATGAAGTATTTATAAATTAAATCAAATATAATATTTACTATATAGATATCAAATAACATATACACAGTAATCAGATAAATTGAATATTGTGTTTACAAACCAAGTGTTTGTGTGTGTGCATGTGTGTGTGTGTGTGTGTGTGTGTGTGTGTGTGTGTGTGTGTGTGTGTGTGTGTGTGTGTGTGTGAGAGAGAGAGAGAGAGAGTCTGTCTGTCTGTTTGGCAGTCTGCATGTGTGCATATATATCCCTGTGTGCCTGTGTGTGTGTGATTGTTGTACACCATGTGTTTTTGCCCCTCTGTCAGCCTGTCCCGGAGGAGCTCCAGTGTGGCCCAGGCTTTGGCTACGTGGTGGCCTTCCGTCCTCACGGGGCACAGGGTTGGATGCAGGCGGCGGTCACCTCCCCCGACGCCTCCAAGTACTCCTTCAGGGACGACAGCATCCCACCCTTCACCCCCTACCATGTCAAAGTGGGCGTGTACAACAACAAGGGGGAGGGACCATTTGGCCCAGTGACGACCATCAACTCTGCTGAGGAAGGTTGGGAAAAAAACCCTACTTTTACCCTAGCTTCAAACTCTACTTCAAACATAACTTAGTAAAGTAACAGCATGCTGGCATTTACTTGCAATGAATTTTAAAAATTAATTTAGGTATTTATGACGGTATAAGCTTATAATAATAATAATAATTATTATTATTATTGTTGTTGTTGTTGTTGTTGCACAGTAATAGAGAAGAGTAAGTCATTATCAGTCATTCTTCTTTATTGCTGTATATGGTCATGTACCATATAAACCATGGATGAAAACATTATTTGTTTTTCTGCTGAGGGGTTTTTGGAAAAGGCTAATATCACATGCTTGCTCGGTTAGTGGCAAAGTACTGTAGGAATCCAATGCCGATTGGTTAAAGGCTGGTCCAATTTCATTTAAATTTCAATGTATTCAAAGTCTACGCTAATCCCCAATGGAGCGTGCAGGCTACTACAAACCATATCCATAACAAATATGAATGGGAAGGCGGTGTTTACTAGTCTCAAGCATGAAAGCTATAATTAATTTGAAGCATACAAATATAGTTTATAATCATATCAAAGCATAGAGTAATGTAGCTAATTATTCTCTTCGTGGGTTGTATGTGTTTTGAATACCCAGAGCCAACTGAAGCGCCTTCTAGAGTCCGTGCCAAGAGTCTGTCCTCGTCTGAGGTGGAGGTGTCCTGGAAACCCCTGCCCTGGAACACCACCAAAAGACGCATCATGGGCTATGAGGTAACATCTATATGTTATTACTTTATAAAAACCAAAAGCACAATATTCAGAGTCGACCAAAAAAAAAAACTTTAGTAAGTTTCCCTTTGCTTTACCTTTTTTCATTTTGTACATTATGCCTCTCACATTGATTAGACTGTGCCTTTTATCCACCCCAATGACTTCCTGACTGGTGCTCCACTTGCTTGTGCTCCCTCTGGGGCACGCTTCACAAGGCCCATTGGCCCCATACACATGCCCCCTTGACACGGTTTAGACAGTGTAGGCTGGACAAGTTACTCACCATCAGTGAGAGTAAGATCAAGCAAGAGGCAAAGCTTACTTACCACCGCTGTGGTCACAATGGGGCGTGTCCTATTACTGAATGTGAATCCTTATCAATCGTGTCAATTTTATTTGCCTGGACTTCCGTAACGGTCATGTTGGTAAAACGTAACTTGATCCGTAACTCACAACATGCCATGTTGGGTCTTTGAATTTGTGGGAAATAAGCCTGGAAAGTCCTTCAAAAAGTCCTTGAATGTGACGTTGAAGAAAGAATGGGAGGCCTGGTGATGTATGTGTGTTGTGTGTACGCCCCCAGCTCAGGTACTGGGAGCAGGATGCGACGCAGGACATGGCGAGTGTGGTGCGCACCGTGGGGGACCGGGCGTTCGCTGTCCTCCGCGAGCTGGACGGAAGCAGCACCTACCTCATCAGCGTGCGGGCGTATAACAGCGCCGGAGTGGGCCCAGACAGCTCCGTGGTCAACATCACCACCAAGAAGCCCCGTGAGTGTCGCACCCCACGCCTAAACACACTATCCAATCAGAAAACTCCTGTGCAAGTCTCAAATCCACTAGCGGTAGCCAATCAGAAATCTCCTGAGCTCTAGTGTACTTCAACAACATTGTATCTGTTTAGATTAGCCTTTACTCAAGGCAAGAAGAGGATTGCAGCACTTGTGAGTGTTTGGGTGCGTGCATCTAACTGAGTTTTTCCATTTTGTGTGTGTGTGTGTGTGTGTGTGTGTGTGTGTGTGTGTGTGTGTGTGTGTGTGTGTATATGACTGCTCAGGGAAAGTGTGCATTACCCAGCTACACCAAGCCTTCCTCAGGAAATTGCTCTCTCCTTCTTTATCTCTCTCTCTCACACTCTGCCTCACTGCTGATTTGCATTTCAAAGCATCCGCACCTCAAAAGCACCTGACAGCACACTCTGCGCTCAGCAAGGCCAGGGAGTACAGATGTGTACTAGAGCTGTGTTTTATTCCCCAACTCTTACTTTTACTTCTTCTTCCATTTCTCCCTTTTTCCCCCCCCCCGGCCACACAGCCCCGAGCCAGCCACCGACTAAGGTCATGTGGAACGCATCAAACTCCAAGATCATCCTACAGTGGGATCACGTCAAGGCCCTGGAGAACGAGTCTGAGGTGATGGGCTACAAAGTAAGACCCAACCACCACCAACACCACCCCACCGCCACCCCATCCTGTGCTGCGCACTTTTCATTCCCAAAGAATCTATACAGCAAGCAGCACTTTTGCGGACAGACATAATGTAATAGCCCTGTGCAATTATGTAACGCGCTTTGGCGTATTCTTGAGCTTATCAATTTTTCGCTCAATTTATAAAGCCTTACACACATCAAAAGGCCCTGGCATGGGTCTCCTTGGCCAGCCCGCCCATGCCATTTGGAGCACAGCTATAATTTCCCCCCCTCAGAAGCTGAAAGGGCAGCTCTGTAATAGGCCTGCGTTGTGAAATCAACCCCCTGCCAGCCACAGAGGGATTGCTGGAGAAATGGCTTTCTGAAGTGATCGGCCATGTTTATTGGAGCACCGTGGCGCGCTGAGGGCGGGACCGCTTTGTCACGCTGACAGCACCATTAGGCCGTGTTTAGGACCTCTGAGAGGGAGGCCAGGTACCTCAGGTCTGCCTCTTATAGCCAGTGGATGAGAAGCGTCTGCAGATGCTAGTGTTGTTGTTGTTGTTGTTGTTATTGATTGGTCTCTCCAGCTTCAGCTGGACCACAGGACCACTGACTGTCTATGTTGTTGTTCTCATTTTTGTTGTTATTGTTATTAATAGGTCTCTCCAGTTGCTGAGAGCTTTACTGTACTGGGAGTTGAACATGTTCAGATTGAATTTGGGCTTATCAAGGGAAAACAGGGTTGATAAACTCTAGCTGATTGCCTAAATTGGTGTTACACTGTACTATGACAGTGATTAATATGTTACTTAACTGGAGTTTGTGCGGCCTCATATAAACGGGCCGCATTCACCGACACAGGCCGAGGTTAAATTATGACCAATGGCCGTGGGTTTTCAGTAGAGGAATACACTATGGTCATTTGTGGCCATAAAGAGTAGAAATAAACATTAGTGCCTCTGTGGCCAAATATGTGAAAGCAATTAGGATAATTTAATTATAGCCCACATATGGGCTTCCGGTCTGAAATAGACCCGTTGTTGATGGTTTTATTTGAACAATCGAACAACCCCTGTTGAAAGCACCAATCAGGATTAATTATAATATTTGTAGAACATAAGTGGTAGGTTGCACTTTATAGACATTGCTGAGTATAGATGAGATGTGTAGCCAACACATAGGATATTCTTTCACACCAAGTAGGAAAATCAGACCGAGCTTGTAATAAGTGGAGGCCTCATGCTACTTTTTCAATACGGGTAGTATGTAGTGTTATTATACTGTAGTATTGAGCTCTTCCAGTCATCTGCATGCTCCTCATACCCTCTGTAAAAAAAGAAACATGGATATAAACAATATTTGGTAAATGTTTTTACCATCTATAGCTTTTTTGTCTTTTAATGTTTTATAATAAAGGACGAATCTAAATGACTAAACTCATTACAAATGTAATAAATGCATGTATATTTAAAAATGCTGTGGCTGTTAAATGCCATGGAAACACAAGAAATGGCAAAAGAATTAGTCAGAGAAAGAAGCACCTTGTTGCTGCATATCCTCCAGTGTTTTTGCTCAGATGTACAGTATCTGTGTACGGCTGGAATACAGAATGTCTCCTCTGGTAAAATAGCCATGCACCATGGCCTGCTGGTTAGAGAATCGGACTTGTAACCAAAGGGTGGCCGGTGGGATGACTGGTAGGGAAAATGTGGGTGGGAGGAATGATTGAACAGTACCCTTGAGCAAGGCACCTTATCCCCAACTGCTCCCCGGGCGCCAGAGGGCTCAAGGGCTGCCCTCTGCTCCGGGTGTGTAGTGTATGTGTGCTCCTGGTGAGCTCACTGCTCCTAGTGACTGTGTGTGTATGTGTGTGCATGGATGGGTTGGGTGAATGGGTTAAATGCAGAGGACAAATTTCCTTCAGAACAAAGTAAAGTAACTAACTTAACTTACAAGGTTGAGCTGACAGTTCAACCGTGAATGGCATTGAATATTTGGCCAAAGCTATTGAATTCCCTTGGATGAAAAATGTAATATTATTTCAAAGAGACCATGGGGATAAGCTGAAGGATTTTGATTTGGTGTAAAAAAAAAATACTACAAATGGAGGACATGCCAGATTGATTTGGTTTGGGAGCTCTTTACTGCATGGGTTTATATATATATATATATATATATATATATATATATATACAGTTAAGAACAAAATTATTCATACCCCTGGCAAATATTGATGTAATGTTGATTTTCTCTTGACCAATATGTTTGCTCTGACTGAAAATTACACTGCCACATGCCAAAAAGTTGTAAGACAATGTGGTAGAAACATTTTTTTATCTTTTTTTAACATTTTTATGAAAAATGGCATGTTCAAAATTATTCATACCCTTTTTAAATAATCAATGGAAACATCTTTATTTACCAACAAAGCTCTCGAAATGGTTCTTATAGTACCTACCAAGCCTCTCCATATCTCCACAATGATTTTAGACCGCACTTTTTTAACAGCAATCCGGGTTTTGAGGCAGGAACGATTATTTGCCATCATTTGCCATCACTTGGCCTTGTGCTAACCTTTTTGACTGATTGAGGTCTGGACTCTGGCTGGGCCACTCTAAAATGTTGACATTGTTCTCTGTTAACCATTTCTTGCCTTGTTTAGCTGTATGTTTTGGATCATTGTAAGGTTTAATGGTCCAATGATGCCTATTGGGGCAGGTCTCTTGGCACACTGCCTGATCTTTTCCTCCAAAATCTCAGTGTAGCCTTTTGCTTTAGTGTTACCGTTTACTTTGAGAAGGTCACCAGGTCCCCCTGGTTGAAAAACATCCCAAAAGAATACTTTTCTAACCCCCACAATTGAAATGGACATGTGTCATTGGAATTTAATGCTTATTTTTTATGCCAATCTCAGGCCATGTCCTTGAGTCAAAAAGAAATCCAGCGAAAGCTAGATTCTAAAAAAGAAATCCAGCGAAAGCTAGATTCTAAGTCCAGCTGTGCCCTTATAAAGGTTAAGCTGAGTTGTGCATGTTTGGAGAAGAGTGATCCATGATCAGCATCCAAGATGACCAAGTGATCCATTTTTAGATGGAGTCAAAATTTCAACCACCAAAACACCATCCACAATGTGGAGAATAGCTATAGAAATGTATTCGTTTTGGGTGTTTTTCAGACAATGGAACCTGGTAAACTTCTCAAAGTGAACGGTAACACTAAAATAAGGGGCTACATTGAGATTTTTGGTGGAAAAGATCAGGCAGTCTGCCAAGAGACCTGCCCCAATGGGCATCACTGGACCACTAAACCACACAATGATCCAAAACACAGCCAAACAAGGCAAGAAATGATTAACTGAGAACAATATCAACATTTTAGAGTGGCAGAGCCAGAGTCCAGACCTCAATCTGTCAAAAAGTGAGCACAAGGCCAGAGTGATGGCAAATAATCGTTCCTGACTGAAAACCCGGATTGCTGCTAAAAAGGTGTGGTCTAGAATCATTGTGGAGACATGGAGCGGCTTAGTAGATATTATAAGAACCATTTTGAGAGTTGTTAATGCAAATAAAGATGTTTCCATTGATTATTTAAAAAGGGTATGAATAATTTTGGACTTGCCATTTTTCATAAAAATGCTTAAAAAAAAAGACAAAACGATAATTTTTTTGATTCCATGTTTCTACCACATTATCTTACAACCTTTTGCATGTGGCAGTGCATTTTTAGTCACAACAAACATATTGGTCAAGAGAAAATCAACATTACATCAATATTTGCCAGGGGTATGAATAATTTTGTTCTTTATTTGACAGGACACTGAAGAGTGGACAAGGAGATGGGGAGGGGCTCGGGGGAATGAACTGAGGTCGGACTTGACCCTGGTTTGCCGTGGGCCCTGGGCACGTTTGTGGTACTGGACATCAATTGTATTTGAGTATACTGTCCTCCTCCTCCCTGCAGGTGATGTACAAGCAGAACCGGCAGGCCCGGCCCAGCGTGGTGGAGACCAACGGCACGTCCCTGGAGCTCTCGCTGCCCGTGGACGAGGACTATGTGGTCCAGATCAAACCGGTCAGTGAGGGAGGTGAGGGCCGAAGCAGCAGACAGATCACCATCCCCCGGGTAGCAGGTAGGAGGCCGTCCACTTTAACTGCGCTGTTAGCCATCCACCTACAGCAGGGATTCCCAAACTGTGGTACGCGTACCCCTGGTGGTACGCGAGCTGCTTCGAGGGGGTACGCGAGATGAAAAGGGCTATGGCGGACAGGTGTAAAATGAAAATTTTAAATCTTTTGTAATTAATTCATGAATAAATACATAATTTCGAATCAGGTCATAATGATATGGAAACATGAAATTAAAGGATATCATTTATAAACTCTGTATGTGTTCATCAAAAAAAAGTGCAGCTTATTAAACATGACGCCTGGAATAGCTAATAGAATGCGTTACTTTTGACGACGTGGTCCGTGGGGGGAAAGTTTTGCGGATATAACAGGTTTTTGAAAACAACAAAAACAGAAAGGAGGGAAGGAGCAAAGCTAAGAGTTATTTCAGATGGGCAAGAAAGGTAACATTAAGCTAGGCTTTACATTTAACAAACTAAAGGTAGCCTAAGTTTAGCCTTTCTAGGCTGTATAGCCTAATGTTGTCCAAACGAATACATCCTTGTCAGGCGTTGTTGTAGGCCTATTATAAGATATTGTATGTGGATGTATTTAGGCTACTATGCAGGCTACTTTTCATAATCATAACTTTTTAACTGACCAAATGCACGCACCTAAAACCGGGAAACGGATCAAATATCGTCAAGGGGGGGGGGGGTTATAGAATGCGTTATGTTTTTATGTGTTTATGTGTCGGATGGTGGGGGTACGCGAGCCGAGTCGGAATGTAGCCGGTGGTACGCGGGGGAAAAAGTTTGGGAACCGCTGACCTACAGTATCCCCCACTCACACTCCCCAATCTGTCCCCACTCTAAACAAGGCTGTGGTGGTTAAAGGGTTGGGGTGGGGTCTGCAATTCTAGTCCAATACACTGTTTGGTCAACTCAGCTGAATGTTCCTATATGGGATACTCTAACTGTTCTGTGTGTGTGTCCAGGAAATTAACCTTACTTGTTCGCAGTCCTGGCTCTTTAAATGTGAAACCAACATAGACTAAACCATTAACAAGCCAATCAAGCCTTTCAATAGTTTGGCTTTAGGAGCACAGAAGGCAAGGGGTGTAATTTAACAGTAATCTTGAAACAGTAACCTTTTACCAGAATTGCAGACATTGCCTTCAAATTAATTGCTATCTGCCCATATTAATTGTATTGTGGACTGACTGGGAAGGACAGCCATATGACTTAGTTTATTCCATTGCCTATTAAGCCACTGATAGTCAAAACATGTCAGAGTTTTTCACATTTGAAAATGTCTAAATTTGACATTTTTGTTTGTTAAGGCTACAGTTGTGCTGTTCTGCGCTCTCTCTCTCATTGTATGTTTGGCTTTTGTTTGCAGGGGCGCATGTGATTGGAGCGGCGTGGCGGACTCCCACGTTGCCGGCGCTGGTGACGCTGGCTCTCGCCCACACAGCCAGGACGTTGTTATGACAAAAGCCGCACAAGATGAGAGGCAAAACGAGACGCTAGAGAAGGAAGGCGAGGCACGGAGCGCTCGCTCATGGGAACTGGCCGAGAGCAGCCGCCGTCCTCATTAGTTTTTACAAAGAGCCTCATGAAGGAAGCTGCAGTACCCCCACCCCCCTCTCTCACCCACTCGCCACCATCCCACCATCCCTTCTTGCCCTGGAGAAATGATCAAAACTGGGTCTTGAGTCTGACCATACCAAAGCTGCTTTAAAGACTGCTGAGTAAGAATTGTGGCTTCTATCTCTTTTTTTTCATTCACATTGAAATTCCTCACAGGATTTTCCTGAACAAGGCAACTGAATGTACACAAGGATATACAGTACTGTGGAACCCAGCTTGGCCCTTTGAAGTCTAATTACTTGACTCTGATGGGTGGATTTAACACTTGTTTTTATTTATTAAAGGAGAACTGCAGATCAGCAGACCTATCCTAAGGGAACATTTTTCCATAGTATAACTGTGCGAAAAGGCCTTCAGTCAGTCCCATGCTTGAGGTGGCTGATCACTGCAACACAAATGACGAGAGAAAGGATGCAGAACTTGGGTGACACTGAATCATCATCACACACACACCCCTCTCTCTCTTTTTCTCTCTCTTTCTCCCTCTCTCTATGTCTGTCTCTCTCTTTCTCTTTATCACTCTCCATCGTGTAGAGTCTCTTACGTGACCTTTGACCTGTTCTTTTGTTGGCTGATTGTCCAGGTCGCAGAAGTGAACATGTATGCGGCCCTGTAACTGGATGACCTTGCCCATTCATTTCCTCTGGAGTTGTTGCAGTACACACATTAGGGCTGGTGTTTCTCTCCTGTTTGCTCTTCTCCCCAGTTCACAGCTGTGCTCCTAGGCTCTTTGGCTTCAGGCCTGTCCATAACACCCCACCATACTCAACCTGGCCCCTGGCTGTAAGTGGAAAGAGCTAAAGACATTAGTCCCGTGCCCCCCTCCCCCCCAATCCCTCAGCCATGCTGTGCCACCAGCTTCCCTCGTCAGTCCCGCAGGTCGTCACGCTACGCTGCGCTAGAGCTAGCGCGTGCCTCCTCAGTTCACACACTGTACATTTTATGAAATCCTCAGGACCCCAAAAAGAGCCTTAAATGTATCGCTATCGTTATCATTTTGATGACTGGTATTATTGTTGTTACTATTTGCTATTTGGAAGGCGTTCTTGGTATTATTATCATTCAGATGATTTGACTGTAACACAACTGGGTTCTTTTGTGTTTGCTTTCCCCGCCATGTTTTCAGACTTCAGTCGGTCAGCAAACAAGTAAATTGTGCAAGTTGGTTTTGCGAATGAGTTCTGCATTTGGCAGTGACAGTGACAGTGGTTTGTTTGTTTGTTTTTTTTTTTTTATTCGATATGGCTTATATGTTATTTTAAGTCCTTCGCTTTTGAGCATGAGCTGGCTGTGAAACATGACTTGGGAAAAAAAGAGAATTTGAATGACTCAAGTGACTTTTTACTGGAAAAAAATAAACAAAATGTGAGTTAAGTTCACGTTTCCTTTTTATCTACAGTATGTGTCAAGCAAGGCCTCTATATAAATGTCTGTAGGCACTTTCCTCTCCCACTTCATGTGAACAGTTATGACTGTTTATATGTCCTTTCCAATTAAATATTTTTAATTTCAGAAAAGGAAAAAAGAATTATGACTGCCACTGTAATTTCATCAGGAGCTTACGATCATTCTGCATTTTGTACCTGTGATTTCACAGTTGCTGCTTCTTCATTGGCCACAAGAGGGCAGAATGTGACTTAATGTTCATCAGTGGTCAAACCTGTTTCCTCTAAAGTTCAAACGGTACACTTTACTTGACGGGTGAGTTCATAACACATTCATAGCAGCTGTCATAAACTGCACATAAAGCATTCATGACTGTTTCATTAGACATGACTCAAGATTCATACCAAACCTTTCATGATGTTTAAGACAGAATGACGACAACTTGTCAAAATAAAAGTCCAACAATCGCAAAGCAGCATTGCCGTTTTTGATTCAAACCTTTTACCTGACACGTCAATCTGAGTCAATGGGCTACTCCAGTGCCAAAAAGACAGAACATGGTCAAGCAAATAATTTTTGTTTCATAAAAATGTATTTGTTTTATCCTTTGCAGATGATTTCTCATGTTTGGAATGTCCAACCGTTCCAGGTTACACAAATACGGGTCAGCTGAATAGTTTAGCTACCAGAGTTAAACTCAGTGATTACGAATAGCCTACTTCGCAACTTGTATAGTAAAGTGACATTCGTTGTAGACTTCATAAGATATTCATGAAATATTTACAAAGGCTGTTGAGAAAAACGTCAATGCTGCTTTGTGATTGTTGTCGTCGTTATGTCTTCCACATTCATGAAAGGTTTGGTATGAGTCATGTCTCATGAAACAGTCATGAATGCTTTATGTGCAGTTTATGACAGCTGCTATGAATGTGTTATGAACTCACCCGTCAAGAAAAGGACTATACTAAATAGAGTCAGAATTAGAATGCATTATGTTTATTATCTACTCAATATTTTATTGTGAGAACCAAAGTTATCTGTATGCAGAGAACAGAACCTCACTTGGGAAACCAAGTAGCCTAACAGAAGGGAAACACATCATGGAAATAACCACACACTGTTTTTGCCCGCTAAGTGTATGGACTCATTTATTTGTCTGATCTAGAGGGGGGGCAGAAACACTGTACATGTCACACACAGAGCAATGAGAAGAATGGAGTAGGAAGATTGTAAAAAAGAGGAGGGGGGGGGGGGTTCATCAGTATTTTATCAGCCAGGCCTGACAGCCTCAACCAGCTTTGAGGATGGAGTAGTCAGTGTTGCAGTTCTATAGAATTACACTGACTAGCACTGTAAGGCTTTAAGACAGTGACTTCAAACCCAATGCAATTAAAACCTGCTAGGGCATAAAGTATGGTAGGTTCAAGTCATTCACTCGCTACAATCTCCTTTTATACAACACAGCTAAGATCAGTATACCTCATCATCATCATCATCATCATAGATATTGAAAAGACCACCAGGCAGAGAAACTAAGCCGATGATCTATCTCATTGGCATTCTTTGTGAATTTCGGCACATTGGAGATTAATTTAAAAAAAAAAAAAAAAAACTACGCCCACACTTTCTTATGAGACACCACAGGAAGGGAGAGCCTTGGATAGGGGCCCGTGCTTTAGAACACTCGTACAGACAGATCACATGGCACAGTATCGCACGGGGTCGCTTCACTTCAATAGTTACAGTTCCAGACACCAATCACAGGTTAGGATAATGGTCAGCTCTACACAACGCAAACAGTCAAAAGTTCACTGACAACCAGTCACTGATGACTTCAGTGGAAACAGATCAAAGTGAACAAACCGATTGAGCTCCTGTTCTTCAGGGTTTCTGAGTTGGCATCAATGGATTTTCTCATGAAAAATACTTCAAACGCTAAGATTACAAGGATGATGGATTCTAAACAATGTTGCGATGTTCGTCTTTATGTATAGTCTTCACAACAGTAACCTTACAAAGTCCTATACAATCCACTGCTTAATAAAACCTTTTTTTTTTCATTTGTTTTCAAGACTTCAAACGCAGACTCCCCTTCCCCCCAGTGTCATGATGGCAAAATCAGATCTCAGAGGGTAAATGTACACTTTACAAGAAAATAAAAGCATTGCTCGTTATTCTAGGCAACTTAAAGCTTTTTTTTAGTAATGACTACATGCACATAGTTTCCATCATAGATGACTTCATTTTGTGATGGGTTTTGCTTCTCATTTTGCCCTGGTAATTTTATGCAGATGTATATTTAATCAGTTCAGACACTCGACAGGCTCAGAGTACAGGTCTCCAACAATATTCAACCTTTGAATAAAACTAACAAGATTACACTATCATCTATCCAAAAGTAATCCTAAAATATTCAAGAATTTTCAGAGCGTTTTGACAGTTTTCATTAAACAGCAAGCAGACACAAAAGAATCTCCTTTTTGTTTCGGAACAGGTAATCAAGAACCCAGTTGATCGGAGGTGGTCCTGATGGATTCGTAATCTCCAAGGAAACAGTGTTGTTATCTGACATTCCACTTATCTGGCAAGGTGAGCTGGGATGGTGAGATATTTTTTTTCCCACTAGACAACGTTCCTCAGAAACAGGGTTAACAGTGGTTCAGTGGCTGTCTGTCACTCAGCAGTGTCCACCCGGCTACTGTGGCCAGCACTTAGGGATACCAGACACAGCAGTGTATCACTAACACTAATAGCACAGACAGTTTCCAGTCTTTTGATCTGTGCCTTTTCGTGTTAGCTTGCACCAAATCACATGGATGAGCTCACTGATCCGTGTGGCTGGTTTTTGGCTTTTGTGTGACTCGCTCGTCCACAGTTTAAACGTTGTGAAGTGAACCAAGATTTTTCCTCCACAGAAGAATACCTGCTCAACTAGTACATGCAAACAAATGTGTGCACTTAAAATCATTTGTTTTTTTTTCCGGCTAGTAAAATGATTTACATAGACATCTTTTAACAGGCATTTCACCTACTCTATTCACTGATCTTGCTGACATTTCATATATTTCAGTATATCAGTAGACAACTGTATACTCACAGAAAAAAAAACAATAACTCATCATAACTTCTGTCATCAGCGTCTTCAGGAAGTATCTTTTTTTGCAAATAAAACACATTGAAACAGCTTGAGTTTGTGTAATGTAGCACAGAAAAACCATTAAAGTATCAGGCAATAAAACTGCTCAGAATGTTCTTATCGTTGGCTGAGTTCAGTTGCTCAGGGAATAAAACCATGTAGAACAAGACTGGGGTCAAATAGAAGAAGAGAAGAGATGTATCCCAGGGGCAATGTCTTTACGTTACTGCATCTGACTGTAAAACTGGAGAGGCGAGGTACTGTAGAGCCATCAGAGGCAGTCCTAGAGACACAGACCCTGGGAGGAGAGGGAGATTTTGGAGTGTAGTATCCAAGACCAACTGGCAGTGGTTAAAGACAGTAGATTCACAGTAGGACAATTCTTCTGAGCAGGTTCCCGGACGTTTTAGACTAGAATGAGTACAGATACAATTTAGAATTCAGTGAAACTATCACATTATAACATATTCTGTTTATGAACTATAACATGTTGTCCTGAACAGCTTTTTGTGGCTGTCTGTTTTTAAGGCTGAAGCTTATGACAACATTTTACGCCCCCACAAGTGTCAAACTCTGAACAGCTATCAAAGAAAACACTACAAACTGACATCGGTACCTAACACTCCTCATGTGGATCTTGAGTGGAAGATTCTGTTTCCCTGACAACTACAGCCTTGGTTACCAACATGTCAGGATGCTGCTGCTTCGCCTCTTTTATTGCGATCGCGAGTGCCTAAGGAGAGAAGACAGCAGTGTGAAATAAAATGTGTTACGGTCATGCATCTGGAAACATCTTAGGATGAATGAAAACATGTTTGAATTTCATAGCAGCCACTGTAAATAAATAAATAAACAAACTAGTACATATACAACAAAACATAAATGAAACATCCAGGCCGACCTGATCCTGGTCTACGTCATCATCTCCAGTGATAATGATCCTCTTTTCAATCCTTGTCTCCGAGTAGCCCCCTTTGACCGTCTGCAAAATAAATAAATAAAAATAAAACTGAACATTTTACACTCTAATTTCACTTGAAGTTTAAGTTGAACTCACTCTTTGTCACCAAAGGAACACATCACAATAACTTTCACTGCCATTTTAACATGGCTTTACCTTGGTAACATGAGTTGTGGTTGCCGATGTCACACTCTCTGCCACAATCAGCGGAGACCCTGAACCCTCTCTGGCGAACGTGCCAATATTGATCTGTTTAGGCAGACATATGCATATTACCTATATTTTTTTGCATTCAGAGAGCTCTACTGTGATGTTAGGCCACAGACAGTGTAACAATCTCAGCACTCTCAAGATTCTCAGTTTACTCACGGGTGAGCCAGTCTCTGTGACTGAATAGGAAGCCTCTCTGATTGCGCTCCCTCTGTGATCCTGTGAGATAAAAGGAACCGTGTGATAACTGCACAAAGTGCCATGACTGAGAGCCTGGAACAGTGAGATTGATCCCGATTAGATGTGTTCTCTCTGAATGAGATTATCTAAATGGATGGTGAGAGGAGACGAGATAATGGGTTTCGGGGTAAAGGATCTACATTCAAGATCTCATCCCCCTGTCCATCTTCTACAATAAAAGGGTTGGTATAGCATATATGTATGGGCATTGATGCAGTATATTGTGCACGTTATCATACATTACAGTCTTGCAGTATATGTGTATGCTATCGTTACGTACTATTGTTATGTGCTTACTTGGTCAGTGAACTCCATGATGGTTGTGGTGACCTCTGATCCGTTGGGTTGCGTCTCGACCTTGACGCCAGTTTTCCTCATGGCAGGGGGAGCAATATCGCTGGCTTCTCTGCTCATGGGCTGGGGAGGGCGATGAGTCACCTCCGTCGTCTCTTTCTGCACCGCCTGAATTGAGGTCAGCTCAGCGGCCTCTTTCTTGGCTCTCTGGGCCAGTGCGGTGCGCGGTGCCTTTTTGGGCACAAACGGCTTAAAGAGGAGGATGGCACATTGAGATAAAAATAAGTTAGTCATGTAGTGCTGGTACGGTACTTACAATGACACGAAGCTGAGAGTGAGGAAAAAAAGGAGTCTGAACAGAACAAGTTTAAATATATACACAAAATGGTAAAAGCAAGCACGGAGATGAAATAACTGATTTAAAAATGAGTTGTGAAATGTGTTCTGAACTAATTTGAAAATAAAAATGGGATGCTTGTCACATACTTGGTTGGACACATAGATCAGATCACACAGTCATGCATCTGTCCAGAAGGGGTGATCCTGGTCGAAGAGTAGGAGGAAGGAGATTGTCTACCTCAGGGCGTTTGGGAGGCTCTACAGGGGGGGCCTCTTCTGGGAGCACAATCTTCTCGGCTCCCATGATCCACGCAGAGCTGTGGTGAGATGCCTCTGGAAACTCAGCCAGGAGGTCTTTTTCGCCCAGTTCAGTCATCCCCCTGGAGAACTCCTCCATGCCCGTCTGCAGGTCCATGATCACCGTGAAGTCCACTTCGGCCTCCAGACTTGATGTGGAGCTGACCGTGATGCTGGAGCATTTGCGCTCGATTCCCAAGTGAGTCTCTTTCGGGTAGAGCATCTCATGCTCTGGGTCATCCTCTGAGACCGACCCCAGTCGCCGCTCCCACGGCTCCCTCTGCAGGACAAAAGAGGAACAACTACTAAAACAGTCTCGCATGAGTCAATACGATGACTCATTAGTATGCTTAAAAAAACAAGACAGAAGGTAAAAACACAGCAGAATGATGAGTCAATGTGATGACTCATGCATTATATGAAAAAAGTGGTACATTACTGTAGCTAAAGAGGTACCTGAGATTCAGCTAGACTCTCAGCATGAATGGCAGGAGCGGCAACCGCCTCCTGCAGAACAGTGAACAACAGTACAGTACAGTTAATGAATATATATCGTTAAGCACCCTACAAGTCAGCTGAGACATGCGCAAATTAGCCTTACACCAGTACATCATCAATATATAAACTGCAGCAATGTACAAATGCTAAACAGGAAACTGTGTGCAGGTACTCCCTCGTTTTTAGCATCAAATCATTCAGTAGCCCCTCAGTCTTGGACACATGGTCCAAACAAGCTGGGGCACAATGGTTTCATGGTAATGGTATCTGAAAGATGGTTTCTCCAAACAGCAGCACAGCTGATGTACACTACATTTGGAACTAGTTACAGTCAGCTGTCCCTCTCTATGTCCACTCTAGATGTAGAAAGAATCCACCCTCACCCTCTCAAGGTTTGTCAAGTATGAAGGACCACACAGGAGACTGGAGGCCAAAAATTGTTTCAGCTTATTAAGCCCCGTTTTGTGACATTGCCAGACATTATTAAGAAGCCCCGTGCAGAGTCCTAAAGAAGTTCAAGAGCTGACATTTGCTGGGCTTCCCTCCAGAAAGGTAAGCATTTCCTGCCCTTGAGAAACATGGCTGGGTTGGCGCCAGTTCCAAAGCTTTTTTTTTTTTTTGGGGGGGGGGCTTTATTATTTTCCTTTTGCCTGCGTGTAATAAAAAAGATGCCATGGCAACCACTCTCACATCAAATAAATCACTGTCGGATTTGATGTGCAGAAGTCATGAAGAGAGGCGCCAATTAATTGCATCGAGCTAACCATGTGACATTTCAATTTAGATATTCTCACTTGAACAAGCATCTTTCTTTTTTACATTTCCTTTTTCAAGGTTGCAGCAGCGGCAGCATTTTGCGTTGTGCAAAAAAGCCATTTAACTCCTTGCAAGGCCATCAAATGTGAGCCCTTGATACCACTACAGCCACTAGAGAGAGAGGATGTTGGAGATTGGAGGGAAGGGCTGTGAGTAAAAGCAGAAAGTTAAGAGGAACACAAGCCAGACGCTTATAAGCAATGACAATTATGCAGAGGAGGGGGGGGCTACTGGCGTCTATAATGCGGCAAGCAGATGCTGTGCTGGGCAGAAAGGGAGAGAAGGACCAGAGGCAAAGGCTGATGGTGGCCTCACCAACAGAGAAACAAGCTAGTGCAGAAAGAAAGCCTCGTGTCCTTGGAACCCTTGCAAGGGTGGGGTAGTATAAAAAAGGCTTTTGGTATTTGTTTTACCCGCCTGTGCAATAGGTGAGTGAGGATGCTCTGTAGTTGTGTATTCAGGTGAGAAATGCAAAATCGGGAGTGGATGGATATGCTGAGTTCATGCGATGCTTTTAGTTTCCTGTGACTGAACAAGCGGATGCCAAGCAGTTACCACTAGTCTCCTCTTGGTCTTTACCATACTGAAGTTCTTCTGGAGGACCCCGCTGTGCTCGTGGTTCTTGAATATCTGTCTGTTACGCATTGTGACATCTGGTTCTCTCGTTCTCTGTCCCGAGATCACAGAATGCAGAGGCCCCATTTGGTCAGGGGCTGAGAACTTTGAACCGTACAAGACATTGAAAACCTGGACTGGATCTTCACAAAGAAGCTTGTCATCTTCAGTGGCAAAGTTCATGAAGAAGGCGCCTCTAACGTCCTGTATGTCCTGGTGTCTGCAGTGCGAAAGGCCTCTGCTTACTGGATAGTGACCATTACTGGTCAGTCCTTTATCCTTATGGGCACCATTGTGCTCAGAATTTGAACGAGAGTTGAAATGCTCAAAGGAAGAACAGTCCTGCTGCCCCTTCTGTGAGTCAAAAGCCCTTTCGCTGGCCATTTTTATCTCGGGGCCCTCGGTTGTTGCAGGACTGCTTCTTGTGTCTTGTGTTTGTTCTTGCGGATTTGACTCCTTGTTGACTTTGCACTTCTTTGATCGCACGGGTTTCAAAGGAGCCCTCTTTGTTGATCCAGAGCGAGCCTCAGTTTTCTCATTTGGCCGGCCCTTTGATATGGGTATCTGGTTCTTGTCCTCCTTCGCTGCACCCTCTCTCCCTTGCAGGCTGCTCTCACCTCCAGTTGCCTCCTGTCTCTCCCCCCAGAATCCGTCCGTTGGAAATTGAGTATGGCCATTTGCATGTACCCGGCTCTCGATCGAGAAATGTTGCGTGGGCTCATAACCACGTTGCTTTACCCGCTCGGGAAACTCCAGCACAGTTCGGTCAAGGCTGTCAGCTCTGGTTCTCTCTGAGTCCTGTGTTGATGGGATTCTGTCAGTTTCTCTTTTCACTGCTTTGACATCCATTTCTGTCTCATCTCTGTGTGAGGTTCTGGCCTTTAGCAACTCGTCCCTCAATTCTGCCTCTATATCCCCACAGGGACGGCTTACTAACGGAGCTACATTCACTGGTGTCTTGCTCATTTCCTCATTCGAAATGAAGGCCAGGTCTCTCTGGCAACCATCTTGCTTCTCAATCAATATGGATTCCTCAGAGGCCTATGTGTTAATATAAAGTGAACAGTTTCAATGACCTGTGTCTCTGTTACATGAGCTAGCATGCTCTAATGTTACTCAAATAATGGCTACTGTACTGCAGAAAACACCATCTGGTTTTAATATATAGGGCCCTGCTACTAAAAGCAATCAAACCTACTTGTACACTGTGACCTTCAATGAGTTCTATGCACAGAAGTGTGGCCATTTAAAAGATCACCATCTACAAAGGCTATGAAAGCCTCTCCTCTGACCTTCAATCACATTACCAGTTGGTACGGATTGCATGAGTGTCCTCGTTAACTGCATATAAAAGGCAAAAAGAACCCTTCCAGTAACAGCAGTAGTAACGACAGCTGCGCTAGCCGCAGATTGTTATGGTCATATCTAAAACATCTTTTCCCCACATTAAATCGCGACTCGTAAAAAGCAGACAGCCTCCACGCTGACCCCGTCTCGCACCCATACTTACGGCTTTCCTTTCTGGGGTGCTGCCGGGGGACGCGCTGGACTGGCGTTTCTCCCGGTGGACCAGCTTGCTGTTGGGCTCCCGAAGTGCCCTCTTCAGCTCGTTAATGCTGGCCTGGTGCTTTTGCAGCACGTCCTCCGGCTTGTCCAGGAATGGCTGCATGGGGGTTTGGGTAGAGGTAGAGCAGAACAGAGCAGAGACACGAAAAAAAAGAGTGAGCATCACAGACGAACGAGGGTGGCACCTGGGTGGCTGTGAGAGTACACTAATAATGTGAGAGTCTAACAATCGGGACTGTTTTGAAAAGCCTTTACGGATGAGACTTTTTGCCACTAGCTTGTGATAAGCTAAGTGGAAAAAGTATACATGCCAAAGATGATGGTGTTTCTAGACTATAGAAGTACACACACACACACACACACACACACACACACACACACACACACACAGAGAGAGAAACACATTTTGTTTAAGTGGAAGGAACCTCTTAAACACTAATCACGACTCTTTAATGCATCAGTCACCAGTACTATATGCTACACATGCTTTAGCAGACAATGATGAACACAGAAAAAAACAGTTCAACATTCAGGAATCTTCTGCCTCTTGCTGATAACAACACCATTACAGGCATCACACACAGAGTATACTGTATACATAGAGAATGAGGCATAAAGGACTTCCAGTCAGAAAGACCTTGCGTGTGAACTCGGGACAACCAGTACCTCCTGTTTGGGACGCGGGGCTATGTCCTGGTCCGACTGTGGGAGGGTGTGGTGCAGTGAGTGAGACGCAGGCAGGGGCAACGATGGGAAACGCGCAGGGGTAGGTGGGTGCAGGAGGCGGGGCAAGAGAGGGGGGTGAGAGAGAGTGGGGGGGGGGCAGGAGCAGAGAGACAGAGCAATGCAGGTGAGATCATACAGTAAGACAGGCAGTGTAGGGCACATACACAGACAGCAACCGGACTCCTGAATGGGTGTGGCCCAGCACTGGCTGGGACTCACGCTAGAACCAGACCACATCCAGGCAGAGTCTGAACCAGAGCCATTCCATAGTCAGCTATGGACAGGCACACAGACAGACAGACAGACAGACAGACACAGAGACATACAATGGCAGAGGGAGAGAAAGAGAGAGACAGAGAGAGAGGAAGAGAAAGAGAGAGAGAGAGACAGAGAGAGAGAGAGAGAGAGAGAGAGAGAGAGTCCTCCTCTTAACCAACTCTCCAAGCAGAGATGCAGACAGAAATTAACGCCAGAAATGGAGCTAATCAACACGCAGACGCAATCAGGGCAATGCAGAGTGGAGTAGTGGAGAAAGCCCTCGACTGAGACGCCCGCTAGCAGCCCTTCAGCACAAGGAGAAAGCCTGCTTATCAACAGCCATACTTAACAGGCCTGAATTAGAAGAACATTCACAATTATTTTTTTTTCTTCTTTCTTCTCAGCAAGTGTGTCCTATTTCTGAGACGCCAACTTTGATTTATTTCTCTCTGCTCTGACAACTACGCAAACATTAAGACAGATAATGAACATCAAGGGGACTGTAAGGTGAGGAAATCGAAAGACTATCTGGGACAACAGGAAGATGAAAAGGCACAACTAAGGAACTCTACAGCACAAGACTTATGCTGCTCTGTTGCATACTCTAAAACTATGACTCAGTATACAAACACAAATGTAAAATAAATATAGAGAGACATATGTTTAGATGTACATATTAATCATTTGACAATTTATTTATCATTTGAATATATCTTATCTATATTTGTGTTACAACAAGAGCAAGGCACTAACAACACCACTTGAAAGACTTTAATGTCCTGAAAGTACATATACTGATATTACTTTATGAGTATATAGTCCTGTTACTTTCAATAATAACAACAAAATATAAATGTACAGTATTTCAACCAGTTCCTTTACTCCATGTATTTTAGTTAAAACGCTGAATCGAAGCAAACACATTGAGGCGATACAGGGATGGGATATCTCATTTGTACAGGCCCATCCCAACCCTCAGGGTGTCCACTAGCCATGATGAAGAGAGATGCGTGCGTGAGGACAGGTTTGAAACAGAGACAGACAAGGACTGACAGACGACAGTCAACCGGGAGGGGAAAAAATACCTCAGCCTTAGCGTCTACCGGAGAGCCAGCCTCGTCCGTCTGTGAGCCCAGAGAGAGTTGGGGGGGGGGGGGTAAGATGAAGAGAGAGGAGCAATTAGAGACCAAGAGAGATGGATTAGGTGTCAGCAGAAGTAGCCGGATTACATGAGAAATATTAGGATTGAAGGGAAAAGGAGGAGAAAGAGAGAAAATAAGAGATAGAAGAGAGAGAGAGGGTGAGCAAGAGAGACAGAATGAGAGAGAGAGACAGAGAAGGAGAGAGAAAATAAGAGATAGAAGAGAGAGAGAGAGAGCAAGAGAGACAGACTGAGAGAGAGACAGAGAGGACAGAGAAGGAGTGAGAAAATAAGAGATAGAAGAGAGAGAGAGAGAGCAAGAGAGACAGACTGAGAGAGAGACAGAGAGGACAGAGAAGGAGAGAGAAAATAAGAGATAGAAGAGAGAGAGAGAGAGCAAGAGAGACAGACTGAGAGAGAGACAGAGAGGACAGAGAAGGAGAGAGAAAATAAGAGATAGAAGAGAGAGAGAGAGAGCAAGAGAGACAGACTGAGAGAGAGACAGAGAGGACAGAGAAGGAGTGAGAAAAGAGAAAGAGAGAGGAGAAGCGAGAGAGGAGAGATGAAAGTTAGAGCAAGAGACGGTGAGGGAGGGGTGCTGTGGAAAGGTGCAGTCAAAGCCGAGATTAAGTGAAGAAGAAGCGACCAGAAACGCATTAGGAGCTCGATTCCAGGAACTACAGGGGAGAGAGCAGATTAGACAGACGGGTAAGAAGAAGCCTGCGCCGGGGGGAGGCACAATCACAGAGTCAGGAGCAAGCAAGAGCAGAGAACAAGATAGCAAAAGTGACTGTAATAGCAGGTGTTAGTATAGCATCCGAGTCAGTTGTTAACGTTAAGATGTTTTGTCTACTCCAGGGCAGCAGTGTGTTTTTGCTTTCTTGTACCAGTAGAGACAACCTGTGACTGTGACCAATCCATGACCTCTACATTTTTTAACATCTTCCACTGTCTGAGGTGTATGGGAGAGAAATGCAGGTGTTGAAACATGATAAAGATTTAGCAACTTTACACTTCATTTGACAGCTGACAGTGAGACAAACTAGTCTGAGAACCTTGTGCATTATGCTATAGTTTACTGCACATGTACATTCTGCTGTACTAATAACTGTAACATTTTGTCAAGACGTGTTTAAGTAAACAAACGAAAGACATCACAAGTTGGTTATATAGGACTGAGAAAAGCAGATGAAGAGAATAAATATTGTTGGAGATGGCAGTGAAACATCTGTTCATACCTGAGCACTATCCATAATAATTAGTGATGAATAAATACTGCCCCCAGGAGAACACTGAAGACGGCTGAACAGCGAGTCTCGTTCTGAACATTAAACCAGAAAATAAATTCTCTACATGCTGAAACTCTGCAGTTGTTTCTCTTCCCCCAAGGGATATTGAATATTTTAACAGTTTCATATTTTTACTTGTTCTGTTGTTTGTTCCAAATCCCCTTGCAAGTAAAAGGGGCCTGTATATTCCTTAATAATTATATGCCAAATATAGGTACGACGTCCAGAGGAATAAAAAAGCAAAAGAAGTCTTGTGTGAAAAAGGGGCTCGTAGGCGGTGAGGTATCATAAGGGATTTAATATTTAGCCTTTCTAATTTGATCATCAAAGGCTTCAAGTGGAGGCTGCTAAGAAGGTGAGCATTATTGTGCGACCAGGGAGGGGACTATGGTTGATTTAAATGACATCCCAGTTTAGCTTGACACGTATGACCACCCCCAGACGTCTTCTACCTTTAGCTCCGCTCCCCGGCTGGCGGGGACGGCCTCTTCTGACACGCGCTCCTGGTCTTGGTACTGATCGTAGTCTTGGTCAGCGTCTTCATCCAGGTCCTGATCCAGGTCATCCTGCGGGGGAATGGGGGTGCGTGCGCTCGAGCTGCTCTGAGACATCCGGTCCATGTTGTCCCCAAGAGCTGCCGCTGAGTGGGACAGTGACACGAGACATGCGGTCAGGGAGAAGTCCAATGCAGTGGGTAGACTGCTGACTTCAAAAAGAAAGTTACATTGGAAAAAATCTATCAACAACATTAAAGACCAGATTTTAACTATTAAAAAACGAGTGGTTTAGTCGTCCAGTGAGACGTTTATCTTATGGAAGGTGGCCCATTAAAGCCATCTCTTTTGTTTGTTAGTACACATACAATTCAAGACAAGTCACATCAGGCCACCAGTCTATCGAGGTGCAGCTTGAAGCTGAAGTTGACATGAATGACATGTCTGTCACAATCACACAAACCACAAGTCTGAAGATGTGAAGTCTTTAGGTTGAATTTCCCCCCGCATTCTGCTGATGTGTGCCTATACAGTACATCTGTGGGCAGGAGCCCTACCTCCGTCCAGGCTGCGGGACAGCAGGTACCTCCTGCTGATGGACCTCTCAAACTGGGGCGCGGGGCGGTCGATCAGGGCACTGGCCTGCCGCGTCTGAGCCTGGGTGCGCCCGCTGTACCGGAACTTAGAGCCAATCACCAGGAACCCCTTCGGTGGAGGCTCAGGAGACACCAACCTGTGGAGAAAACGAACGTAACCATGGTTCTATGGAGAAGGACACAACTTTTGAGATACTGTGTACACCCTATGAATCTATTGCCTTCCAGGGTGATGCTAAAACAATTCAACAGAAGGAGAACCCTTCACATAAGCTGCAACAGCCTACAAGAGGGCAGGACACCACTACACTATACAGGATTGAGTTGGGGGGGGGGGGGGTGTATGAGTGGATGCTATTCCCATTTGCCAAAAATTGGGGAGAACATCCCCCTTGTAAATGTACCATTCCAAACAAGGAGGCTGCTAAGGCAAAGTCTGCAATGCTGACAAAAGGTTGCTGATGTTCTAGCTCACCACCAAATCAAAATTCAAAAAGTGTATTGGTTTAGAATCATGATCTCTATCTTTAATGATAGTAATGCTTGTAGACAATATTGTTTTTTTTATCAAGACAAGAACAGAATACTAACAAGACAAGAATAGAATAATAACAATAGTGTTTTCCAACAAATTCAGTAAACAATAGAGAAGTCATACTGAAAACAATAGAAAACCACCCCAAGGATTACTGCTGTGCTCCTGTTAGACTTCTTCACATGCTACACACACAGTCTGCGTGCTGGAAACCCAGTGGTGGTGTGACGGACCCCTACCTGAAGAAGGTGTGGTGCTCGATGCAGACCTTCCACAATCGCTTTGAAGCTCTGTGGTTAGGCAGCTTGAAGCCAATGGTGCTCTCAAACTGCTCATACTGATGGTGTTGGGTTGGTGGAGAGAGAAGGAGAGGGGGTGAGGTGGGGTGGGGTGGGGTGGAGTTGAGGTGGCGGAGGGGAGAGGAGGAAGGGTGTGAGGGACAGAGGGCACCAGGTTAAGTGTAAATCCTGTGAAGTGGTGGTGTCAGTGAAAAACTGAAGCAGACACAAATCACACACACACACACACACACAAACACATGCGCACACACACACACAGAAAACTAACCCTTACTGTATGTAGGACAGTCATCATATGCAGTCCTCATATTTAATGAACTTGCTTTCTCAGATGACAGAGTTAAGGAAATACGCATTACTGAAGCGTGCTGAGGACATAGAAATACTAGCATCCAATTCCCTTATCAGCACATACTGTATATTGGGCTTTCCAGAAAGACCGAGAGGGACGAGCTCACTGTAAAAAGACTGTGTGACTGATAATCACTCTGGGAGTTAAACACCAGAACCAGCAAAGTGAGTCACCACCATTCGGCACAGACAGCGAAAATCCCCCACATAAAACAACGCTTTTAAAAAGTATCCTCCCTGCTTGCCGGCCTGCCCACCATGCGGATAAAGCTTTCTGCTCAGCCCCAGAAAAATGCCTCCCTCCCTCCATCCCTCCCTCCCTCCCGCCTTCGGCAATGGCGGCAACAACAGCAACAGCAGCCGGAGCCGAGGCTGAAGCAGTGACAGCTTTAAAGCAAACTCTATTAATTGTTTGTGAAAATAAGTAATTAGTTCCGGAAGGAGAATGTTTCAATTAATGTCTGCGCGTTTTTGAGATGAGGCAAAGTACGAGAAGGGGCTGTGTAAATAAATACATCCCAACAGAGGAGCTCAATGGAAACTAATAATCAGTAAAATGGATGCCATTTTGGGACTTCATTACCAGCACCACGAGAGTATGTGTAGTGCAGTACACACAACAACAACAACAACAACAACAACACTACATGCTTCAGTATCATGCATAACATACACTACACCATTATATCATATAGATTTCACTGATATGAATGTCCAAAATTTGAAAGCTAATTTTCTTGTGTAGAGCACTGATCAAAGTGATGGTGCAAAGTGCTTCATAAGCATGCGGCACAGTCGTGCATTCTCTCTCTCTGTAAGTGCCTCTCTGCTACAAAGTGAGATCAGTGGTAGGCTTAACCTACTGTAAAGACAGAGGTGTGTTCAGATTTGACAAACAGAGGCGAATGTTACAGGCAGAATATTTGTGATTTTTTTAAATTGTACCGTTTTTCTGTAAAATATTTAGAAACAAGGTAATCACTGTAGGTATGGTGGAGGTAGGTATGTTTGCCTTCAGCTTATCTAAGAAAATTAAACTCTGACTCAATCAATCTCACAACTCAGACTTTAGTAATTGCATGCAGCATTTTTAAAATCAATAAAATGTAAGAATGGCTGAAAGTTTTGAGAAAGACCTTGCTTTTCTCTACCTCTCCTGGCCGTATCTTGATGTAGAAGTTACTGCGCTTGTAAGAGATTTTGAGGATTTTAGGCCAGGCGAATCGATTTATCCGAAGTCGGTCACGGTATATTAGCAGCCCATTGGCACAGACGCCCAGCATGATCTCAATGCCCTCCGAATCCTGCAAACACACAGAAGGTGCACTAATAGAGGTGAGGGTACAGGCAAAAGTGTCTGTGTGTGTGTATGTGTATGTGTGTGTGTGTGTATGTGTATGTGTATGTGTGTGTGTGTGTGTGTGTGTGTGTGTGTGTGTGTGTGTGTGTGTGTGTGAAAGAGAGAGAGAGAGTGTGTGTGTGTGTGTGTGTGTGCGTGTGTGTGTGTGTGTTTGTGTGAAACAGAGAGAGAGAGAGAGTGTGTGTGTGTGTGAATGATATAAGTGTCACACACCTTAGATCACACATATGGCACAGTGTGGTTTCAGTTCTTCCCTTACCTTGGCATGGTGCAAGTCTACGCCATACATTGACAGTTTCTTGGCATTTTCCAGGAAGTTGATCTCAGCTTCAGCAGGAGTCATCCCCCTGCAGCACAAACACAGGCCAGAATCATAGTGTGTCAGAGCGCCAGTCACTCCGCTGGATCACGGCTTGCCTTAAAAGCTGCCCGGTGTGGGTTTCTGAGTGTGGCATCATCTCCTCACTGGCAATGGAACCTGTGACTGCTGGAGTGTGTCTGTGCGTGTGTCTGTGTGTGTATGATAGAGAAAGAGAGAGAAAGACAGAAAGAGAGAGAGAGAGATAGAGAGAAAGAGAAAGAGAGCATGTGTGTGTATCTGTCTGTGTCCGTGTGTGTGTGTGTCTGTGTCCGTGTGTGTGTGTGTGCGTGCATGTGTGTGTGTGTGTGTGTGTATGTGTGTGTGTCGGCAGCACCTGGGCGGGAGATTAATCTGGAACATCTTATTCATGCGGTCACACTTAATGAACAGTGCTGTTCAAAGGCCAGCTCACTGACAATACAATCCTTTCAGTCTAGTCCTTCACAGCCAGCCCAGAGCGAAGTATTAGTGAAATGTGCTGAAGTAATCCGCTAATCAGAGGTTTTCATATACAGTAATGAAGGGTTTCCCTGGACCAAACCCTTACTTCATTATATGCAAAATTGCAGATGCTAATACTAAAATTACATTGTCCAAATGAAATATTTCGGATGGAGTGCCTAGGAGTCCTTTAATGAAGTGCCGTCAAAGGTTAAATATCTTCTGTTCCTTCACTGCAATATATTATGTGACTATGCTGAATGTCATGTTGGTTTGAAACAGCCTCATGATTTTTGGGAAAGGGGGATTAGGGTTTATAAAATATTTTACTCTCCCGCTGAGAGTAAAAAAGACTTATGGATAACTCATGGGTCAGCAGAAAAATATGGGTCAGTGTGAAAGATTTGGGGTGACCCCGGGCCTCTCCCACGTCCTGCCCTGAAGCGCAGTAGCCTTAATGAGTGACCCTGTTCTGACAAAAACAATGGAAGTGTTTAATTCACACACACACTGCCTTTGGGTAAAACACCAGCAGAGTCTGCCGTTGCCAGGCACAGTGCACAGCGTGCACTTGCAGAGACACACAGCAACCACGGACACACACACACACACACACACACACACACACACACACACACACACACACACACACACACACACACGGCTGACCCAACAGTACGTCATCCAGCAGCTGCAGACACAGATAGTACTTGGGGACATAGGGAATAGGGACACACAGCAACAGCAGGCACAGTTACTGATACAACAACCACCACACACACACATACACACACACACACACACACACACACACACACACACACACACACACACACTACCAGCCTGATTTTAATGAAACTTTGGTAACAGCGCGCTAACAACTAATGCGCTTTACCTGTTAATCTTAAAGAATCTTAGAGAAACAGAAACCTTCTTTAGGAGGTAAGCCACTAGTTTTTGTATAACTTTCACATTTATTATATTGGTATTGGTATCTGAAATAAACAGAAGCATACTGGTCTTTTTCCCTCTGTATGCATTAGATCATTTCCACACAGAAATATGTATGTGCTGTTGTAATTCAACTCCAGTCTATTTCATATATATATAGAGGTGTAAAAATCCAGCTTCAAAAAGGCTTCATAAACATCCTGCCACATTTTGGTTCCAACCAACACTTAAACAGCTGATTCTACAGTAATTAGCACAACTCTTAGTAAGCCAGGTAGATCAGCTAATTAGTGAAATCACCTGTGTTAAGCACACAGGTAGAGCCAATATATGGCAGGACATTTACTTTCTCAAGCTGGACTTTTACATCTCTGATTTCATATATTGTATCGTGCCACCAACAACTAAAACTGTCTAAAAGTGCTTTACAGAGACCAGTGCCTGAACCCAGGAGAGCATGCGGTAACACTTTCTATGAAGGTCATTGTCATAATGAGTTATGCATACATTCATAATGCCTTATAATGTGATCATAAATCATAATAATAATAAGTATAATCGTTTACAAAAACAGCATGAGACTTCATAGCAATCTTCATAATGCATTATGAACTATTGTTTTTTTGCATTATAACTAGGGGTTATACCAAATTATATCATAATGAACCAAAAATCTCAGGTAATTTTGTTTAATGCATTTTACCGCCGAACCTGCCTACAAAGCAACAGATCATAATGAATTATGAAGATTGCTATGAAGTCTCATGCTGTTTTTGTAAACGATTATAATTATTATTATAATGATTTATGATCGCATTATAAGGTGTTATGAATTATATGCATAACTCAGTGACCTTCATAGAAAGTGTTATCCATGTGTGTTCTGGACACATAGCGGTATTAACAGAGACACAATTCTGCTTGTTAGAATTCTGCATATCCTCAAAATGAGTTTGAAGCTATTACATAAAGATAAAACAACTACACTGTCTTGCTTTAAGAGCCATGATCTATGTCTGACCCAGTGCTGGGTCAGTGTGGGACCTGACCTGTAGGTGCGGTGTAGCTCCATCACCCTCTCCTCCAGCTCCCGCGTCTGGCTGGGGGCGAAGCGGAAGTCACTGACATAGTCGGGGGAGTGCTCATCGGGGTCGTAGTCGCCGAGTTCCGCCTGCACCACATAGGAGCCCAGCAGCGCATGGGTGACGAACGAACATGGCAGCCGCCCCGACAGGATGTCATCCCGCAGCTGCAGACACAAGTAGTACCTGCAGGGACACACAGAACCACACACACCATTATCATCACCACACACACACACACACACACACACACACACACACACACACACACCATACACACACCACACACACACACACACCACACACACACACACACACACACACACACACACACACACACACACACACACACCTAAACATACACACAGATGACCTGACAGGATGTCATTCGTCAGCTGCAGACACAGGTAGTACCTGCAGGGAGACACAGTATGATACATGCTTGCACTACACACACACACACACACACAAAAACCCAATGTCATCCAACAGCTAGGGGACAGCAGGTAGTTGCTGCCAGGATGAGACATCACGGTCAGCATCACAGACACAGCGGCTCTCATGGCAGCTCATAACTACTGCAACTCCCACCCCCCACCTCCCACACACACAAACACACACACACACACACACACACACACACACACGTACAAACAACTCCCACACCAGCGCATACTAACCTTACTGCAATCCCCACCCAGAACACACACACACATACTGTACAATTAAACAGCAAGGCACATTCACATATTAACTTTATAGCAACCCCCATACAACATGCGCACACACACACACACACACACACGATTATAATGCTACACACACTACATGCTCACCACCACCACAAACAGCACCACTGCATAAAATCAACTCTCCCACCATGCATACCTGAATAACTGGTAAGCACAATCGCACAGACTCACAAGTATACATAACACATTCACTGGATAGTGCACACACACACACATATATGCATCCATACATGCACATACACCCATGTGTGCACACAAACACCCCCCACCAACCACACACACACACACACACACACACACACACACAAACACACAATTATAATGCTGAGTATGAAGGTACTGTATGGTCCATTAAGCGTGCTGTTGTGTGAAGGCCACTCACCTGGTGATGTCCTCGATGAGCTGGGAGGGGTCTGGGGGATAGAATTTGACAGCAAAGGCAAACTGCCAGGCGCCCACTGCAGACAGATGGCCAACAAGAACAGTAGGTCCAGCAAGACAGTCAGTGACCTTTCAAAGGTTTTATTCATCATCCGTCGAGATGACTAGAATGAATAAATTTGTGTGTGTGTGTGTGGGGGGGGGGGGGTCTGTGTGTGTGTGTGTGTGTATGCGTGTGTTTGTGTGTGTGTGTGTGTGTGTGTGTGTGTGTGTGTGTGTGTGTGTGTGTGTGACTATGTGACTGTGTGACTGTGTGACGTGAGACAGGGCACTCTGGGCATAAACTGACTTTAGACACTTACCCCGGATTTGTTTCTTGATCTCCTTTGATGGGTCGAGCCAGTTCTGCGAGGCGAGCGAGAGGATATTCCCAGCAGAGAGAGACAGAGAGAGAAAAAGAAAAAGAAGTTATCAAAGGCTGACAGGCACTTTGTTCTCTTTGAAGAAACTTTCTGACTCTCTCAGACACAATGCTATCTCCTCAAGTGCATTAAAAAGCTCATTCACAAAACAGAATAAATGCCTCTTAAAATGGCCGCCGCATCAGAATTCAGTGAAAGCCGAGGAGAATAAGCTAAATGTCAGCTCCGTCACAAGAGGGCCTTAAGGTCAGAGCGAAATCTGCCGGATGATTTCATAGCATGGACAGAGCCACACCTATCTCCACTAAAGCACTCGAAGCACATGCCCTCAAAGAACTTTTAAAGAAACAAGACTACCAAGAGAGGAGCTGAAATCTGCAACTCACTCTCCTGTTCTGACATTATCCAGAGTTCCTTAAATCTGGCACATAAATCCAATTTTATGTAAGGCTTCTGTGAGGAGTGCATGGAGCATGGATACTTTCATTTCTAACTGTACAGCTGTTCTTATCATTGAACATTTTCAGAGTGAATTGACTAGAAAGTGACAGCATTCCTGACTCAGAGATACAAAAACGTAAAAAAAAAAAAAAAGGACAAATCTTCAACCCTCATCCCTCGACAACTCTGACTGATGGGCTACTGCCTTGGAGGACAATGTGTGTGTGTATTTTTTTTACATTCCAAATGACCCGGTCCTTGCTCTTAAATGACAAAACAACTGTGTGCTCTCCCCACCGTCGGCTGTCAGTTCCAGCCCTCTCCCTGCCTGTGCTGTGTGATTGCCCAGGGTACCTGACAAAACTCATTCATTCTCTGCAGCGTCAATGCCAGCTGAGCTCACATGCACCACAGGCACACACACACACACACACACACACACACACACACACACACACACACACACACACACACACACACACACACACACACACACACACAATGACCACACACACAATGACCACACACACACAATCACACATACACATATGGACATACACACACTAACACTGACGCGCACTCACACATGTAAGCAAATGGGCATAAACAGAGCAAAGAATGGGCAAAAAATTAGGTGTCAAGGTAGCTGTGAGAGGAAGTTGGAAAAGACCCACAGAAGCCCCCCCCAACACACACTCCTCTCCTCCCCTCCCCTCTCCTCCTCCACAGCTCTTCTTCTCCTCTATCCTCTTTAGATCCCTTTAAAGATGGCTTTATTTGTCCCTTGGTAAACCTTCTTTTGTCCCTCTGCTTCCCTCTCCTCTTCCCTCTCTCCCTTTTCAACTCTTATCTCCTCTTTATGTACTCCTCTGGCCCTACTCTCCTTCACTCTACCCTTCTTCATCTATTCATCTCTTCACCCCCCCCCTTCTCCAATCTCCTTTCCTCTCCTCCTCCTCTCCTTCTCTCCAACCCCTCTTCTATCCTCCTCTCCACTCCTTCCAGCCCGCTGGGGCAGCTCTATCATTACTCTGACTGGAGGGGGTTGGCCTGAGGGCACAGAGGGCTGCTATCTAGCACTCTGCGACACAGGCAGCAGGGGCTCAACACACTTCCTGTTGTTGCTATTGTTGTTTTTCGTGATGAATATCTCACACTGGGCACTTAAGGACGGGTCAGATTCTGTCAGAAGAGTGAAGATGGTGGGTTCTATACTCTCAAGCAGCTATGACAGCTAGATGATAAGCTTGTTTTCCAGAAAAGTCCAGCCAATTTCACCTATGCTATGACACCGCAGCCATAACGTCAGAGGGGCTCCAAAAAAATAGTCTAGGAAATTATTTTACTCTTTCTAAAAAATAATACACCAACGAAAATGTCAGAAATATACGTAACCCCTTGAGCAGTGAGAGTATTGGATTCAGAACTTATGATTTTTATATTCATAAGTGGTTTATGTCATGGTGTTTCTGTTATGTGCTCTTTCACACGTAAGATGACTGTTGTTGTTATCTCATTCTGTTCCTGTACTGTCCCTGTGTATATCTGTGTGACTATGTGTTAAGAGATAAGCGGGAATATTATGACTTTGCAGTGTTTCACTGTTATGCATGGCTGCGTAGTACTCTGTTCCTGAATTTTTCCTACCATTGGTCTGACTGGGTCTTCATTCATCTGTGGTATCAAAATTACCATCACCAGTGACATTCAGAGCTCAGGGGCTGATGAAATCAATGTGAAATGTGACAATAGATATGAGGCATACAAAAGGTTTCTGACCTTTGTGTCCGTCTCGTAGAAGCTCAGTCCAAAATAGTCCTTCTCCAACAGGTTGAGGTGGTCGCACACCGTGTCAAACAAGACCTGGCCTCGGGCGAATTTCTGTTTAATCACATAGCACACAGTGTAGACCAGCGGCCAGTGAGTAATCGTGAACACACAGAGGGGATTCTCATCGTAATATAATCCGTCTGTACACAATCAGACTCTCTCACAGACTCTCTCACAAATGATCTCTCTCTCTCTATCTCTCTCTGTCTCTCTCTCTCTCTCTCTCTCTCTCTCTCTCTCTCTCTCACACACACACACACACACACACACACACACACACACACACTAAATAAGGCCAGACTCGGATGACCTCGGGGAAGGCAACAATGATGCTGTGACGGGAGGAGTGAACACCCAGACGTACGCTCGGTGCCGTTCTCCTCAGAGAGAGAGAGAGAGAGAGAGAGAGAGAGAGAGAGAGAGAGAGAGCAACACAAGGCCTAATTACCTCAGACCTGAGAGGCTGAGAATAGAGGTGTCCCTATAAATAGGGTAGAGAGGCGCCGGCTCTGCGGCCACACACCTCCAGAATCTCCTCATACACAGCTAGACGTGGGAATGAAGAAGCATCTCACCACGCTCAATCACAAACGCTCTCTACTCTCTCCACTATCAAGCACTTTATTCACAAATAAAATACTGAAATGCATTTTTCACAACGTTATGCTTTTTATTTTTTGTTTTTTGCCTATTTGGCTTGCATTGAGCCCTACTTTAAAGTGGCTGTGGATAAAATCAAAATGACTCAATGCAAATGCTAAACATAATGGAAGTGTTCAATTTGCACTTTTTTTATGTCGGAAGATGAATGCCACTATTACAAAATGATCTACTAGTGTTTGAAAGAGACATAGAGCTGGCATTCGGCAAGACCGGGTCATTTCACACATGTTAATATGTGTGAGGCAACATTACCTCATGCTACTGAGAATAGGCTCAGATAGGAGGGCCCAGCCAATTGGATTATGGGTAGAGTCATCAGATGGTCCCTTTGTGTGCTGATCCCTGTGGGCCACAGGGCTGATGGGAGATTGAGGGAGGGGAGAGGGGAGGGGATGGGGGTAAATTAGGACTCCTAAAAGGCCACACCCGTTCGCTCCCCACACAAAAGGGGAGCTCGGCGTGCATTGGCGCTCGTGGTGGTGGTGGCTGTGCGTGTGCGAGTGAGTGTTGGCAGACGCTGGCTGCTAAGACACGGAGCGCTTGGCTCCCAGGGTGGCCGTATCCTGCGGCGACGGGGAGACAGACCAGCGGTTGCCATAGAAACAGAAGTGGTGGGGCTCGACTATTTTTTTCCTATATCTTTCCTCTTGTCTCTTTATCACTACCTCTCTCTCTCTCTCTCTCTCCTATATCCCTACATCCACTTTCTCTCTCTTTCTCTCTATCCTTCACTTATTCTTTCGTTATCTGTCGGTCTTTCGCTCTCTCCATAATTCTCAGTCTCAGTCTATCTCTCTTTCTCTTTCCCTCCTTCTCCCTCTGTTTCTCTCTCCTCTACACTTCACTGTTCCACTAACTCTCCCTCCCTCTCCTTCTCTTTTCTCTCCTTTCTCCACCTTGATGTTCCCTCTTTCTTTCTCTCTCCTGTCTTCATCTCCTTCTTCCTACATCTCTCCCTCTCTCTTACTCCTTGTCTCTCTCTCCCTCTCTCTCTCTCTCCCTATTTCTCCTCCTCTCTGTCTTTGCCGGCGCACTGCTAGCTGGTGCATGTACGGCTGTCTCCCCTAGCAGCTGGGGAGGAAGAAGAGAAGGTGGCTCTTTTTTAAAGCCAAAAGCTCTTGAGATAACACAGACATGAGTGAGCGATGAAGGGTGGGTTCTCCCCAATTATGTGCTACTGAGGGATCTAGGGGCCCCCTTTTCCATTTCTTAACTACAGAAATTGAGGCACTCAATTCACCCGGCTCCCCGAGCGTTGCAACCAATTCTGGCCGCGATGATGAGATTTGGTTTGCACTTCGACAGCCGCAAATCACATTTCGTTAGTGCTCGCGAAGATCCAGTCTAGAGAAATAACCATCCATCCCAAACGAGGGGGAGAAGGCAATGAGAGACTCATGCGGTAGCCTCAGGTTTCTGAGTTTGTTGGGCACCAGTTGTGTTTCTGAGTGAGGGCGTGGCAGACTCAGATGTTTGAGGTTGTCCAGTCTTGAGATTTGGAGCTGGTGGTGTTGCTGTGGGGAGTCATGGTGACCTCGGGTGTTTGAGTTTGTCTGTTCTTGCGGTCAGCATGTGCCGATGGTGCTACAGAGCAAAGGCCTCATGGCTGCTGCTGCTGCTGCTGCTGCATTAATCTCTAAGCAGCTCGGTGGAGAACAATCAAAGGTTCAGAGGTAAATAATGAACACTCAGTTCATTATTATTGATGGCATCTGAGGAGACAAATCAATCAGTGTGGGCTAGATGACTGTTTATGTATGTAGTTCCCTGAGGAAGTCAAATTTAGGACTATGCACTCTCATCAGGACCATCAAATGTGATTTCCCAGATCAGCCCTTCAAGGCTCAGCCTCCGTCTACACCCATCAGACAAATACTGGGGATATCTCTCTTCATTTCTCTGCCCGTGGCGTGGTACCATGGTACCAAGATTGATTGAATAAATGGGTGTTAAACCGTCTCTGACTCGGTTTCAAGCTCTGTCTCTCCCCCACACACTTTGATAGACACTCTGATAGACATTCTTCTCTCCCTCTCTGTCTCTCTCTCTCTCTTTCTCTCATCCTCCATCTCTGTATTAATCACTCTCTTTCTCTCTCTAACTCCCTTTGATAGACACCGAAAAACAAAACATTCTAATTGTGCATATGTTCATTCTCTCTCTCTCTCTCTCCCTCTCTCCCTCTTTTCCTCTTTCCTGCACACGCACGCACACACACACACACACACACACACACACACACACACACACACACACACACACACACACACACACACACACACACACACACACACACTCCTCCCCATCATGGTCACACACGAGAGCCCCTCCACTTTAATTCACGTGTATGGATTTCCCATCCCAGCATCCCATCTGCCGGAGGTGATGGCATTGGCTACCTCTGACCTCTCCAGTACGCCATACATCTCCATGACTGGGACGGTTTACCCCCATCACATTCAGTGGGGGTGGCATGGATGTGGGGGTGGGGTAGGGGAGTAGGGGGGTGGGGGTGGGTGCTTACAAGGCGGCAGCGATCCAGTGACGCAGTGTACAAAAGGGCCAGAGTGATTCCCCCACGTGCATCATAATCTATCATGCACAACAGCCGCAGGGGCAGGCCGCCTGACATTGTCATGATCCATGCTGGAGTGTCAGACGTCCCCGCGCAGCTGCTGTGGAGGAGGAGGAGGAGGAAGTCATGGAGGGTTCGTCTTCCTTCTCACCCCTCCTCCACCTCCTCCTCTTCCTCCTCCTCCTTCTCCCTGTGCTCTTAGGAGTGCTCCTCTCCCCTGCTCTGTGTTAATGCGGCTGGCGATGACAGCACATCTCATATCCTCGCTGCCGTTATAATGTAGAGCAGCGGTGTCGAGGCCAGCCGTCTCCCAACAATGCAGCAGTGAACGCACACACAACGCAGCGCAGGGCCTGTACAGTGCTGTCTCTGTAAATGCTTTTCATGAATATTTTAATAAACTATTTTATAAATACATTTTATAAAAATACTATTTGAACACGATTTTTTGGGTCTTAAATTCAAGGCTTCATATTATATTCTCCATCGAATTAATTTCAGTTGCACTCCTTAATATTGTGTGTACTACTTTCACAACCAGGAAGCTTTTTTTAACAGAGATGAAGGACAAGTAAACGACTGAACGTAGTCGTACCTCCACCTCCACCTCATACTCAGTGCCATCAAGCAGCGTGATTTTCACCGGCGCCGTCTTTGACCGTTTGGAGGTTTTCTGTGGAGATCTGGACACCCTGCTGGGAGTTTTCTCCGAGCTGTCGTCCTTCTCGTCTGCCGTCTTAGAGTCATGATCCTAGCAGAGAAATCACATTATCACAGCATGTCACACACGCACACACACACACCTCTTTCATGTGCCATAAGGTAAACAACACCTAAAAAGAGCTCAAGCTGCAGCAAGCAAGTCTGCTTTGGACTAATCCTGCTATTTAGTTTTCAAAATCATTTCTGAGGAAAAAACTTGCCTCCAAAACACTCATGGGCTCCTTAATAAGTAATTAAATGTTAAAAGCTTTTCCATACAACTAACACAAATAATAGGTTTCATTATAAAAATGCCCTGGAGGGTTATCATTATCACAAACAGTGGTCTGGCTTATGGTTGTTGTCAGTATATTTCCCCTGCTATGTGGAATATGAAATTAAATGTGAGGCTTGCATTAGATTGGTTCCTACCTGATTAGACCTCTTCAAATCCCCCTCGATCGCATTCTTCATATCGCTAGCCGAACCTTTCTCCGACATCGTGTTCACTTACTATCCTGTAAACACACACATTCAAGACTTAATTTATTAGAAACACACACAGAGAGAGAGAGAGAGACACACACACACACAGAGAGAGACACACATACACACACAGACACCACACACCTCGCCCAATCCCAAGATCACTGTGAGAGAGAACTGAGCACTGTTTTTAATCTCCATAAAGGCCCACTGAACCAAGCAGCTCCACAGAAACCTTATAGATTTTCCATCGCTCCGTATAAATTACAGCCTAGCAAAAATCCTCCCACAAACCTCATGCTGCACATCTAACTTCTGTCATATACTCTCCAGTCAAGTCCCGAGTACATTACATCACCCGGCCACCCGGCCGCCACCCACCCAGTCTATGAATATTTATCAATGTTTTTCTCCACCATGGCACGCTGTTGTACCTTACCCATGAGCCTCACTACCTACCTACCAACCCACAGAGGAGAAGCACGACAAACAGACACTTGGCAAACAAGCCACTCGATTGGGCACCTTGATGCTCAGGGCAACCCATCAATCTCTTTTCAAAGTCACACGTTATCCATTCCCCCCACAACCAAGGCATTCATAACGGTGGAGACAAACTCCACACAAACCCACTGGCGTTTCAGTCAAGCATCCAATCCCAGCTAATCCACACCTATAAGTCACTGTTAATTTACTTATGTGTGGACGGCCGCTGCCGCTTCGGTCGATGCAGTAATTAATGGCGGTGTTCAGGAGAGGCCGCCGAGGTTCCTTTTCTCTTCCCCCCCCCCCCCCCCCCCGCTCGTGCTGCCATGGAAAAGCACACAGTGCAGAGGCATGCCTGAGGAGAGAAGCCATCTCACACCAACTAACAGATAACAAAGAACTCCGGGATAGGAGTGTGGCCTGCATCTGTGCCAGAACAGGCCCGGAACTGGGCCGAGGTCAGGCCAGAGTGGCCTTCCCCGTGGGCAGGCAGTGGTACATGAGGAGCATCAGTGTGAGAGGCATGAAGTGCTGCTGCTGGTGGTGGTAGTGGTGGGAGTGTGTATGACACTAGCATACTACATACAGCCAGGGCCTGTAGTGAAGCAGGCCACTGCATCTGACAGAGAGAAGGATGAACCATCCCATATAGAGGAAAGTGAGAAAGAAATGAAAAGACACAGCATAGAGAGAGCAAGAAAGAGAGAAGAAATGGTGAGCAGTACAGAAAATAGAAAGAATGGTGAAGTGACCAATTTTAAACAAGACTCTCACTAATGGCTGCAGTTTTCTCCCTCACATGTCCTTTCTGCACAAAGCCACACTGTGTGTTTGTAAAAAGCATAGGGAGAGACCAACAGAGAGACACAAAGACCGAGAGGGGGAAGAAGGAGAGGAGGGAGAGAGCAGGGAGAAGGCAGCGTGTTCATGCACCTGTGAAATACATCTTGCTGCTTTTTTATGAGAGGTGGAGGGTGCGGGGTCGCGAGGGGGGGGGGGGGCTGAGCGAAGGGGGGCTGTTTGTTGTTGTAGGTGCTAGATTTTTTTTTTCTTTCTATAAATTGTTGCACTGCTAATACTTTGTATCACACCGGGCAGACAGAAATTAATGGCTGCCCGTGGGAATAACGAGCCACTGCACTTTATCACTCCGCTGAGCAGGACATCTGCTGAAAGGCATGCAGCGCTGTGGTCCAGAAACTGCTTTAAAATGGACATGGTCGAGCCAAGCCCGCAACACTGCTCGCAGAGAGCACGGAAAATGCATAAAGGCACCAACAAACAAGTACACCCAAGCGCAGGACTCATTACTGCGCTTACTAAAATGAGAGCAAGGTATCTTGTAAACATTCATTTCATGCCATTTTGTGGCTTTTATAGTGTACAGCTACAGCTACAGAATACTACCATATGCTGCTACTATGAGGGATTAGGTTTGACTGCATAATGTTCAGAGATTATGAACGGGCAATTTGTCTTGTCATTTTGTGCTTTCTCTCCATGCTTCACTTAAGCAAATGGACACAGGTAAAGGGCCTAACCATTTTTGTGTCATTTTTTAAGGTTTGCAGATTTAAGATATACACTGTTTTAGACATTTCCATAATAAATATAATCTCATACTGTTTTGGAAACGGCATATAAGGTATGTTATAATCCATTCTATTCACTGGAATGAGTGTTTTGTTTGGAGTGTTCTGCATGAATGCTGCTAATAATATTGTGGCCTACTACAGCATAAACACATTGGGCTGCATATGGGGGATTAGGTTTTGCTGCATAATGTTCCATGAACGGACAATAGGTCTTGACATTGTGTGCTTTCCTTGCATACTCCACCTAAGCACATAAAAAGAGGTAAATGGCCTGTCCCATTCGCCTGTCAGTTTCCCAAATGAAAAATGTTATGCATAAATTTGAGATAACACTTTGCTCAGACACATTGTGAGCTGCTAGATTTTTGAGTGAACAAAAACCCCTTTGATTTGAATTCAGCACGTGTTGGATTGCTCATGAGGGAGGGAAGGGGAGCTGGTGTTAGACCGTCATGAGACCTAAGTTTTCTCCCCTCTAAATATATTTTAGACCACTGGTGAAAATGTGCCTTCCATTCTCTTCCCTTCTGTTGGCAAATACACCAAAAGATAACTGACAGTTTTTTTTTATTTAGATTAGAGTGTTAGCACTATTGAGCCAGTATGATGAGGTCTATTGAACTAAGCATTAGTGAACTGTCTACTTGTATTCTTTGCCAAGGTTTTGTAAATGGGTACTGTGTAGACTGTCTTGTGTACAATGTTTTTGTGCATGGTGTACGTTGTTATGCTAGTTAACTATGTTCAGGCTCACTCTACAGGAATGTGGAATATTGTTATCTGGTCTTTGCACATTTGCACAGTTATTTTGGTTATTGCAAACTTGCAAAAAAATGTATTCTTCTTCTAGAAAAGAAAATATATCATCCAACTGTACCCCCTCTGTTTCCCTTAAGGTGGGATAGGGAGTGGGAAAAATAATAGATATTGTGTCTGCCAAGTCCTCCAAGTCCTAGCATTGGGAACTGTAAAACTCTAAAATCAGTACCTGGCCAGCAGTACCCGTACAGACACTTTCATCTCCACAATCTCTCCTCCATGCCAGGTCCTGGCACAGCACAAATACTTTCTCACAATATTTGCGGGTATTTTCATCTACAGGTGGTACGACACAGAGGAATTTGTATTTAATTAAGCAAATAGATCGCAGTTTGACACCAGCTGATCAGCTGCAGAAGAGTCTGTTTGTTGTTTCTTCACCTTCCATTACGGACTCCCTACAGAGGCCCCAAACACCTGCACAAAAAGCTTTCAAGGCCTGTGTGTGTGCTCATGAATGGATGACTGCTCTCATCTCCAGACTCTCTCAGTCTGGTGGAATTTCACTCAAGTATTTTAGTAAAAACTGTAGGAATTGGCCAGAAGATTAACATAAAAGTGCCAAAACCTGATGTGAGACACAGCATGGGTTTCACTTTCACTTATGAAATACGGAATACAGCATTAAAGAGGACTGTTGGGCTTTGCCTCTTTGAGTGCCATTTTAAATAGTAATTGTCATACAGTACCTTTCAAATTATCCAATGTTTTTTTTACAACTTGCCACCATATGGCATTGGCAGTTATTTCATCCAGAATCCTTAGACAATCATATCAATGTCAATTGCCATGATGCCACTCTTGTGTGAGTTCACCAAGTCTTACCAAGTTTTTACAAAGATTTTTCAACAACCTCTGAATGGTCTGTGCTAACACCAAGGTTAATTTATTCAGCAAATCACTGCAGCTCACCTTAAGCCACTGACCTGCTTCTCATCCAAACCTGCAGATCTAAAATGGTACTCAAGAAAGCCTCAATTGCAAAGATTGGTTTGATTACTGTTCCAATTCTTCTGATTGCTGCTCCATGGGGAAAGCCAGCCCCTACCTGGGTTATGGGAACCCTGCTCGTCACAAGTCAGTGCATTTTCTGATGGGGGGCGCATACTTTAGGTCCAATGAAAACTGGAACATGGGCCTGAACCATAAAGTAAGTATGGCTGTGATGGGACAGGAGGGATAAAAAATGAAAGGGCCAGGGCTGTTGTGGACCCAATCAGCATTTCCTGAAGGCAGCACTGATCTCAAACCATCATTAAATGAGAGTGGGACTATAATTTTGAACTCACTCTTTTCTTTAAGATGGTCAAGCACAATTGTTCCTCTGAGATGCACGAGTGGGGAGTTCCCTTGCTGAGATAATTGTTCCCCAGGCTCTCTCCCACTTCCTTGCAGAGGGAGTGTTCCAGCGCTTGGCGTTGGAGACGTCGGATGATGTGATATAAATGGCGCGGTGTCACTGAACAGCACACTCATCCCCGCTTCCTGGCACATTCATTTAAAAAAGTGCCTGTCTAAGGGCTCAGCAATCTCATCTCCTCCACTTGTGTTTACCCATCAAAATGCTCCAGGACGCCTTCTCTTTGCCAGCTCACTTGAGAGGGACTGTTTATTGCTTAAGTGTTTTGTTCTCTTTTTTTCTTTCCTTTCTTGTTTTTCTGTCTTTCTTTCCTTCTTTCTTTCTTCTTTTTCGATCTCAGAAACCTCTCCAGAAAAGTGGGCGCTGCTGCAGCCGGGACCCCTGTCAGCGATGCTGTGGGGGAAAAAACAGCTTACGCTCACAGTGTGGTCACCGCAGCATGAAAGCAGAAACCTCCGACTGCACCATCCCAAAAGACGACCCAGAAGTAAACAAAACATTGTCTAACACGCCAAACACAACTCAGTCGACTGCAAAGGTTGGCTTTTTATAGACTCTGCCTCTTTGCAGAAAGTAAGCAGCAATTTACTTGCAAATGAAATGGAACACAAATTACAGCTGAGGTAGCATGACTCATAAATAATTAAAATAAAGTGTTATTTTCTCTTACAGTACTCTCCCTGAAGTATATAAACTATATTATAAAACCAACCTGACCTATGATTTCATGAAAATATCCATATCTCCACACTGTATATTCATTTATTTTCATCATCAGCTCACATTATCATCTATGCTATCAAAAATACAAAGGTAACACTGTTTCCTGCATAATCTGCATATAAATGTTTATCAACAGTATAAATATTCCAAATGAATTATGAGAGTGCATGTCCTCACTTGACTGCATGACAAACACGTCCACACAAACACTTACCCTCAGACGATGACTTGGGATTTTCAAACCGGTTCTAATAATTACTCCAGCCTTGATTAATAATCACACGGCTGGCAAACACAGTCACTACACCTGAAAGTACTGCTGCTTCAGCCTACCTGCCTGCCTGCCTTCCAGTGAGTATAGGATTTGTTTCCAAGAGCCTCCAGACCTGGAACCTCTCGACCTGCCTTACAGGAAACATACCCGCGCATAAACTCAGAGGATTAAGTCATGTGCACACTTGGGACGACAACGACAGCGAGCGTTGAATGCCTCCGCTGATTTGAAAAAGGTTCAAGACAGGCTGTGAAGACAATGATATACAAAGACTGGTACTCATTTGGTTTTAAGGAAACACTCAAACGCCTGGGCTCGATGTATGACAGGGACACTGATCAATTGCTGTGCATATGGCATGAAATTCTGACGTTTTTTGAACGAGCGAGCGAGCAAGCTTTGAATGATAGTTTTTTTAAGCACGGCCATTTGGAATGTCCGGATGAATTTTTCATCTTCTCTGTGCCATGATCAAAGCCTGGGGAGAAGCCGGGGGAGAGAGAGCAGAAGGTTGCTGTTGTGCGCGTGTGCAGTAATAGAAATCGAGCCTTCGCCTTGACAGGCCCGCGCGGCCTCGGTGTGCTCCATTCTTTAATTTCAATCATTTCGAGCCTGATGCTTGTTACGGTGAGTGCTCCCCTAATCAGCACACCGAGAGAGAATAATATAGGGTGAGTCACTAGGCCATGCAAGACAAGGCAATGGGATCCTCAGCTGAAAACGTGCTCAGGGGCCAGGCCAACCGTATGGGGTCTGCCGAGCACCGGTCCACACTGGTTTCAGCCAAAAAGGAGAAAGTGATCTCAAGGTGCAAAATACCATTTTTGTATTCTGAAAGGCTTGCTTTTAAAGGAATACTATTTCTCCTTCTAATATATTTGTTTCTCTTGTGAGTGTGCGCTAATTGTGTGTGTGTGTGTGTCTGTGTGTGTGTGTTTGTAAGTGTGCTTCCTTTTGTGCCTACTGATGTTTTGTTTAATGGCTTTAGTATGTGAATGGATATACCGTATTTACCGGACTATAAGTCGCACCGGAGTATAAGTCGCACCAGTCAAAAAATGTGTCCTGAAAGGGGAAAAAAACATATATATAAATATATGTGTTGCACCTGAGTCGCAGGACCAGCCAAACTATGAAAAAAAGTGTGACTTATAGTCCGGAAAATACAGTACATGTCAAGGAAGGGCTTGATAATAGCTGAATATCCCTATTACTAAGAGCAATGCAGATAATTAAATGTTTGTCTCTTGATGTCATCTTATCTAAGTGTATATATTTTATTTCATTTAATTATTCTTTAGCTAATGTGCTTTGTACAGCACTTTGGTCAGTGCAGTGTTTCCTTATGTGTACTCACGTTCATGGGCATCCACACTACCAACAACAACAAATGTAAGTATAACTTTATAAATAGCCAATCTACCCAGCAGCAAGGAAAGCATCTCAGAAATATCATTCATGTTTCAGTGTGATGCCTTTAAAATCCATGCATAGTGACTGTCAGTACTTCTGTCAGTATTTCTATCATTCACACAATCTCTCTGGAAATGATGCCAAACAATATTATTCATGTCATTATTGAAATTGTGTGTTGCTAGATATTGCCATCTCTTACTGTAGCTCGAGCACAGTTCTTGTTATCAATGGCACTGCAGATGGGCCATAACATGATGATTATTCTGTGAAAACAGGTCCTTCCAAATAAAAAAAATCTCTGTGCAGGAGACTTTTTGCCACGCGCACATTATAAGAGTAGACTAGTGCCAAAGCAGGCCCGGCGGACCTTGAGCCAAATCTGTCATCTCGGCACAGCGCATTGAGGCCACAGCGGGTGTCCTGGCCAATGCCCAGGCCATATGGAAGAGCCGAGAGATGCACTGAGCACCGAGCGCCACTATGTGGACGCCCTAATGGGGGGAACGGCTGACATTTGCAGGGGTTGGGACTGGAGGGGAGAGAGTATCTTCGCAGCACACGGCTATCATTAGACCACGGTTGTTAAGCGTGAGGTGGTGTATATTGACCAGATCGATGGTGTGGTCATGGCCTTGGGGTTGCGTTCATTATGACAAATGGAGATGCATTTTCCAGGGGAGCTTTGATGCGATGTGGTTCTTGGTTCTTCAGATGGAAATTTAATTATGGTGAGCTTGTTCAAGATCTGAAGTGCTGGAACTGATGACAGTTGCTGACTGTATACATTGCATGTGGGTGTCTATGACTGTGTGTGTGTGTGTGTGTGTGTGTGTGTGTGTGAGAAAGAGAGAGAGAGATAGAGAGGTTGCTGAGAGGGTTGACAGGCTGCCACCATGCCTCCCCTTCTTAATAGAAATGACTTGAGATTACAGCGAGGTTGTCTCATCACTCTTGTTTCAGTCAGGCAAACAGCACCACATCTGCTGATTATGCTAATTGTGTCTTTCCCCTTTGCTCATTCCAACTTTTATTTCTTCTGCTAGAGTTAAGAGAGAGAGAGAGAGAGAGAGAGCTCAAATAAGAAACCTGATCTCCTCGCTGGCAGGCATCTAAGCATCTCACCAAGCTCCAACCACCCTTTGAAGACAAGACGAGGCACAAAAAAAGACTTTCAAGTAATGACATTTCAAGTAATGAAATATCGCTGTGACGACGGATGTTTTATGGGAAAGGCACATGGGTCTTCCGCCTTTCTTTGTTAGCGGAGCGACAAATGCCCCGAAAGTAAGTCAAATGATGGAAATAATTTCCTGAGGAATGATGGTCCAAGGCAATGCCATTTGTCACTGTGCGTGTCTCTCTCCATCACCCCTTCCGCCTGTAAGCATGGTTCTTTTTGAAAATGGAGAAACACACCCGTGTGTGTATGTGTGTGTGTATTTGTGTGTGTTTGTGCGTGTGTGTGTGTATTGTGGCTGAGTTCCTGTAGCCTGCAGCGCAATCACTCATCTGTGGCACAGTCTGTTGGAGGAATCCATCATTTATGGCACAGCGTCGTGCCATCGATGAGCGAGGGGAACGCACATGAGAGCAGCCTCACCTTCTCAAGTCAAACGTGCCTCAGCACTCAGCCATGACAAACATGTGCAGTACAGCGCCATTAACGAAAGCCAGGGGATATCTGTATTCCACATATGACCAGGGCTGTCAGCTACACAGATAAAGCAATATATTAAAGCAGCCCTTTGTAGTACTCTCAAGTCCTATTTACTCGATTAAAACGTAAAATGTACTCCTTACAGCAGTTCTTCTTTAGGTTTAGACAACAGATTTATAATACATATCTATTGTGCTTGGGACAGAGTATTACTTTACATGTGTGCACTGTAGTGAGGAAAGGAGTCTTGGTTAAAAAGTGATTACATAAATGCTTTTAACATAAAGCATTTTTAGACAGTTCTATTCAACAGTATTAAATATGCATCATGCAGTACCGTTTCACTGTGAATTAGTCATCTAACATTAAGTTTTATTTCAGTGTCAAGTTTTATTTCAGTATCCTAAGTTTTATTTCAGTGTCAAGTTTTATTTCAGTAAGTTTTAAGTTTTATTTCAGTGTGAGTTTATTTTCCTTTTTCAAATTCATGTTAAGTTCTAATTGAATTAGTATATATTATTTGATTGTTATATTATTATGTCTTATTTGCATTTTCATCTATGTTGATATTGTACAGCACTTTGTAACTTTGTTTTGAAAAGTGCTATATAAATAAAGATTATTATTATTATTATTATCTACATCAGGGGCTGCTGTGAGAAGAACTTCAAGACTTCAAGAACACTTCGAACACCAGTCTACACTAACTAGGATGGGTTGGTTGTGACCCAAAAGCACCACTGACCATACAACGGACTGGCTCCTGTTCATGAATTTATGAGCTCTCAGTTTAGTTCAAAAATCACAGGAATAACAGTGTATGCTGTATTTCATTGTTGCATTGGTGGTCTTGATGAATCTCTTTCAAAGATTCCAAGGTACCTCCCCTCTTCAGGTCTGAGTATTGGAAAACTGAGTGAGCCCTTTTTTTATTGGCTAATGATAAAACTGGCTGACCAACAACTAGGCAGCTTTCCTAAATGTTTGCAGAGCAAAAAGCAATGAGCCATACGCACAAATGGCAAGGCCAGATTTTCTGCAGCAGGTGACACAACAGGAGCACTAGACAGTGCCATTTGTTTGAAGAGATGAGCGAGAGGCAATCATCATCTATATGTTTCTTTGATGACATGTCCAGATTAGTGAGAGTAGCTACAGGGTATACTAAATATGTATCAGCTCATTAGCATCTGCAAATTCATTGGCCGCTACCTGGAACTTGCTATTCAGAAACACAGTGGCAATGAGCTAAAGATGAATGCCCCAGACGCTGTATCTTATTAATATTGCATGGCTCAACGTTGCTCTTTGTTTTGTTTTGTCTTGCTCATCTCTACGCATTTAATTATTTGGTTCAACTATTCTGTGGTGTTTATTTGTGGGTAATAGGCCTATTCATACACAACATATTTTATATTTAAGGATGCCATATAATGAGAAAAAAAAAAACGACATAGAGATACTCCACCTTAACTGTAAATACACCGGCTCAATCCCTTACTCAGAGGGAAATGTCATGCCGCTGGTGATGTTGGCTATGTTCAGCGAACTGTTCTCCTAAGACTTAAGGAGCATAGTGGGAGTCACAGGCAGAGACACGCGCCTGGCCGAGCTCTCCCTCTGGCACGTCCTCCTCCGTCCTCATCAGTGTGCCTGGCCATGCGCTCACACCTCGCATTTAATTACAAATCCGATAGCGATGCTGTTTACATCAAATCCATCAACCTGAGCCGGGGCCCGAACGGAGAGATGGAAGCAAGAGCCTGGCCAAGCAGCGACCTTGATTTGGGCCAGATCTGTTTAAAAGTGTCGGCGCCAGCGATCAGAATAGGAGTTTTGCGGAGCAGAGGGAGTTGGGTGTGGAAATGATATAGTCTCATCTCTCCCACTCTCCGGCTCCTCCACCGCTGCTGACAAATCCATCAACCTGGAGCTGGAGTTTGGATGCCACTGAACCGACTCCCACCAGATCTGGCATATCAGGCCCAGCTATCAAAGCCCAAGTGTACCGTGGAGTGAAGTTAGCTGTGGAAACAAAAGGTTTTTGTCTCTGCTGCATAGAAACTTTTTCTACTGCCCCCGACTGTTAGGGAGTATGTTCTGCAGTCTGCAGTCTTTTCTCCACCCACAGTGATGCCACAGCCTCGCCCGATGCCAGATACTACCTCCTCCCAGGTACCACAGCTGCGGCGTCCCAACGTGCGACTTTTCAAAGTGCTGAGACATCGCTTACATCACCAACAAAACTGCCCTTGTCTACTGTGCAAATGTTTAACCAGGAAGGTTTCCTACAATCGCTTTAATCCTCATTTTTTTGTGATCTTTATACAGACTGACAATGGGTGCCTCTGCGCCATAGTGTCAGGTATACTGAAGACATGAAAGACACACTATTTTAAGCACTGTCATGCTGTCCTTTAAAATTCCTTAGAGGACAGCAAGTAGGTCTACGAAGGATACACTTATCATCAATCAAACATAATAGTTCTGTGTTTACACTTACCAGGTAGATTCCATTACAGGAAAAGAACAAAATAACAACCCCCAGTACAATTTTGTTCGCTGAGCCTAACCCTGAGATAAAAATCCTGCAGATATCTGCTTCCCTATGAGGATGATGACGTCCAAGGGCATCAGCGTAATTACACAGGACGCACGCGACCACTGTTCAAGGCCTAGCCATGAATTTATGGCCCAGTGGAGCGATCTGCCTGTGCCTGAGCATTAAGCAGAAGAAATGTAGAACAAATGATAGGATCCCAGTGCTGATCAATTACCTGCCAAGAGGTTACATTTGCTAATGTAAGACAAAGCTAGCGCATGATCAGCAGGCTTTGTCAGGCCTTGCAGCTAAAGAATGGCTTTGTGTAAGATACACAATATAGCAATATTATCACTAATATATTATATAATATAAGTAGTAATTATGTATATAAGTAGTAATATTATTATATTACTAATAATATTATTATATTATATTATATTATATTATATTATATTATATTATATTATATATATATTACGCAATTATACACAAATCTAATACACAATTATCTCTCCCTATATTTCATTCTCTGAAGTAAATTGTCACCTTTTCTGTCCTGTCAGTGAAGATTGCTGGGGCCACGGCTTCACAGCATCTGCCACAGCAGGAAGAAGAGCTGTCGGGCTCAAGAGATGTTGCATCAGATCACATCAAATCAAGTCAAATGACTTTACTGTCACAGTGCTTGACAGGTCTGAACAGGTGAGCCAAGATCCTGTGTGCAACGTAGCGCAAAGTCATGAGAGGTCGTACAGCATGTACAGCAGGTATAAAATATACACATAATGAACACAAAACCTGTCCAGACTGCACAATACACATGGTGCACAAGAACACACACTAGCTTTGAAGAGATAAAAACAGCATCTCAGCCATTAGAAATTACAGTCCACAATTCTGTCGAAGCTGACAGACTGTTGATATTTTAGCTCAGCAGCCTACAAATGAGACCCTTCTGTGCTCTTGAAGTAGCATGCTGATTGGCTTTAATAGTGTTTGGCTTTGTCTGAGCCACCTTGTTTGTCCGTTATTAGGGTGCATAGTGCATACATAGAACATCTGGAGAACCGTGAGAAGCAATTCAAAGAGTTTGATTTTAAAAAGTGTATTAGATTAAAATAAACCGATTGCACATTTAAGCTTGATCAACAATATTCCCAAATGATTCACCCTTTATATATAGTGTGTCACATACTGTATATAAACTGAGTATAAAACTTTGAACTGCACTCAGAGGCTGCCGTCAAAAAGAACTCTGTTTAAAAGTCAGAACAATTCGACTGACTCTTGAGAGTGTTGTCTCTGTTGGAGGCATGAAAGACCTCATCTCTTATAGAAGGATCCGGAAACATGCAGAGGTCCCACAGAAGTGACACTGGGGGTATAAGAGAGTTCAGGGAACTAAAATGAGGTCTCCAGGAGAGACAAATGACAAGCTTCATTTTTTTTAAGTGCATGACACCGAGCTCCTTGGAGAGGCACAGTTCTCACTCCCATACAAAGGCTGAAGATGACAACAAAATGAAAGGCGGATGTTCTCCACACAGAAACGAGTACCATCATTGTGAACAAAAGAAAGGCATCCTTTAAAATGTTCCAGTTACCATAGCAACACAAACACGCTCTGTGACAAGTGGATGAGCAAAAAAAACAGAAAGAAAGAGAGAAAGAAAGATAAAAAAAGAAAATTCTAACAGATAACCCAAGGACATTCTTTGGTAAGTGAACACAAGTTCTGTGCCACACCTGTGTTAGTTTTCCTTCCATTACTATATGTCCCTTCTCAAATGCACTACCCTGTGCAATTTAATTTTTTAAGATGTTTTTCCCAAACATATTTTGTTTACCCATTCAATTATTGATTTCACAGGCCATGTAATGTCAGCAGATATGTCAACACCCCTTTATCTAACAGCAAATTGCGTCTCTTTTCATTTCTGGACGGAAAATGTTTACAAAGTGGAGTCAGATTATAGGTTAGCCCAGCCTTGGAAAGACATCTCTCATCATAGAGGAAGCATCCTAGTTTTTAGCGATGCCACAAATCTGAGAGAATGTTCTTGCAGTACAGTGCTGTGGAGCAAGCGGCAGTATCCATACTACTTTAGGGTCAAAGCGCCCACAAGGTACCAGGGTTCGATTCTGACCTGGAGTCTTTTGCCAATTCTACTCCCATCTTTTTCTCCCAATCATCTCTGGTCCAAACTGCCCTAAAAATAAACTTAAAAAATCTAATTTGAGGCAATGAAGCTGAATGTTGTTTCACAGAGAAAGATGGACTAATGTACGTGATTGTGGCTTTTTTTTTTAGATTGCTTTCTAGAATTGCCCTGGCAACAGTATTTATTTGTAAGCTACAGTAGATCCAGCAGATCCAGCATCGCTTATGTGGCCCAGCCTGCTTCTCCTAGTCAATCAAGAGATTGTGATCATGATGAGGTTTGGTCCACACGGCATCTCTAGCACACAATCTATCATAGCCTGAGCCGGCTGAAAAAGTCTGCAGCTCAAAACGGTAGAGAAATGTATTAGTGGCTGAGAAATAATTGGAGTGCATTTTTAATTGTATGAAACTGTGTGTCAACAGTGTCAATTAAATTGAACTGTTATTTCAATTCAGTTCAGATATTTCAGTTTAAGTGTTAGAATCAGAGATATTTCTGATGCTGTCTAGTGTCTACTCATAAACATTGAAAATATGGTTTAGAGAGTGGGAGCAATATACTTCACTGTGTAGCCTGAAAGGACATTCTTCTAGAATTTCTTGACCATGGCGAACGCATTCGAGCAGGCAAGCGGACCTTCTTACTACACCCAAAGCGCACACGCCGGCGGGCCCCCCAACACAAGCGTCCAATGCCAGAAGCTTGGCTAAAGGAACAGGGCTGTAAATGTGTTTACCTTTTCACTTGAAGGAGGGCTAAATAAATCTAAATGTCATTTGCTTCCCCTGGCTTTGAGAGGAGTTTAATCTTGTAAAAAGCCCAGGGAGCCGAGGCGGTGAGGTAACTAATAGCCACTGCGAAGGGGCTCGTGCCGCAATTGAAAGACATGGACATTCAGTGAATGGGGCAGGGGTGGGAGTGTAAGGGGGGGGGGGTACTGTGCTGAGTCATGAATATCTGGCCAATACCCAGCGCGTCACCAAGAAAAGAAGCAGAAAAAGGTTGAAGAGTCTCCATTAAATTCTCCCCTTTCATTTATTTTTAATCCAGAACTTGTAGCAGAACGTCACACATGTAAACGCAGCATCAGCTAATGCAGCACAAAGTGCGCTTCTCAAGTGTGCCCTGTCTGGACATGACATTTAGCATGCAGGACACATGTGAGGAGAAGGCAAATCATTCTCCTCATTCAATTCATATTCACAGCACTTCAATCAGGCTCTGCCCATCCCAAGCTAAAGCCTGTGGGCTGGCCATGGGTCAGTGCTGGACACTGACCAACCCTGTGCGACAGCAGACACGGCTATGTCTGGAGGGCGCGAGAGGGAAACTGGCCATGCGTGTGTGTGTGTGGGAGTGATTTGTTTGGGGAAGAGAGGAGAGGATGCAGAGTCCAGAGTCTGACAGAGGGCCAAAAAATCAGAGAGCGAGGGATCCGGAGGCTCTCTCTCATTGTGAAGGAGGAAAGGTTCTCTGACCTCCTCATCAACACAACCAGGCAGGAACACATCGACACGGAGGAGAAGGGGAGTCTATATCAGGTATGTTATTTGACATAACCCCAAAAAGGAAAATGCATAAAGCGCCCAAGACCCCAAGACCTGCCCTGACGAAAAAAAAGTGAAAATTCACTTCAGCAGATCACCTTTCATGAGCAAAACAAAAACAGACGCAGTCTTTGTTATTGCGCCTGCTTGCTTGCTTGCTACAGCCCTGTGAAGCATAAGCACCAGACACCTAGCACTCCAACGCACTACTGCACCCAGATGCAGCCAAGGAAACCCAGGGGACGACTTAAGAGACACAACATACTTCTGGTGAGCACAGAGACATACGGAGAGTGATTACTGAAGAGAGGAAACAGCTGAGGCGGGGGGGGGGTCTGTTGCTAGTTGTCCATCATAACCACCCTCCTCTGTTCATACAATGATCAAATGACATTCTATAACACTTTTTTTTGCTCTCACCCTTCAAACAGAGAGAATAAATAAAACGTTCATAATTAAAATTAATTAAATCTTGGTAATGCTCACAATAGAGTCAGAGTGAAACCAAAGAGTAGTCAAAGTAACTGATCAAAAACTAAACTTATGCTCAGTATAACCACCTTGACCATGAAGCTGGTAATTTAAATCAGATATGGATGTAGATTTTTATTCTCATTAGTGTGAGATAGAGTGACTAAGCCTTAGCCTACCTAAACAACTTAGGCTACTATACCTGGGAAACAGGGCAATCATGCTATTAAAAACACCATTCAATGTGTTTGCTAAGCCTGCTTATTCCCTCCAAAGCCCACCACCTTTATCAGTATGATCCAGTGAGACTCATGAGCAAATAAAGCTCCCAGGAGCTCCACTACAGGATGCTGTTTTTCACTTACTCGTAATGGGGATAATTATATCAAACTGCACTTACCAATGCCTAGTAAAGATTTGCTCTTTGCTCTTGCTCTTGTACTGTAGGGAAATGTACTGAAGTAGCCTATGTGAAAGGCACACAGTCGATTGAAAATAAGCATTCAAATGTGTAGAGTAAATGTCTAACAAATTCTGTGTCATATGATGAAATGGCACTGCACTGCAGGTACAACTATAGATCAGAAGGATCCTGGGGGGGGGGGGGGGAACTACTGGAATAGTCAATTCCCATTAAACAGCTGAAACTAAAAAACGCCCCCCAAAAAAGCCTTTGTTATGCATGACTATCATGCCGACTGTGATTTCAGGTCATCTCTCCGCATTTCACAATCCCCAATCTCCTATGCTGAATTAAGCATCCTAAATAGCATTTCTGCTCAAGAATAAGGGATGGGCGTACCGTGCACTAATTCAAGCCAATTAGAAGCTGAAAGACACTTAAACTGAACTAAACATGTTGAACCTGTGTCCACTTTTTCTACTCCAGTTTACACTTCTTCGACAGTTGCTACCACATCAAATGCAGTGATCCGAGCATTAAGCTGAAAGCAAGCAGTTTCCGTATCACACAAGCACAGCAAGCCAAAGTTACCTCCAACTGATCAGATACAAGATGAAGATAGGCGTATGAATAAAAGTCCTATCAAGAGCCGGAGGCAAATGATGAAGCACCGAATAATTAAAAGTGCTAGAAGCAAGACTCATGAAGCAGGCAATTAGGTACAGTATCCTTGTTTGGAGAGGGGTGCATTAAAACAGTGCCCAGAGACACACATCATCACAACACTGGATAGGCCAATAACATACACAAATAGTCAACAGGTATCCATAAAGGAAACATGCAGTACAACTCCAAGTAATTCACTTGCATAGTCTACTCTGAAGCGGACCTACAGTAGTAGTATGCATATTCTGCTAAATTCCTTCTGTTGCTGTATAGCTTTGAGACTCATTAAATTCCCTGACTTTCTCATTAAATGTATTCTTTCCAAAACAATTGTATGAATAGTAATTTATCCAATTATTTTCAGTAGCCTCAACCTATGTAGTACTCTGACTAAACATCATAAAAAAAATCATATTGTCCATCTGAGCATCCTCAGCCAGTATACTATACAGCTACTTAAGCACAGCACTTTGCAAATAGGCTCCTGCTTTGTGTATGCATGGCTGCCCCGCTGAACCACACCCCGTATCTCTCATTAAAGGGTACTGCCCACTTTCTGTGTCTAGTCATCAGTCAGCCCGGTCTCTCGCTGAGACAGGCTAGAGGTACTGTAACAACGGTAATGCTGGTCAGTAAAGGGTTGGAGAGAGCAGGCGGGGACGTCAGTAGCATCGACTCAGATCTATAGCCTATAGGCTAGGCCTTATAGGCGTCCACCATGTATATGGCTACGCCCGACAGCAATCTAAATGTCCTGTGCCATTTCTATGATTCATTGGGCTGTATGATTCACCTGAGCAGACACAAAAGTACAACCTAAGTTGGCTTAAGTTAGTTGGCTGCAATGCCCACTTATATATATATAAAAAAAACATTCGTTTTCCTCGCGCTCATTCAGGTAAAACTAACTGCACCTTCAGCATCACCTCACGATCCAAAAGAAGGCTTTGATTACTTACCTGCGGGGGTGTGTAGGTTAAGGTGGTGCTAGCCACAACGGGATACAACAAAGCCATATTAAAAAGCGTTCTGTATCGTTGTCAACCTTTGTTGCTCTTTTACATCACCGCTACTTTGCTCTTGTTACAGAGCCCGAGTCCTTGGCACGTAACCGGCAAATCGGTGCGTGAGCTATAGCCTAAGCTAGGCTGCACACACAAAAACGAAAAAGCATATAAAAGGTGCACACTAAAATGTTTGCTATATAGGAGTCATCAGCCCAGTTATCGATAGCCTGCAATATAGCTGCGGTTTACCGACGGTAGCCTAATTGCAAGCCCGCACCTGCAAATGGTACAGTATAGCTGGCTTGGAATATAGCCTTCACAACAAAAGAAGAATACCTGTCTTTCCAGGTCTGTCAGTCTGTTTCCCTTCCAGATATTCAGCATGGATGATGCTGGCATGTAGTGTCCCGGTGTCCGGCACTGCCACCGCCCTCTTGTCTCTCTTTGCCGTCAAGGAAAATTGTCCGAGAGATGGAGGATGAGCGGGCGGAGCGGAGAGGAATAACAGACGGCGTAAGTCGGGAGCGGCGCTGGAGGGGCGTTTACGTTTTCAGGGGAACTCCCTGGTTTAAGGATAATGTGGACCTTTGCTAGTCTTAATGGTCATTTGACAACAAGCATTTCTTGAACAACTAAGTTCAACTTTATTTATCTGCGGAACAATGCGGAGTAGCCTAATGCTTATATTTATCTGTGGAATAATGTTATTATTATTATAGGCCTACAATTATTATTATTATTATTATTATTATTATTATTATTATTATTATTAACCTTAGTCAACTATAAACATAAATGGTACAAAAGGTTAGACTCACATGACTAATGGGAGTGGGCACTAAAACAATTGTCTCAACCCACAGAAACCTACAGCTGAGAGCCATACATAACCTAGGTTACTGAATTATGTCTTCTCCTATCAGAGATGAATATAAATCATTCACAGTTTGACTGGACTCCAAATCTCCCTAATGTGCTGAATGGCACATACTGTAATAGCCACTAAGAAGGCCCCATCAACAAATGTTCGAATGCATTTTGTCATCTCATAACCACAGCTGCAAAAAGTTTATGGAGGGGTGTATCTGTGGACTTATAACAACAGTGATTTTGATTCATACGTTATTGACAAAATCATGCTAATTAGCATTCTTAATTCCACACAAAAATATGTGTGTCTCTTTGTGATATACCATGTGATGGTTATTGAATTGACATTCCCCATTATCATGGTGTCAAATCTGAATAATGGAAGACTGCAGGCTATGTCCTTTCACAATGTTTATCAGAAAATAAAACTAATTATTCTCCTCCCCTACTCTCACTCATCCTCCAATGGACGATATCTAATGCAATACATACAAACAGATAGATTTTTCAATATCTTCTCTAATGTTACATCCATCGATTGTAGCCTAAGTAATAGCCTGCATAATCACCTTAATTTAAGTTAGGAAAATAGACCCAAGTGGATCACAAATCAATGGCTCAGGGGCACCAGTGTTGTTACAGATACAGAAAGGTGAACAGAAAAAACATTCTGAGAAATAAATATTACATCATTCTGGATCCATAAAGGATGCTGGGATCTAAGATGGTGGGTTTAATCATACATAGTTGGTTCACTCTCGGTCATTACAGCATTCACATGTCAGATCACTGCACACTGCACTAGATACCCCTTGAAATGATGACCAGAATAATTATCAGAATATGTCTTGAATGCAACTGAGACAACACCAGTGGCTGTTAATTGTTTTTATCTGTTTTTACAGGTTATGCCCACTGGGTGGCACAAATGAGCCATATTTATGGGAATACCTGAACTTCTAATAAAATCTCATTCCCATGTCACAGTGGTAGGGCAAATGCAACAAAATAAAATGGATTTGGAATTCCTTTCATTGTCATTTATGGTTATGGTTACGCATTTAGTACTCGACTAACAAAGATATACATAGGATGATAAGTGCAAGATCATACAGTAGAGACAAGACTTCAAATTATTGTGTAACCTTTTAAAAAAGATAGGATAAGATATTCAACAAAATGCATTCTCTAAGTCACATGTTAGGAAATAAGGGGGGGGGGATCAGGGTTTGGTTCATGATGTGTGTGATTTGATCACCAGAAGGTTCACATACACATAGCAGACCTGTAGAATTAGCATGAGGTCTTGGGTGAAAAACATAGCCTGAAAGAAGATTAAAGACTCAACAGAATATTGTTTTAGAGAATAGATATCAAGGAGCAACATGCAATATTATAAAGAAAGATTCCATAGCAGCCTGTTTAAACAGCATATTATTTGAGAAGAGCAAAACACAGGACTGTGGCGTGATTTAGGGTGGTGAAAATGATGCATGTGTGCCTGAGTGTGAATATGGTTGTATGTGTGTGTGTGTGTGTGTGTGTGTGTGTCTGCCTAATGGCAGAGAGAACCTTCATGTATGTAGTAATTTGTATGTGGGAGGGAGGGGGCTAATGGGTATATGTACTTGTGTTTGTGATTATGTCAGAATCCATCGGTGTGCGTGTGTGTGTGTGTGTGTGTGTGTGTGTGTGTGTATGTGTGTTTATGTATGTGTTGTGCATCAAGACATGTCTGTCATCTTAATAGCACAAGAGGGGCTTTAGAATGTCAGACCCTAATCTCTTCTCAGCCCAGCTGGTGGGAAACAGTTCTACAGTGCTGGCCAAAAGTATTGGCACCCATGCTAAAGTTGACTGAAAAGAGGAATATAAAATCATCTTTTGGAAATTGATCTTAATGCCTTAAGTGAAAAATGAGGAAATATCTAACCTTTAAGGACACCAATTTTCTTAGTGAATGAATAATGTATCATAAATAAATAAATGTTCTTCCTTAAAATACAGGGGTCATAAGTATTGGCACCCCTATGTTAAATTCCCATAGAGACAGGCAGATTTGTATTTTTAAAGGCCAATTATTTCATGGATCCACAATACTGTGCATCCTGATAAAGTTACCTTGGCCTTTGGAATTAAAATAGCCCCACATCATCACATATCCTTCACCATACCTAGAGATTGGCATGGGTGTTATTTCAGTTAGCCTATTAGCTGGTTTGATGCTCATTGAGCTCAATGCAAATCAAACCAGCTAATAGGCTAACTGAAATAACACCCATGCCAATCTCTAGGTATGGTGAAGGGCATGTGATGATGTGGGGCTATTTTAATTCCAAAGGCCAAGGTAACTTTATCAGGATGCACAGTATTCTGGATCCATGAAATAACTGGCCTTTAAAAATACAAATCTGCCTGTCTCTATGGGAATTTAACATAGGGGTGCCAATACTTATGACCCCTGTATTTTAAGGAAGAACATTTATTTATTTATGATACATTATTCATTCACTAAGAAAATTGGTGTCCTTAAAGGTTAGATATTTCCTAATTTTTCACTTAAGGCATTAAGATCAATTTCCAAAAGATGATTTTATATTCCTCTTTTCAGTCAACTTTAGCATGGGTGCAAATACTTTTGGCCAGCACTGTATACTGAATGTTAAGATATTCATGCTATATCATATATGATTTAGAACATATAGCAATGGTGTTTCACTAAAGCCAAAGCTATACATCTCCCTCCCTACAAGACAAAGGCAGGACAATCTAGAAAGCAGCTGACTCAGGTCCTCTTGTCCAGTTGTGTTTGATTAACGAAAAGGTTTGAATAAGACCAGTAATCCTTTCCCTTCTTGATCCTCTCTTACTGCCACTGACAGTCCACAGGAGAGAGCTTGAGTTCGCTTGAGTTTGATTAACGACATGATTTCAGGGACAAATTTGTGGGCCTCGGTGGGAGCAGTGGAGAGACATCTCTCCCTCGCCGGCTGTCTAATCTGGCAGGTGCTGGGAAAGCTATAAGGTCTTGTTCCCCTTCCAAACAGCTAATATGCAGTGCAGAGAGCGACCGATCGCTAACGCACCTAAGAGAATGTGAAGAGTTCATCCAAGTGAAACTAAGCCAAAGTGTCACTATAAGTATATTTGCTCAGCTTTATTAGGCTCCTTCATACCATACATATAGTTTCCACAGCTCAAGCTTTCAGAGGAAGAAAAATGAGAGGCATTGAGTCCAAAGATGCAGGGATAAGATCTGGGAGAGATAAACCAGGAAGATTGATGTTCTCCCCTCTCTTTGGCCTGCTGTCACTTTTAATGAGTTATCCTACTGTATAGGGGAGATCACCAGGAATTAGGTCTCCTATGGGGGTTCTCCGACAACAAAGTGCCTGTGACTATGAGGGCCAGCAAGAGAACTACTGTGATATAAGGATCAGCTTATATCTCACACCCCAAAACCAAAACACATGTGCTTTATGACGCCAAACATGTGCATTAACTAAAAAATGCATTGTTGACGAATAAGCATATACCAAAAGGACTACCATTCTAAACATTCACCACATGCAGTGAACATCATTTCAGACGGAGACAGAGATCTCATGCAATGTTTAATTAATCCAATAATCATAAATATTACAGTGTTTTCGTATTCAAGTATTTACATGACAGATTGGCCTACGGTTGTGTGCCGAGACATACATTCTTCACTGGCTCAGTGATCTGTCTTCTCACTCATTCTCTGGAGAGGTCATCGAGCAGCTGCTGAAGACTCCATGCAGCACACTGATAGAGCTGGAACTGTTACCGAGACCTCGCTCAATACTTTGCTCTGGAAGAATTTTTCTCTTAAAGCCTCTTTGACATGCAAAGCAGCAAAGAGGAAGGCACATCAGCGCTGTAGGTCTGAGTGGATTTGATGTTCATTCCTCATGACGCTTGGCAATGAGAACGAGTTTGATAAGAGACAGAAGGCAGGCAGATTGCTGGCAGGGGGGCAGTGTGTAGGCAACATGATGGATTTGACAAGATGTCTTCATCAGTGATCCAATCCCAAAACCATTCGGACATCATGTAAAACGCTCTCCTAAGATCATGCATTGCAAAGATGTGGAATTAACTTTTCTGTCATGTTAACGTGTTATTCCAGCAATTTATTAGTGCTGTTTCATGCTAAGCACTACCACAATCATTCAGACTTCTCACCTTGAAAGTTCTCCCAAGATCATGCCTTGTACAGATGTGGAATGACTTCACATGTTATATCAGCCATCTATCGTATGTGTTCAGGCATTTCTATGTTTTGTTTTAAATAACGCATGTAATATATCTGACACTGTAACGTCTATAAAGCTTTAGTCTTGTCTATTAATGTCCCAGAGAGACTTTTGAGTTAAAAGCCAAAATATACCAGCTTCTAAGATATATGAGTTTTCAAATTAAATGCAATGCCCATGCATGCAATAGAAATAATGTACTTGCATCCTGCATCCTTTTTTTTTAACTATGTCAATTTCACATGTGCAATACTTGCCAAATTAGACACCTGACCCTGTGCAAAAGCATTTTGAGATCATAGGCACAACTGTTACTCCAGAAAACTGTCAGCAAGTCATAAAGTTGCTGAGATATTTCACATGTGCATACAGTATAGTGACGATGTATACGTGTAATGTAAATGCCGATTTACACATTTCACACTTCAAGCCTACTGTAGCTAATATTATATTCCCTTCTTCAGATGTCTCAGGGAACCTGGCAAGATCACTAAACTCTTGAAGAACTTTATTAGGCAAAAAGCCAAATTGCTGCCCCACTCAACCCAAGCAAAACTGATGCTGAACTAAACTGAACTGGCTGAGTTAGTGTAATGTCCATAGAGCCAGCGATGTCCACCAGACGCCTATTACAGCAGATATGAGTGGAAAAATGGCTTTATCCAGTGCTTTTGTACCTAAAGCCTGCAAAGTGTCACATTTTGTACCCAATGTGGCCTCCAAAGTGTCAAGTCTATACACACTTGTTATTGTCTTTAGTTTAATTTGGTGATTCTGTTGTTCTTTAGTTCAGTCTATGACCTTGGTGTAAGTAGACTCAATCACCACCAGAGGAGCTGGATACCCATTACATTTGTAAACAACTAGTAAGAGCTTTTAAAATCGGGAAAAAAGTCATGCTGGAAATACACATTATTACTTCCTCCTTAATGCAGCTTGCCACAGCAGTTAGTGTCTTAAAAGACAAAGTGGCTTTTTCTGACAGAAACAACATAAGTCATGTAATAGAGGAAAGAGTATAAGGTAACAATATTATAATAATAGTGAGAATCTCCTGCTGTTGTGTTTCCCATGCCAAACTTCAACAGGAGGTTTGTGAATGAACCATACAGTAACTCTCATATTGATTCTGCAATATGATTGATTTTTTATGAAGATTTGTTACTACTGACTGCAGCTTGTATGAGAGCCATTGAAGCTGACAGTTATTCCTTCAGCGAGGTCCTAATGAAGAGATAACACAGCACTCAATCCCCCTAAAACCTAAATAAATCGCCGCTCAGTCACAAGCTTAGATATTTACCTTTTTACGCACAGCCACCCACTTCTAAACAAACACGCAGAGGTGCTTTGTTAAGGAGCACGTAATTTCATTATGAAGGAGCGAAAACTCTAAACCTGCTTCTGGTGTGTATCTTGGCAAAGCACAATAAATCCACTTCATGCCTCCAGGCCCCTGTGGGTCTCCCCCTGCCATCTCCGTTGAGTGCCCCTCCCCCACTTTGGAGTTAAAAGACTATGATAATTAAACTGTCACATGTGTGATGTTTTATAGGAGTCAAATTAAACATTTACGCATATACGCAAATAAGTGTCTTTTAAATTTTTGCAGAAAACATACTGTAACAATAAATTCTTTTTTGAGCTCCAATGCATTCACCCAAGAATTTGACTTCTTGTGAGTGTTTTCTCCTAAAAGTCACCATTCCAGAAATTCCAACAAAGGTTTTTATTGATTGATCTCTTACCCTATCCCTTCCTATGGCCTACAAACACTAAACAACCCTCACTGCATTCCATTGCCTAATGCTGTAGATCCATTTGTACAGAAATGAAATAGGATCTTTTGGAAAATGAAATATTTTCTTTCAAATCATTTGTGATTAAATGCAAACTAATTGAAACATTGGGTGGTATTTGAGTCTAAGAGAATCTAATGATGAATTACACCGAGATTCCCAGAGCTCTTAGATTTCATTATCAAAATGTCATGGATCTCCATTTAATTAAAAATTCAACCACGTTCCTCCAGTACAACCCCCCCCCCCCCCCCTCCAAGTCTCCTATATTAGTGTGGTCATGGTATAGGCCATAGACATTCACTCTTTGTTTAGGGAGTTCTGGAAGACCAGGCTCCACAAATGACTGACTCTTCTGAAGGATTTTGTTTCCCTCAGAAACCCTACCCTGTCAAAGATAAGATTATGGCTCAAGCCTCCAAGTATTTTGGGGAGTTAAGTCTTGTCTCTACTGATGCAAACATGTCCACACCATAAGCAAGAGCTGATTCAGATAGACAGTGACAGATTTATCAGAAGATTTGCCGAACCAAAGATAATGTGTGGATAAAGAGGAATAAGGAGGGTGTTCAATCATAGTGGCCATACCATTTTATTCTCTTTCATTTCAACTCTGACAAGAAGGTTTTCAGAGTTCACCAGAGGATTTCTCACATAAGCAGACTGCTCAAATAATGAATAACTGCATAGACAGAATGGAATTCTGGTCAGGAATTAAAATAGTAATGTTCCGTGTTATTACTCAAGTATACTCATGTGTCACATTACTGTTGTTATATCAGATTTGCCTGTGATTTAGTAATGTAGCGTATTAATGTTTCTAAATTTCATAATCAAATAATGAGTAATTGTACACATTACATTTAAGAGCACTACAATCAGTTTGCACCTGATGTGTTGCAGTAAAAGAACATGAAAGAAAGAACATTTTATGTACTCCTCATGAGGATAGGAATTTGTACGGCATATTTATGTACAGCTTAATGTTATAGGCTATTGTTGACTGTCAATCATGCAACAAAGCATCTCAGGCAATGTTGCCAATTGCTGTAAAAATTCTGCATAGTGGTGCATAATACTGTATGACTGCATGTTCCCTACCCAGAATGTAAATCATGCTTCTCAATTTCTGTCCCCTACTCCATCCACTAGTCCTGCAAGTCCTCGTATGTGTATGTGAGTGTGTATTCCATGTTTTTGTGTTTACATTTTCCACTTGGTGGCGCTAGACCACAAACGAGTGGTTCTGGGCTCTGTTGATATGGCTCCTTCAGACCAACATACCATTCTCAACTTTTGCCAAGGAACATTTTGTTACACAACTCCATCACTTGCACAGAAGCTAAAAAAAAGTCCTTTTACTGGTAATGCATACACATCTGATCCTCACAAAGGCACCCTGATTACCATTTATCTCTATAGATTAGATTGTTCATCTGAAGTTATTTGGGGTTGTAGTTTTCTGGTGTTTAGACTTCTCTCTGCTTAGTTTCAGGCGCTAAACGAAGAATAAATGTTTTTAATCAAAATATAGCACCTTGCCAGACACAGCACAATTCTGTCACGGACTAGGAGGTGGCTAATATTTGTTGTCCAGCTTTCCTCTGATTCAAAGATCTGGAAAAATGCAATGATCTGGTCAAATCTCTGAGTGATTAGCCTCTGCAGATGGCAGTCCAAGTTTAAGTCTGTAATCTCTGAAACTCTCTTAATCCTGCTGTCTTGAATTAATTTAACTGAATCATAGTCTAAATACATTGTCGTCCAAGCTAACATGTGCTTCTAATAAAGCATGATATTGTGCCTGCCATCACACTTTGAATAGTTGCCATTTCTTTTTTATGTGAAAATGATTGAGTCATTATAACCGCCGCTAGCACATTAGTTTGGGGGTGGTTTTCAGTCAACGATTCCTGGGACTCCAGAACACTGGGGCACCCAACTAGGTTAATAAGGAATTGAAGTGTTTGATTCCCGAGGGCCAACACGCTGGGCCCCCTGCAGCAATGACACCTGGCGAAAGATGTAAATTCAAAAATTCTGTCTGTAGAGCGCAAAAGATTTCAAAAAACACTTCAACTATGACTTTAAAGAAGCCCTATGTAGGTCTGGTTATTCCTTCGCTGTTTCTAGGTTTTTGCCTGATTTTGGCTCGCATTTTTCACGACATAGCTCCCCCTGCAGCTTCAGTAGCAAGTGACTGCTACGCTAAACCCCCACTAGCTAGCGAGCTAGCCATCAAGAAACCAAGCTAAACACATACAGGGCTCGAAATAAAACGGTCGAGCAAACACATTGTTCAAGAGACTATCAAACCACATTACAAAAACAAAGTTCACTCAAGGGTAGGCTACTTACAATTTCAGCAGCAACAAAGCCAAGTCGGAGTCCGTTTTGCAGTCTTCTTAGAAACTACAATCTTACTACATTTTCGAGGCCTTCCGCCGAGTCACATCCGGATTTCTTCGGATTTCTTCGGTCCGGGACCAGAAAGTTGCATATTCTGTTTTTCCACGGAGAAGCACTAAGGGGGAGACGAAGCACCCACCAAACGACCCAAAAGAACCATCAGACCATCAGAACGACTCTCAACCTGCATAATTAAGGTCATTTTTGCTAAAATTGTTGCATAGGGCCTCTTTAATGATACTTACCTCAAAGGTTTAAAGTTAACAAAAATGGACATGCTGATTCACCTGAACAGTCTTTCCATACACAGAATTCTGTTCAATTTCATCCATAGAGTGCTCTGCAACTGACACATTTCAATAACTGCTTGGACCCCTATGATCACATGGATGTGCATATGTGAATCTGGGCATTAAATCAGTTTGGGAGCAGCATCTGACACACACACACTGACACACACACACACACACACACACACACAAATAGATTACCATACACACAGACTTATACACACACACGCACAAACTTGTACACTGGCAGTGCACAGTTTGTAATTTGTACAGACACATGCTTACATGCAGACACACAGGCAAACAGACCTACCCAACACTGGCCTGAGATGAGAGCCCAGAGATGACAGGGGGCCCAGGGCCCTGAAAACCTGCACAGAGTAACCCCCACTGGGTTGAGAGACCCTATAGGGACACATGGATGCCCAGCCCGAATGCATGATCATCATAAACAATACCACTTGAATTGTATGTTTTGCAGTCTGTGTGAGGTCCTTGGATACAGTGTGTGCATCGTTGACAGGGGCTCTGCATGGAACTTTAAGTTCTCTGACAGAATTTTTATTCAGACATATTGGGTTGTTTAACTCATTGTGGCATGTCAGTGCACTAACAAGAGTTGTGCAAAATGACTAGCTTTCATCTGTCTCATAGGATGAGGATCATCGTTCACATAAACATAATTGTAAACTTCAACAAACGTGATGTCATCCAGCAGTGCTTATTGCCCATAGCTATAGTACATAGCTATAGCTATAACTATATAGCCCGCAACACAAATGCACTTCAAGGAGGGAAAGCCATGGATCCGTCGGCCAACAGTGAGGGTCAACTTCTACAACCTCCTCCTGACACCAGCTCATCCATAACGCCCAGACCCAGGCCTATCGTTGCACGATTTGACCACCCCGAACAACGCGACTACATCAAAGGCCTTGGGAGAAGACTCCAGGGCAAGCCGTTCGGCATGAACGAGCAGTTCCCGACTACCATACTGGAGCGCCGCCGAGTGCTTCTCCCTATATACCGCAAAAATCGAAAGGATGGGCGCTGGGTGAGTTTGATTGCAGACAAACTTTATATTGACAATCAACTATTTAAAGATCCAAATATTACTTCATGGCTAGAACAAAGAGAAAACTAGAGCAATGGCCATCCCAGCTCTATTAGTGCGGACTTCTCAGCGGCTATTTTCACTTTAAATTTGAGAATAGGCTCCAGTGAATTGAAGACTTCAGTATCAAGACTCCCGGTATAAGGTTGTTGAGACATTATGCGGATGCAGGAGGCCGTTAGAGGCCACATACAGTAAATTTACAAATCTAATGGCTCTGTCTGTATACCAATAATGTAGAAAGAGGTGCGCACATCTAAATGTTAAAAAAGTAGGTGCTGGACTCAAAAAGTGATAATAAAAATTACAAAAAAGTGACCTTTTTGGACTGTTGTGTTGATCTGTAGCATGGTGTAATATCTTTCTGAATATCTTTCTGATCCTGAATTCCAATCTGTTAGTTTTGTCCTGATCGTTCCTTTTTTGATGTTGTTCATGTTGTGTATATATCGCACATATTGATGTGGCTGCCTGTAACATTTATGTAACTTTTGTATTATTCACTACTCCTCAATGTGATCTAGTGGTACTATCTGGTATATGAGTGCATTGAAATACTGTTGTGCTTTGTGTTATTTATTGCACGTTGGCACTTTATTGTATTGTATTGTACTTATTGCATTTTTGCACACTGCATTTTGCACACTAGCACTTGAAGCACTTTGCACTCGGCACTTTAATCACCTGCATCATGTGATGTCAGGTGTTCAATTAGTATAAGTATGGGCTGCTAGGTACCTGTCTTATGTCTGAGGAAGGGCAGTCTGTCTGTATACATCACTTATTTGCCATGACATCAAAAGGCCAATCCAAAACCTACTCATATTTAAGTTATACGATGTTCTTACTTCAACTCATGTATCAACTTATCATTGTTTTTCATAATAAGTGGTCAAGTAAGCTTACAGCATGTGCTCTGCATGTTGTGTTGCATATATGTCATTTTGTTCAGGGTATGTTTTTTGTTTTTTATGGGTATAGGTTGTATGTTCTGTAAGAATGTATATTTGTCTGTATGTCAAAGTGTTTGCTTGCTTTCTCATGAAGACTGCACAGTTTTGCAAACGAACGTTAAGGGTTGTTTTAAGGACATGTTTGTGCATGCCCATAGCCAGCCAGTCAAAGGCGATTCAAAACGAGTCAGAAAGTCGAGACAGGACCCATCGTCAAAATTTCAGTGTCCACCACTCTAGTTCATCCCAAACAAACCAGAAAAGGGACTCAAAGTGCTAAATACCGGAATTATCCTTTAAGCTTTAAAGTAGCAGCACAGTACGCTCTTGTGGGAAGATATCGCAATGTAGGGTCCTTTAACACAGGTCCCATAACTGATGTTAGTAATGTTAGTCCCGGTAAAGATAATGTCTTGGAACGTAAGAGGATTCAGCTCCCCAGCAAAAAGAATAAAAATATTCAATCATCTAAAAGGATTGGGATCTGATATCTCGTTTTTGCAAGAAACCCACCTCAATGAAGCCGAATAAAAAAACGTAAAGTACAATGGATAGGACAGACATACCATTCTACCTTTAACTCTAAAAAGCAAGGTGTTTCTATCATAATTGCCAAAAAAAAATCTCCTTTTCATTTAGTTCCTCATTGATTGACTCAGATGGGCGTTATATAATTGTGAACGGGACCATTGGGAATAACAACATAACATTAGCTAATCTAAAGATGGTCCCAACACAGATGACCCTGTCTTTTATCATTCCTTATTTGCTGCACTCTCCAATTTTTCAGATTATTTTATTATTTTAGGGGGGGACTTTAATACCATACTGGATCCACAAATGGATCGCTCTTCATCAACTCCCAGACAGAAAACGAATCACTCTTCTTCGACACTTAAGCAATACATGCTAGATAATGGATTGATTGATGTGTGGAGACTGAAAAGCCATGCCTCTAACCATTACTATTCAACTGTTCATAAAAGTTTCTCCCAACTAGATTATCTTTTGGTTAATAACTCTTGCGCATGCAATATTATAGACTCAACTATTCATAGTATTATCATCTCAGATCCTGTGAGTATTACCCTTATTTCGCATCTGAGTGGGATTCTTTCTTGTATAGTAATGACACTCCTGACATTAGTTCATTTACATTGTGGGAAACTGCCAAGGTGTTCATGAGGGGAAGAATAATTTCATATTTCTCGTATAAAAAGAAAAAAGACAGGGCAGAGGAACAACAACTACTGAAAGAAATTAAGAAACTGGAAATTCTGTCTTCTAGGACACCTGACAGATCAGTAAATAAAGAGTTATTGGATGTTAAATTGAATAGCATATATAACAAGAAAACAGAAGCGGTATGTCTCAAGCTCCGACAACATCATTTTGAGTTTGGAGACAAGACAGGCAAACTCTTAGCCAATCAAATTAAACAGCAACATGAGAAGTCAATCATATCCTCAATAATAGATGCATCTGGCACTCTATCCACAAAGGCTGAGATGATTAATGAAACCTTTAGATCATTCTACAAAAATTTTTACACCTCAGAGCAGGATGCCTCAACTCAGGAGATTTCTTGGAGAACATAGCCTTACCCAAGCTGTCTAAAATACAAACAGGGCAGTTAGATAGCCCTCTTTCATTAGAGGAAATCACTAAAGCCCTCCATCTCATGCCCAGTAATAAATCTCCAGGGCCTGATGGCTATTCTGGCCTTTGATTTCCCCACTCTTCATTAAAATGGTAGCTGAAATACAACAAAAGGGTACTATACCCCATCATATGAACACGGCATATATCACACTGATTCCCAAGCCGCATAAAGACCATAGTCAATGCTCCAATTATCGCCCTATATCATTGATTAATGTAGATATTAAAATCATAAGCAAAGTGATAGCAACTAGAATGGAGTCAGTAATCAATAATCTTTAATACATTTAGACCAAACAGGCTTCATTAAAGGAAGGCGATCTTCAGATAACACCCAAAGATTGTTTAATCTAATGAGTGCCCACAGGAGTAGCCTCACTAAATCCAACTCGCCATTCATCATAGCCACCCTCGACGCTGAAAAGGCGTTCGACAGAGTAGAATGGTCCTTCCTTTTTGCAACATTAAAAGAATTTGGTTTCCCCCTTTATTTTATCAATTGGATAGAAAAACTCTATAACTCACCACAGGCCTCAGTAATAACCAGTGGAGTAATCTCCAAACCATTCCAGTTACAAAGGGGTACCCGGCAAGGATGCCCCCTATCCCCAATGCTATTTGCTTTATTTATGGAACCCCTAGCAGCTGGCATTAGAAAATGTGGAAAGATATCAGGAATAAGATCTGAGTCTTATCACCACAAAATAAATCTTTATGCAGATGATATCTTACTATATATTACCAACCCCTCATCATCACTCTCACTGATCCACAAGCTGATAAAAGACTATGGCATTGTGTCAGGATATTCTATCAATTGGTCAAAATCCCAAATATTGTCGGTATCAGACACAGCAGACATGGTTTGGAAGGCTGAGGAGTGGAATCTCCCTTTTAAAGAACCTTCCAAAGTAATTAAGTACCTCGGCATTCAAGTACCTTCTAACCTGAATGATCTATTCAAGATTAACTATAACCCACTCCTGCAGGACATCAAAGATAGCCTTGAAAGGTGGAATAAGTTGCCATTATCCCTACTCGGACAAGTTTCCACCATTAAAATGAATATCCTTCCGAGAGTAAACTATCTTTTTTCCATGATCCCTGTTACTCCTCCCTCTGGATGGTTCTCCACCCTTAATAGCGCCATCACCAGATTTTACTGGAATTGGGGTAAAGCACGAATCAGTCTAAGCTCGCTTCAGAGGCCAAAACACAGTGGAGGACTTGGAGCCCCAAACTTTCATTATTATTTTATATATATCAGATCCTACATGTTTGCCATTGGATTAAGTTTGACAATCCTCCCTGGTTAGATATAGAAAATATGTTAACTCAAGGGCCGAGACTGCAGAACCTTCTATTTATGGATAAAACCATTGAAAAAATCTATAGGTTACGGTAGTTGTACAATCAATACATCATTATGAGCATGGTGGAAGAGAAATGAAATCCTCAAGTCTAACTTCTCAGTTTCCACACACACCCCACTGTGGAACAACCACATGTTTCTTGTGAACAATTAAACCCCTTGTAATGACAATATGGAAGAGGGAAGGGGTAACAGAATTGGGGCATTTATTTAATAATGGGTTCTTTATGTCCTTTAAGCAGATTCAAGAGAAATTCAATATCCCAAATCAGTGCCTTTTCAAATAAATACAGTTACGGGAAGTGGTTAAGAAATATGTAAACATCAAGAGCTTCAACAATCTCAATTCTCCTTTATACGACAAACTGTGCTACCTAAAGCCAAAGAAAAAACTTTCACAAATCTACAAATTGTTAACATCTAATGAAGAAGCTGTGTCAATCCCCATACATAAATGGTCCAAGGACATAAAGAATCTGCCTAGAAATTTTTTTTTGGACTAGATGCATTTTCCTGAATTCTGGTACATTTTAACAGGTTATTTAGATACTTCTATATAACAAAATAAAGCCAGCCTACGAAATTAATAAAAAGTAAATCATGCATAATTTAAAAATAACTCAATAGGCTACTTGGCTACGCAATAAGGTTTCCATTACAGCACCGCGGACGTTCAATGAACGCATGAAAGCGGATGGTTTGTTTGAAATCCCGACACTCTTTCAACTACATGGAACGTAATAGTGATCATCAAATACCTCCCCAGATTTCAGTGCCCATCAGTCCCAACATTTAACAATATAATCAAACAGTCCAAAAGTAAATTAAATATCAAACTAAACCGAAAATGTCATGCTTTTGAAGGCCTACCAGTATGCCGCTCCAAGAAACGCATGTCTCAAAATAAAACTCGCATAAGAAATAAAGGGCTGTCTCGAATACAACCCTGCCCCTAAAGGCCTGTACTTTGTCTTAAGACCCCGGCCATAATTTGAGGATTTACTGTATCTAAGTAGACAAACTGGCTTCAGATATCCAACAGAGTGAATAGAGATTGTGCAGTCTTAGCTGTGGTTAGTGACGTGATGCTGTTAATGGGGAGTTTTACATAGCCTAGCGTAAACCTATAGGTTATTATTTATTTGGCGTACCTATAAGGCTTTTTACCTTATCAAAAGTAAGGGGGACGACTGATCTCTTCAACACTGCGGGGGATTTGGCGCTTGTCACTGTGTGTGTGTGACCGAAGCGGAATGGGAGAATGCGTGTAACAAAAAAAAAAAAGTTTATGAGCGATTTACGCGCAAATGGGAGAAAAAGTGGGGGGGAGGGGGGGGGGTCCAAACTAACCATTTTAAAAAGTGGGTGGGTGTTTTGTAAGAATTTAAGAAATGTTTGTATATTTTAACTTTTAAATGCATCAATCAGGTGCACTTTCAAAATAAATTCAGAGGTCAGACTTGCTTATTTTTATGGAAATATTTGTGCTGTAGCCTAAGCTATTTTGCACTTCAGAATTATAACCATGCACACACAGGTGGAATAGTTATAGTGATATTGTAATAAGTTCACAACCACAAAAACATATGCTACATTTCACAGTTCAGAAATGTTCAAAAATGTGTGTACATTTCAGCACTCCATGAAATTATGCAGAAGTGGTCACCTGTGTTATTCAGCTAGTTTATTTAAGATAATATATTGGTCATTGTAATGGCCATAGCCTATAGCCTACATGCTATTCCTTTTTCAGGATGTACCCATATCTGCATGATGTGAATGTTTGCATATGGCTTATGTCAGGCTTTATATCAATATTTGTGTCTCGTTATTTGATTTTCTTCATATTTTTGTATTAATGTCACTAGGAAGCATGCCAATATAAATATATTCATTTATCTGTAATGGGATTGGCTGGAACCTGACAATATAAGAACCATGATAGTGGGATAATCTATGGCTGAGCAATTTACAAAAATGTATGTAAGCCTACTGACAAATAGTTTACATTAGAATACATTATAATTTCGCCCCAATGAGGCTATGTAGAAATGTGTTGCAATTTCAAAACCGGATTACTCAGGAACCACTTATTGCACAGAGGCATGCTTTATATCCTCGTATTCGGTAGGTTTGCTGTTTATTGTGAAATAGGGTTTTCCACGTGTTGTGTGAAGGGTTAGTGAAATATTAAACCGAGAGTAATGGGTAAATGCAAATATGATTAGCCTAAATTGCACGTCGGTTCAATGTTAATTCTCTCGCGAACCATTTATCACAGAAACTTGGCGCTAATATCATTGGAAAGCTTAGATTCCGAACGTTCACATGATGTGTGATATCATATGTATAGGTTTACCTATACATATGACCTACCAGGTTGACAGCGTGAAAAATACTCAATAATACTCAAAGCATACCTGAAGCCGGGGAAATGCGGGGGGGATGCGCCTGGGATGGCTTCTGAAGTAGCATCGCAAATGAGAGAACATTTTGAAAATTCCACAGACAGGGGGTGCTCTTGAACCCTCTCACCGTCTCTGAAAGCATAACCGTGGCTCAACAGGTAGATCTATAGATAGGCTAAACTCATTTTTCAGGCATCTGACCGACCGGGTTGACACTTCAGCGTGAGAAATCGGGGGTGTGGCGTGTGAGCGTGTGAAACTAATCAAATGCGTGTGTCTCAAGGCCAATGCGTGAGAGTTGGCACCTATGCAGTTAAGCCTTTTATCTTGATTGCTTTTACCATTGCAAAAAAAAACTATTTTATTAAACTGGAAAAATAGAGTAAAAATCTCTATAAATCAATGGCTCTGATCTTTTAACCAATCACTCAAATCTAGAAAAACTTACTGCATCTTTGAAAAACAACATCTTATGAAGACTCATGGTCCCCCTTTTTGCAGTATTTGCAACGCTGATTCCTGTTCGCCAATGAATGTTGATACTACTATGTCTGCTCCTTGTAATAATTGTGTACGTACAGCTAGTTAAGCTTAGGTAGCTCTGTGAACAGGTGAACTTTGTCATGTATATGTGTATGTTAATTGTTGTCACTGTGTACTTTGTGTGTCATTTAAATAATAATAATAAAAATATAACCGCAAGCGGTGATTAACGGGGTCCGAGCAAAATGAATATGAGGTAGCATAGCTTTTTAGTTTACATATGCTTTGATTGTTTGGGCCCAATTGTTCAAAAGAAACGTGATCGGATTTTGGTTATCGGATTTCAGTTACCGGATTTCGGCTATCGGATTGGATCAAATCTTGAAAATGGGTTGTTCAAAGGGAAACAAGGATCCTGAAATTGGATTAGATCACAATCTATTCTTGGTTTTGATCTGGATAAAACCTTCACTTTGTGTTGTTCAAAACTTTTGAGTTGGACTGCAATAAATTTGATCCATAAAATTAGGATTACCCTGTGCTGTAACGTTATAGTGTGCTAACCTCCACAACACAATAGTATTCTAACAATACCCTATTCTAGTGTGCTAACCTCCACAACCCAACAGTATTCTAACAGTAGTATTCTAGTTTGCTAATCTCCACAACTCAATAGTATTCTAACAATACTCTATTCTACAGGACTATGCATTTGTCATGGATAAGATGAAGGGTCTGATAATGGAAGGCAGTGTTTCCCACAGGATGGAATTGTATTTGTCATGGTTGGTGAAGGGGGGTGGGGGTGGGTTCTGTGTTGGAGTCACAGATGAACAGCCTATAATTATGCAGTTATACTTGCCTTGCACGACAAGTCCTGACAAGTAGCTGTAACATTATAGTGTGCTAACCTCCAAAACCCAACAGTATTCTAACAGTATTCTATTCTGGTATGCTAACCTCCACAACCCAACTGAAGGAACTGTAGGGGGCGATGTGGGTCGAGGTAGAGTGAGTGCGTGGCGAGCAGGCAGAGCCTCTGTCAGAAGGCTCAATATGGAGTGATGACACTGAGATGGCAGGTTTCAGTGCAACACAAGTGAACTTTATTTGAGTTTCAATTCATCTGTTCTTTTGTTCTGTACTTGTATGTGTGCTGCATCAAAGAGGAAACAAACAGAAAATGGAGTAATCAGTGAAATGGGGTAAATCATTACAGATCCCAACTCACAAACAAACCAATTGACATTTGAAAAATAAACTGAAATCATATGGCTATATAAGGTACAATTAAACAATACTTGACATCCCAAGTCAACCAACATCACCTAATCATCTCTCACATGGGACTCCAACACACCAAACCAACAAACAAAGACCTTAACTTTACACATGATGGCAGAGCTACTCTACAAATTGATAAACATCACAAAAGTCATAATGAGGGTCATTAAAGTGATGACTTACGTTAACTCAAAGACGCACACAGAGCAGGACACACTGGAGTGCAATTTCTCCACAGCACTTTCACCTCATGCCCTCCTTACACTGACAGACTTTGGAAAGATTTGCAAAGATTTGGAAAAGATTTTTGAAAGACTACAGTCTCAGACCCTCTCACATCTAAAGACAAGTAGTAGAGTTTTAAGTCACAGACTATGATTTTGCAATGACTAGGGATCTTGCAGGGTCACTATTTACAAGACTGTAACACGATTCCTTTAAATTATTACCCATTGTGCAATAGATAAACAGGAACTGAAAATTATAGCCTACTAAACTCAAAGTCGTATTTTCGTGTTTCTGCAGCATTGTTTCATGTGTGACATCCTTAACCGATATAGAGTTGTTCTGTCAAGTGGAAGAGCCGACTAAATATGTATAAGAAATGACAAATATTATAAGAATAACAAATAATTATAGGCTACAGCTGTGTCAGAGTCAATAAGATAATCAGCCTGTAATTATACAGTTATACTTGCCTTGCACTACAAGTCCATATTGACAAGTAGCTGTAATGTTATAGTGTGCTAACCTCCAGAACCCAACAGCATTCTATTCTAGTATGCTAACCTCCACAACCAAACAGCATTCAAACACTAATGCTTCAAGTGGGATTTGAACTGTCAACCTAAGGATCACCAGTACAAGGCATTATCCCACTGAGCCACTGTCAATCCTACACGTTGGCCAGTCACATTCACATGTTGAAAATGTGTATCGGTAAACACACAACAAGAAAAACTCCAAGCATACATTTTGACAATAAAATGAAGGGCTTTCCTAAAAGAGTACACCTGAAAACTTTTTGAAATTCTGGGGCAATTAGACATTTGTAGAGATGAACACTAATGGATGAAATATAAATATGATAGACGTAATGATGAAGGAAAAATAGTAAACAAAGACGTTCCCCTAAATGTAATAGAGAGTCCCGGCATTCTGATTCTTGGCAACTGATGAGTGTGAGTGAATGTTGATTGGCTGATGTCATTCAGGTGCTGTTCAATGGTGTGAATCTTAAATGACCAATAGCATGTGCACATTGCTTTTAAAGCTGTAAGAGGGATTTGAACTCTCAACCTAAGAAACACCAGTACAAGGCATTATCCCACTGAGCCACTGCCAATGATACACATTGGGCAGTCACTTTCACATGGTGAAAATGTGTGTTGATAAACACACAAGAAAAACTCCAAGCATACATTTGACAATAAAATGAAGGGCTTTCCTGAAAGAGTACACCTGAAAACTTTTTGAAATTCTGGGGCAATTAGACATTTGTAGAGAAGAACACTAATGGATGAAATATAAATATGATAAACTTAATGATGAAGGAAAAATAGTAAACAAAGAAGTTCCCCTAAATGTCAGAGTGTCTCGGCATTCTGATTCTTGGCAACTAATGACTGTGTATGTTGATTGCCTGATGTAATTCAGGTGCTGTTCAATGGTGTGAATCTTCAATAACCAATAGCATATGCAGGTTGAGCCTAAAGCTCTACCAGGATTCAAACTCTCAACCTAACAAACACCAGCACTTGGTATTATCCCACTGAGCCACTGACAATCCTACATATTGGGTAGTCACATTCACATGGTGAAAATGTGTGTTGGCATACGTACAACATCAAGAAAATTCCAAGCATACATTTGACAATAGAATTAAGGTCTTTATAAAAAAGAGTACAGATCTGAAAATGTGCACTGTTAATGGTATCCACCTAATGATGGTTGTATGGTTGTTATCCAAGAAAAAAAATTACTCATATAGGAATATAGGTGATATAGGATAAATGGGCTAAGTGGTCAAACTTTATTGGCCTATATCTCTGAAATGGAACAAAATATCCAAATTATTTTGATAACTTTTGTGAGGCTTTGTCTAAACATTGTCTGTGAGAATTTTGGTGAAGATTTGATAATTTTTGAAGCCTGTGAAACCTTTTATGATGTTTGGCTTTTCTCTGAAATTGTGGCAAAAGTAAAAAAAATTTAGAGCATAAGACCTGGGTGAAAAAGATGCATCTGAATGTAGAGATTAATATGATGAAAGAATTTTGAGTCTAGGTCAATCTGGTAAGGAGAAATAAGCGTTTTTGACAAGAGCACCACCTTTGGGTGCAGTACCCCAAATTTTGGGTTATGGGTAGTGGGGGGTACTGGTAACAATACTTGAAAATGTCAAGTTTCTAGGACTTACGGTTTATAGGAATATAGGTGATCTAGGAAAAAAGACCTAAGTGGTCTAACTTTATTGGCCTATATCTCTGAAATGGAACAAAATATCAAAATTCTGAGCGATAACTTTTGTGAGTCTTGGTCTAAACATTGTCTGTGAGAATTTTGGTGAAGATTTGATTATTTTTGAAGAGTGTGAAACTTTTTATAATGTTTGGCTTTTCCATGAAATTGTGGCAAAAGTAAACATTTGTAGACCATAAGACCAGGGCCAAAAAGATGCATCTGAGTTTAGAGATTAATATTATGAAAGAATTTTGAGTCTAGGTCAATCTGGTAAAGAGAAATAAGCATAATTAACTTTTTTTTCCAATAGCGCCACCTTTGGGTGCAGTACCCCAAATTTTGGGTTATGGGTACTGGTAACCATACCTGAAAATTTCAAGAGTTTTGGAGTTACGGTTTAGGCTGCAGTATGACTTTTACAGAATTTTGGCAAAAAATGAACGGTACAGAAACAATAGGGGTCCTGCACACCTGCTCGGACCCCTAATAATAATAAAAAAAGCTATATAGCCCATAGCTATAGTATAGCTATAGCTACAGTATAGCAGTTCTTTATAAAATGAAATGTGCATGTTGCTATGGATGAAATTTCAGATATTTTGGCATGCTTCTAAAGTATGATGATTGAGTAGGCTATACAGTAGGTCCAAGGTTGAAGCTTGATATAGCTGCTAAGCAACCTTGGACCTTTACACAGGAGACACTGGCCATAGAGTCATTATGGGCAGTGCCTTCAAAGTGGATTCCTTCCTGTCATTGACATTGGAGTTGTTTTCATTTCACATTCAATCTTAAAAAATGGTGGTAAAATGTTTTAGATTCAAATGTGTACATTTGCTTATTATAGTTCCCCCTACAGGTGAAAATGTATAACTTCACTTGCATGTACCAGAACCAATGAAGAAGAGGAGGAAGAAGAAGATGAAGAAGAGTAAAGAAGAAGAAACTTCTTTGCTTGGACCCCTAAATATGACAATATTATTTACAGAAGAGTACTTTGATACAGGTTTGTTTTATGGACACTCAAAGTGTGAGCCTCATTTAGGAATAGATAATAAAATCCAGCTTACTGAAGGTGTTTGGTCAATACTTCCAGTCAACAGCAGGTTTATGGCTCAAGAAATCCTCCGCTGTGAAAGGCTCATTCAAACAGCTTTCCACTGATCTCCCCCTCTCCACAAAAATGAGGGGAGTGCAAGAGTGGTGTATGGTCCTAATTTATGAGGAATTCCTCTGTCTCCCCGGAGCAGCGGAGGAGAGCGAGAGTTGCCTATGCCATGGGAAGTCATCCTTTGAAATCACACGCTTTGGGGCCTCATGACGCATAGCCAAGTACAGTTATGCCTCACCCAACACCACCTTTACCAAGCTGGCACCTTGTGAAAGCTGAATGAAGAGGAGACAGAGGGGTCATATATAGATTGACAATATATTGAAAGGCCTCTACATTAGCCTGGAAGCTAGCCCTTTACTCTTTACTTGCCCACAAAATTTGAGGGAAGAGTTTGAGTCTGGCTACGCCAGGCTACCAAAGCATTTGATTCCAGGTATAGACACAGTAGGCACAGGAAATCGACCCTTGTGGCATCCACAATGTTCTTTCACAGAGAGAAAGAAAAGTCCCTTATGAGTCTGACGTATGTCCCCACTGAATGTATTTTTTTGAAAAGATACATATAGTCCGGCAGCCATGGAGTGAGACCTGGTTTTGTCGGTTAAAGTTTTTTTTTTTGCAGAATCTTGTAGACTAGGGGTATCTCTTTAAGATTTAGGAGGGTGCCCAGTGATATCCCTTGGGCAATTTTGTATATTAACCCTTTCTTGTTCAATGTATTGAATACAAGGTGAGACACTAGCCTACAGGTGAATAGGGCAAAACATTAACTAGCAGATATCACTATGAAACTTCCCCAGTTGATTACTTGCATTAATATGAAAAAAAATGTATTACAAGTTATCTGAAATTTAATGTTTGATTATGCAAATTAGGCATAATCTAATTAAATATGTGCTGATTTGCATAATGTTTAAAAAGAAAAAATCTGAACATTAGATGAAGCCGGGTTCAAAATTACTTTGTATTTCATTGTGTTTACATATTAGATGAAAAGTATTTTACACAGGAAATTTGGATTACCAGTTTTCTGTAATTTAATGTTTAAATATGAAAAACCCAATGTGCCAAAATCATGAAAAATAGGATATACCTCTAATTTCAAGATGAGTAGGCCTACTCATATTAAATACAAATCAACTCAAATAAAATGTACTAAAATACAGTGTTCTGTGTGATAGTTTGTCAGACAGTACATTCAAATTTAGACAATTTAACCCTTTACTAAGTGAATTAATGAATTTCTATATTTCAGATAATGTCAATCCGGGAGCCATGGGGTCAGACCTGGTTTTGTGGGTTTTTTATTTATTCATTTTTGCTTAGACTTGTTGACTTAGGGTGACTCTTTAATATTTAGGAGGGAGCCCAGTGATATCCCTTGGGCAATATCCTATATTAACCATTAAAGCCCTATGTGCTGAAATCATGAAGAAAACAAAATAGGAAAAGCAAATAATCAACTCAAATAGAATGTACTAAAATACAGTTTGCAGTGTGATAGTTATTCAGACAATACTTCATGCATTCAAATTGGGAAAATATAACCCTTTTCTATGTCAAATAATGAATTTATAATTTCAGATATTGTCTGTAATAATTCTGAATATGTGCACTTTTCCTCTAGTATTAGTTCTGATAATTGTCCAGTTCTGGCTCATCCTACCCTAAAACATGCAAAGAACATTGTGCAAGGCACCATTAACCTGGCAACTGCATCTGTTAGAGCAAGTCAAGGATTTAATGATTTTCACTCTTGCAGCCACATCTGATCATCTCCAAAATGTAGTTTGGTGCAAGTTTGACATTTTCTGGTAGACTGGTTGGGCTCAGTAACGAATCAATGAATCTTTCTTCAAATGGCAGTTGAATTTCCAACTGAAGTATTCCTTTGTTTCAGGCTCCAAATACTTCAATACTTAAAAATGAATATTCTCTTTTTGAATGACGAGTTTAGGCTCTGAGCATAGACTACTACTGCAATAAAGAATAGAAATAAATGTACATTTTATACATATTAGGACAGTGGAACAGACACCCTGTCAGCTAATAGAGGGCAGTTTAGGCAAGTCTTTCCACTCAGCAGCCATATTGCGCTTTTTGGGCACTTAACAGGCATCTATTTCGGCGTGCGCAAGACTTCACAACACCAACCTTGCTCCAGCAGTGAGATCACAACACATGATGTGCACAATGTATTCACAACACACCACATCATTGGCACAATGTATTCACATGTTGACTTTTTTGCCGCGGAAGGGGCGGGATATGTGTAGACAACTGCGTTACAAACTAATCCCATGCATTTCTATGGAGGATTTTTTGAGTGCTGTGACCCTTCATTAGAAAGTCTCTGGTAAACCTCCATCCACACCTAAGAGACGTGCTAGAGAGAGATGCTAGCATGTAGCACCCATGGATTAGTTTCCTCTCCCACTCCAGAATGAAATCTGTACTTCAGAAGCACCTATACACCAAACTTTCCAGTCTTATACCTAATTTAGAAGGCTTCTAGGGGTTTGTTGATATATTATTCCTAGCCTTTTTATATGACATTTTATTCCTAAAAACATGGACAAAATGTATTTTTTAAGGCTATTGGCAGTACTTTCTAATTTACGGAATAAATAAAAGAGATATCTAAAATTCCCTGTGTAAAGACTTTTCATCTAGTATGTCAACACAATGAAAAAGTAATTTTGAACCTGGCTTCATCCAATGTTCCGATTTAGTCTTTTTTAGTTTATGCAAATCAGCACATATTTAATTGGATTATGCTTAATTTGCATATTTAACTTTATATTACAGATAACTTGAAATACATTTTTCCATATTAATGTAAGTAATCAACTGGGGAAGTTTCAAAGTGATATCTGCTAGTTATTTTTTTTACCCTATTCACCTGTGGTGCCTCGCCTTATATTCAACACATTGGACAAGAAAGGCTTAATATCGAGAATTGCCCAAGGGATATCACTGGACACCCTCTCTAATCTTATTGAGTTACCCCTTGACAACAAGAAACAGCAACAAAAAAAAAACTTTAACCGACAAAACCAGGTTCACCTAAATTATGGCATTTGGCATAATGAGCAGCAATGTATGTCTCCAAATTGTCATTTTGAATCAGATAAATCTAAAGTCAACATTTGCTTTGTGTATCTAATAACTTCTGTCACCATGTACTGTATGTAGGTTGTGAGGTTCTTTAACAGATATGCATTACATGTAGGCTATTGTCTCACTGTATGAAAACAAATAGCCTATACACAACATAAACATTCTTCACTATTAAATTTGTTGAGGCAGCTTCTGACCAGCAAGGACTTTAAGTATTGGAAAAGATCAACTACTTGGCTGTTTGCCACTGTCTTTAAGTTATCCAACCAACTCCAGCATCTGCACAGCATCTGTAGCAAGTCTGAAGATTGGAACAGAGAGTTTACTCTTAAATCTCATTCTGGTCCTTTCAGAGAGGAGACTAGAAAACTACATGTCTCATCTAACACCGTGTTAGGCTTTTTTACTATGTGAATATGGATTACAGTGATCAAGGGATGCATGGAGTGTTTTGAAAACAATGTGTGCAAGAACCTCCTTCAGGGCGTGAATGTTAGGGATGGATATAGGGTAGCCATGGACACTACTATGCTAAGTGTGTGCGCCATGCACGCTGAGATCTACGGGAAGTAGGCTACATTACTGAGCCTCATAAAACTCCATACTTAGTCTCTCTGCAAAGACAGAGATGACAACTTCACTGCTGGAGCTCCAAGTCAAGCGTCAGTCATTAGGCTTGAAATAAAGGCGCTAAATAGCAATACGAATGAAATGGTTTTTCACTGGATTTTATGTCGGACAACTCAGACCATGTCAGCGAAATGGAGATCAATCTTTACGATATTGGAGATATTTTATTGAAAAAAAGAATAGCATACTTGTAACTTCTAAAATTCATCTCGTTAATAAGAATAGGCAACATTATTTACCGAGAACAATCGTTTCTTTGGATTTTCTGTGATGGCCGGGATATGTAATGATCTTGGGATTTTGCTTTTCGCGTGTCTTCTTGTAATGATGGGTAAGCTTGACTCCTACTGTGGGTCTTTGGGGGAAGTTTGGCGGTGGGCTGATTTTTCTATCAGTTATAGTTAGATTCGGTTGGCCGTTTTTGAATGGCTTTTAGGCCTACTATGTGCATGCATTTGTGCGATTACCGCTGTCTGTATTTGGACATTTTCAAGGACAATTGTGAAACAATATTGTCAGACTTTTCTGGTTGAACGTCTCATCATTTAATTTTAAACCATTGTTTGAGCGTTTCAGTATTGAGTGTTTTGTCTTATTTTCCTCATGCATTATAATTAAAGAGACATCAAGAGCAGGGAGAAATCTCGGAGGGATGCAGTTGATCCCGAAAGTAGACTCTCCCCCACTCCAAGAACACCCTGGAGGATCAGCTCACCTGGACCAGAGAGGCTCGTCCCATGCAAGAATCAAGCGGTGTACGTGTTACTCCTACAAGGACAAGGAGTGCGTCTACTACTGCCATCTGGATATCATTTGGATAAATACGCCAGAGTAAGAATATCTAATGTGAAGGGGAAAAAAATGTCATTGTTGCTCTCTGTACCAGTGTGATTTCCAGGAGAATTCCAGAGGTGTTTTCTCGGATTTAACCTAGCCTACTGAGGCGAGTTGCGAATGACCCCCGTGAGTGTGGCATTATGTGGCATCCCACCGCGTTTTATAGTAGCCAACGACAGGTGTGGTCCATCTGCAAATATAACACTGCAAACATAAAAGTGTTTGAAGTTGGATACTTTTTAGGGGATGTTGTGGTTGTTGTGTTGTTGCTTCAAAAGGTATTGACAGTCTCATTGTTACGTTTCACAGTCGCTTCGTTGTCGAGAGTGAGTTTCAGGTCTGGTGAGTTGTATGTGGATAAGATGTCTCCATACTAGTGACATTTCTCATTCTTATTTACCTTAGAGGACTACCACTTCCAACTCTCTATTTACACATATAAATGTTATGATATGGTTTTTTTTTTTTCCTAAATTATAAAGTTATTGATATGTTGACAAGGGTAGTCAAGTCCACGTCAAGTAGTAGTCAGGTGCAGTTGAAAATACTTCACTATGGTGAACATTGCCATGTTTGTGGTGAAAAAAAGCACATTTCATAACAAGGCCAGTGGGGGATAGGAATCTGTGACAGTTGAAAGGCAAAATATTCTGCCAAAAGATTTATGACATCTGATTAATTCCCCCAGAGCTTGGCAAATTCAATAGACTATGTAACAAATAATTTCAATGACTTTTGGCTTTAACCAGAAGCACTTGTCATTATACTCACAATCCAGAAATTGTCCATGGTTTTTAAAGTTCCCTCAATGTCAAGAGGTGGGTTTGGAAACATAAGCATACTTTTTTGTTTAAAGGCTCTGTTGTTAATTTGTGTGTATTTGGAATTATGTGTGCAGCCCTGGGCAGTAAAAAGAGTCTCAATGTAATTTGACATGGTTGGTTTGAAATGATTTTGTCTTTCATAACTGTCTTTCATAAATGTTTTTCTTTTTTTTACTTTCATAACGCCTATTAGCAACAGATGTATCAATTACACAGTTTATGTCTGAATGATTAGTGAGGGATGTTTACATTTGTAGTTTCTGAGGAAATAACCTCTGTCCATGGTCCTGATGTGCTGAATTAAGACATTCCACATTTTGTAATTGTTCAATTAACTAAGGGGCTCTTAATCTCATCATTTAGATGTCCTCTTTATTTAATTCATGTGTCTTTGTAGAGTTACTTTCAGATATACACAGCTGTGGACACAATTCTACGAAGAGAGGTATATATTTAGTCAATAAAGGGGAATTTATTATGAAGTATGCTACTATCTTCTCATGGACGGTTTGTCCGTTAACAGACTCTTGATTATGGGTTTGTTGCGTGTGACGCTTGATGTGTGTGTGGCGTTTGTGTCAGGACTCCGTGGTCACGACAGACTGGTTTACATGACATCCCTCAGCTGAATGGAAAATGGATGCCGCAAACATAAATTCCATTTGTATGAGCTTAAAGCTGTTTGGGCAGAGTGGACACGGATCAGAAAGAACTTTTTCATTAGAATCTGAAGCTCTGTAAGTCCTAACAGATGAGACAGACAGACAGACAGAGAAAGAGAAAGCATTAAAGAGGAAGAGAGAAAGGGGAGAGAGAAAAAGAACAACAGAAAGGGGAAAATAAAGAGAAAGAAAAAGAGAAGAGAGAACAATGTGGAAAGAGAGAGAGAGTGATAGATATAGCCAAAATAAAGGGAAACAGAGGGGAGGAGGCAAGAGAGAAAGAGAATTGTGGAAATGTGGAAAGAGTGAGGGAGATGGAGAAAAAGAAAGGGATAGTATGTGAGATAGGTGATGAGTAAGTGAAAGAGTGCAGAGCAGTCATTGAGCCCAGACGGTCATGCTGCAGTTTGTTTTTTGCAAGTAGGCTTTGATGAGTTCAGAGCCGGTGCATTTCATCCTCTGCATGTGTTGGAGGACCCTGCCACCATTGCTGGGTTAAATATTCCACGCACCGGGGTTAGCCATAATGATGGGTGTGTATTTCCCCTACATATGACAGGTATCTTCCAATAACATCTGGAATCCTTGACTGCATCACTTTGAAAATCTGTGTTGGAAAGTTTTGTTTTTACACTTAATACTACCACAACCACTAAGGCTTTTTAGACTGTGGTGAACACCCCAGCAAGCTAAGATGATTTTTTAGAAACATTTGTACCACCATATCAAGTATTAAAATCAAATGATGTCTAAGTACACTATCTAAGCAGCATCCCGGGAGCTCTACTTATCAATGTCCAGATGTGCGTGGTCCAACATGTGGTTTTACCCTCATAATATCACTGGGCTTCTCCGATCTGGCTGCGTTCACCTTTTTCTTGAAGCCTTTGTTGTACAGACTCGTATACACTCCCAAGGCATCCTGGCAAGGTGCAATGAAAACATTCCTTCCCTACCTTTTATATTCATGCCAAGGCCCCACTTGTCTTGTCTCTGGAGGTGCCCAGCACATTTTATCTCCCGGGGTCTGCACATTCGCTGCCCAGTCAGGTCTCACTTCAAGCCACTTTAGTTTCTTTTACTGTTATTATTGTCCAAGAAAAAAGAAAGAAATGAGCAAGGTTTCAAGAAAGGAAGTGGACCACATTTTTTTCCTGTCTCATTCAGTGTGCCCATCATGCACTGCAAAAAGACAGAAAAAAAACAGCTAAAGTATAGAGAGAGAACATATTGCATCTGCAAAGCATCTAAAGGCTAAATGCACAGGCAGTTTGTGCACGCTCACTGGGAAGGACAATAGATCAAGATGTGTGTAAGTGTTGGTGGGCCCGGGTGGGCCTCCAGATCATTAATATACCCCTGCTCCACTCTGTGCCAGAAAACAAGCAACAGCTCTAGCTGACCGCGATAAATATTACCAACATGTGGTCAATATAACCACACACACGTTACTCCGTCCGTCCACACATGTTTATTATTTCAGTTTCGGTTTATTTATTATTATTTATTATTTATTGAAGTAAAATATTGGGCTATAATGAAACAGATTACTGTCAAAGATGTCAAGTTAAATATAAGAGGCCAGTCAATGTTGAGCGTAAGCAACTCTAAATACGTGAGGTGTCGTCTGTCATGAAGTTCCCCATTCAAGGCTTGTGTGAATGTTGTCTGACCATGGACTAAAACTATTGTTTGCAGACACAATGTGATCTTTGGACAATATTGTGCATTTTTTAATTTTCAAAGCAAATCAAAACGTATTAAAATAAATAGGTGGTGACAATTAACCTCTCCCAAGCTTTGAAAGGGGATTTTATGTTTATGTCAGAAGACAAAATGTTTTGTATTCCGCAGAAACAGAAATATGCCCTTACATGGTTCTAATTTAAACTGATTTCTTCAAACCATCTGGCTGTTTGATGAGGGGAAATATTGACTCCTCTGAAGGTTTTATGGCAAAAGTGCATGGCAAGGGCGGCAAATATTAGCAACATTCATGCCAGACAGTTTTGATGGAGATGGTCTTGGTTTTAATGTTGGCTTAAATAGTAGAAGACATTGTTTCATTGTGTAACCTGGATAAGTACATGTATGTACTTTGACTTTTTATTGAATTACTTTTTCATGCAGTATGTAAGATGTAATTTAATTCTCAAAAAGGAAGTAATGCACACTAGCATGTGTTACTGTAGGTGTATAGATATACTAAGTCTAGTGCATTGTCATTTGCTTTGCATGACATTAACTGATGCTGTATGCTTATGTTTGGTGTTTGATCTTGACAGGCGCACAGTGCCCTATGGTATGTCCAACTACCGGGGATCCCAGCGAATTAAACGCTCCAGTAGATGTTTGGGTTCTTGCATGAGAAGGGAGGAATTGCAGCGGTGTGTGTGCGCAGACCAGTGGGATCAGCAGTGTGCAGGCTTCTGTCTAAGGTACCATGATTTCTTTCAACTCACTGTTTTATACCAGGCAGGCACTACCAGCACTTGAAAACATAGTGCTGAATTCCTCTATAATAAGCTCTTTTTGAATCTTCCATGGCATATACCAATAATGATGACATGCAAATGAACATATCAGTCCATATGATTCATTTATAAGTGGTGATAGCCTTCATAGGAAAAAAAACTTTTTTTTTTAGGAAGTCTTACATATTGTATCTCAAAGGTAGATGAATGTTGTAGTTATAGTTGCAATGACAAAATGTGGTTTAGAAAAATAAATGATAAGAGAAACCATTTGCCCTTCTTATTTTGAAGGTCCCAGACATCTACAGGCCGGACACCAAGAGAACAGGGCCCAGGATAGACCTCTGTAAGCCTGGGCAATCCTATATCAGATACCATGAAAGACTGCATTCCAATCCCCTGCCATAAACTGATGTGTAGTTATGACATACTGTAGGCTTAATACAGACATGAAGGAACATTTTCTGGGAAATCCAGCTGTGTTAGTTGAAATTGTGGACACCCTGCTAGGGATTTATGAGTTTCAGAGGACAAACTACCCATAGCACATGGAAGCATGGAAAGGCATGAAAAGCAATCCAAGTCATCCCAGACGAAGTCATCCGAGGCGAATGATCAAAGTATAAGACCCACTACTGACCGAATCGCTTGCTTTCATGGAAACGAGAAAATCATCCAGTTTAAGTAAAAGACTGGCTAACGCCAACGTGTTTATTACAACCATCCTCTCAACATATGCACTCTACAAGGCACAAGACACATCATCGCTAAGACTTCAATAAAAGATCTGAATATGAGCAACTGAAATTCTCCAAGATGACCGAGAGATTGCCTTACACATGAGACAAATGCCAATCATTCTTCATTTGTGGCTATTTGTGTCCCTGACACGCTTGCTCAACTACAAGAGAGATGTCTCATAACCTTTATTAATATAACACATAGTATATGTAAATATGCCGTATATACATAAAGATGACAGACTTTGTGTTTTCATATGATGAAAGTAGCCTGTGTGCGCTTTCATGATGTAACAGATCTTTTTTTCAACAAATTCAATGACTGTCAGCAGTGACTGACTTTCAGCTCAACTGAAAACAGCTCCTAATGGCCACTACACTCTCTTCCTGGACTGTGCAGCAATCCTTATTAAAGGTGATCTAAGCAATCTTACCCGTTTTCTAAGCTAAAAATGTTTTTGTCACATACAGCAAACATCTGCTGTCTGACACTGTTTAAAAAATGCAGTGTCTGTGGACAGCTCAGGCTCCAAAATCGGCAACAAAAACAGCCTGGTCCAGCCTGGACCATGAAACATAACAAACTGTTCCAGCCAATCACTGACGAGATGGGGAGTTCAGGAGATTTTCAGTTGCACGGGAGGGAGGGGCAAGTAAGCTCTCTGTTTTGTTTAAACTTGCTGTGAAGGTATTTTAAATATTTAAATTAAAATGAATCATGGAATAATCAGCATTAGTGACATTAAAGTTCAAAAACTCTTTTATTATTATTTTCACTGTTCAAATAATTGCCATAATAATCTATGATATGACCTAATATGCTGAGGAAATAAATTCAAATGTGCTTCGGGAAGACACATACAAGACATTTTTCACATACAAGGCAAGGCCACAGATATAACCTAGGGGACACAATGAAAATTAATTAACACTCCCCTCAATGTCAACACTTATTTCTTTGCATTGATGTGCGACTATAGAGTTGATGAACTCCGGTGATATGCAAATTCCTTGCTGCAGACATTGCAGAGGACTTTATTTTCAACACTTTATTTTTTATCAACACCATCAGGCCATTTTTTAAAAGTAAATGTTCCAATCAATGATCCAGGCAGCAGGTTTTCTTCTCTCTCCTTCATTTTACAGTCTAATTTTTACTGACTAGAACGGCTTGGGGTCAAAGGTCATACGGAATCGATTAATCTGCACTAATTTTTTTAATCAGTTATTTTTTCTCAAATTAATTAATCGAAATTAATCAGTTATTTTGACAGCCCTAGTTTAAACGTCAACAGATCACCTTTAATAATACTGTGACTTTCATATACACAGGCATTGAGTAACCTGAGAAGATAGTACCTGAGAGATACTAGATACTAAGTGTGTATCAGCAAATCATCTACTAACCTGATGCATGTCAATTAATCCATGAATATTCATGATGTGCTCTGTCTCTGAGTAGAATAAATCTATGCTTTGTTAATTCATTATTTCTGTAAGGTGTTTGTTAATGTTAATTTATATCGCTAAGATAGATACAGATATTCAAATAAATGTTGTCTTAAGCACTATGTTTGCACTGAAAAGTATTTACAGACATTGTTTAAGCACTATCACAAACGTATGCTGCATATGCTTGTAAGTTATGGCATTACAAAGTGAACATACTGAAGACAGAAGGAAAAGAGGATATTGGAACATTATTAAAGCAATTCACAATATCGATGGAATGTCACTGAATAATGCATACACCCTGCATGTGTTTATCAATTCAGTGTTCTTGATAACCATATCAACCGTGCACCCAGAGTCTCATTTGGCAGTTGAACTGGTGTGATGAAGTTGTTCTTAGTGGTCCCTGACACACTCTGAGAGCCTGTATACACTGCACAACATTGCAGTCTAAATGTCTTGGTTGCTGTTTACGCCATGCTTTTTACTGTATTTTTTTATGAGAAGGATAAACACAGCCAGTTGCTACTGTGGTGTCCTACAGACATTTAGATGTACAAAGAACCGGAGGAAGCATTACACAAATCCATTCATGTAAGTTGAGAGGAGAATGTTCTTTTTTCGACCAGGAAAGCCAGTATATATCCCCAATCACTGTTTCCTCACTCATGTTGGAGATCTCATCCAAAGAGCCTTCATTTCATCCATTACGCTTACCTATAGTGACAAGAAAAAGTGAAGCTCAGGTCAGACTGTGCACACAGGGACTGTACATAATCATGCTCCATAGACATCCTGTGTAAATCAACGTCAGGCCTCATATGAGAGTCTGCAGGTTAATTGTCTAGAGGAAAAGAGGAAAATTATATTTCATGGACAATTAAGTAACCTGACAATCTCTCTCTCTCTCACACTCTGTCTCTCTCTCTCTCCCTTCTTCTCTCTTCACTGTCATGTTTTTTTTTCTTTTTTATGAAAAATCCCCCACTTCCCATCCTGATCCTTGTGCTGCAGAACTCGAGGTGAGTTCCAGCGTTCAGAGGTCTGAGTGAATTAACTTCACAACTGTGAAAGGCACCTTGGTGGGTCCATCAGCACAGGGACCATTAAAAGAACCTAAATCACAGGAAGTGTGCCAGTGCTGCTTTAATGTTAGAACACACACTCAGGGGGCCACACAGATTTTTCATGTAGAGGGACTTATCACTCCCTGGGCTTTCTCAAGTGAAGGAGAAGCACAAAATTGTGTGTGCTGCTCAAAGCCTGAAAACATTGCCAGAGATTTTAGCAGCATAGACAATGCTTCAGCTTTTTCAAAACAAAAAATCATTTCTGAAACCCAAACAATAATAACAGCGTCTGAATTCTGGAGACATTAAAAAAGAGGAGAGCTGAGCACAATATTCATTGCTGGGCCTGGCCACAGAGATTACATAATGACCATCTTGCCGCAGCATTATCAACACACTGTGTCTGTTTTCTTCACCTTTAGTCCTGCAAATCCTTATATATTGCAGAACAGCATTATAGTGAGGGGCTTTGTTTTCCAGAGAGTCTGTAATGGACAATGAAGCTCATACTGTAAGTACAGGCTAAGGCTTCTATATAAAGGTCACTTCAGAGATAGAACTTGAGAATAGAGAACTTCTCTATTCTCACTGTGGGAGGTCTTGGTGTAGGCATTATTGGGAATTGCCAAGAGTGTCAGTATCTGGAGGGTGAAGTATATACCTATTAACCTATAGCCTATTGATCCTACAACCTATAGTCCCAGATCAGTTTTCACCGGGATTATCGGAGGGAGTTGGGTGGGGCAGGGCTGTTTTTAAAAGCCACGGTTTTCCAGGCTCCACCAATCAGCAAACATCCAGGTGAAGAGACAGAGATGGCGGCAAAGAGATCGAATAAACTTCACCCAGTCAGCATTCACTAACACAATGCTTGGAGACAGATTGTAATGGGGGGGCAATTTGCAAAACCACAGTTATGAGTTTGTATTTGAGTGTGCCAGGTACAGACAAAATTCCAATGACAAATCAGACAAAGTGGGCACACAAAATGAGACCATCATAGTTGCCTAACTACTTTTGGGAGAGAGAGAAAGAGAGGAAACAAACTCTAAGACAAATGACCATAGAAAACGAGGCTCAGTGTTATCATCTAAGATCACCATATTGGAAAGGACCACTACACTACACACACAGCTCAAATCCCTTTATCATAACTGATAATGGCTGCCAATATTGAACTCTGTAGAGAGAAACAAATAAGTAGTAGCCAAAGTGACTGAATTCACAAGCACTTTAAGTCACATGCTTGTGCAGCAATGGAACATGTGGCAACCCTTGTTAATCCACACCCATGGAGACGAGAACATTCAACCACAATCTCAGGGCTGGAAGAGGTTGCTTGGGATTCGTGTCAAGTCGAGATACACATTACGCACCGTTTAAGGGTCGCGCAGCCGCAATCCAGACGGCACACCATGTGCTGACCGAGAGGCTACTGGTCCCAGCGTGGGACAATTACCCTCATCGCTGGCATTCCAGCCCAAATCCAGCGCTGCTTAAGGGCCTGATCTCAAGGCTAGGGAGAGCTTGGTCACAGTCCAGAGAACTGGGGGGATGTTTTCCACCAAAATACCTCACATTTACTCCACATGCCTCGGTAGGAAGAGGAGGAGGAGAGGCTGCCCAGGAAGTTGGAAGCTGAGGGAGAGTTGAGGTTGCACCCGAGATAATCTTTTCCCTATGTTCCCTAAAGAGGTGTTTAAAAAAACAAGAAATTTCACGAGCTGACACCTTCTCCCCTTCTGCACACGTAGAGCCCTCTTGGGCCCTGGACCCCAGGAAATGCCCTTTCCTCACTCAGCTTTCCCAGGATTACACAGTTGAGTGTGTCTTCCAAGTGTTTAGAAAGAATTTAGACAGCATCTACACAATACATTGTCTAATTTCATTAACATTTTTTAGAAGCTGCTACACCTATTACACCAGTGTTATTATGATTTATAGACAGGGTGAAAGATATCAAATTTGCTTATTGCCAGAGAAGTTGTACTATGAAATGACACCACTGTGAAATTATGTTGATAATGAAGTTGTAAAATATATCAATGTATATATCCAATACTGTGATATGAAGAAATGGGTTAAGTAAAAGCCACTCAGAGGAAATTATAGCGAGGACAGTCTATTACAGTAAATCTTTATAGCTGAAACTTATTTGAAACCTATGACCTGACTCCAGCTTGTTCTGTGAGTTTACGCTTGACGAGGATAGCGTGTAAAACTGAGACAGGACAATGCCTAATGATTTCGGTCTGCCAATGTCTCACAAGTTAAGGTCAAACATATTAGAGAGGTTGTAACCTATTATTTAAAGGTCTATATTTTCCCAACAAGTTCAAATAAGGATTGAACACCATGTCAAATTATAAGCTTATACATTAATTGTAAAAGTAATAACTCTTATCTTTGCTAATGATGTTGGCCTGAACCAAGGGTGAAATGTGTCTGCAACTCTTTTCACACAGTCACAACTCTGCTCTGATAAAGGTTGTAAAAAGGGTGTGCAGCAAAGCTTTGCCAAGCCTGGGACAACTTGGACAATATGACCTCAAAAGCCAGCAATTGACTAAATCCACGACATTCTTATGCAGCATTTCTCCCATTCTGCTAACTTCACCAGAAAAAAAACAGTGGTTTCCACAATAATCAATACCCTGAAGCTTGTGGTTTCTTCATCTGGGGAGGTTTTGGGGTGATAAAGTGCAAAATGATACGCAACTATTCACGAGGAAGCCTGAGCACAATCTTCATGAATGTTCCATGAATCCAGCATGGCAATATAATCATTCTGTATGGTCCAAGTAAGTCCCTACATTTTAAAACACAACTTACACACATGCACATTAACACACAGACACACACACATACACAGATAAACTGACATCAACAAGCTTAAGATTTGCCCAGGCAAAAATCTTCTGTGGTTAACCTCTAATGAACTAGCCCAACAGTGAGTGTGCAGTATTAACCACAAGATATCAAACCCTATGGGCTTGCAGCTGTAACTGATGTAACACTATCTAAGGAGAAGTCAACCAAATTGTTGCTCAGCCAGCATATCATGGTACAGCTGATGAAAAATGTCCACCCAAAGCATTCAGGTTTTTCCTGTAAGAACTTAGTGGCAATTAAAACTAGAACATGTATGTGGGTGTAAATCCATAAGATATGTGAATATAAATATCCAAATTAGTGAAGTTGTGAGGCTTTCTCAATATCGTTTCTGGTTGTGAAACCCTGGTGTTCAAACAAACCACTTTAACAAAACAAATGAATCTAAATGAATCAGTGTAGTGCAGTGCAAATGTAGTGTAGTGCTGTAGTGCGGTTTGTTTGGGTCAAAGAGTGTGAATAATAGGGAGATGTAGACAAAGAAAAAGAAAGACAGAGATCTGGAGAACTGACAGGAGAAGACTGGCGGGTTTTCAATCAGGAATTCCTGCAAATAACTGAAAATAACAATCTGCAAATTCTCACACAGGTCAATGCAACTCAAAAATAGTCCGGTGGATCACACTTACCAAAAGTTTGTTATAGGCTCAGCATATTTAATGGTCATCACTGTTTCATATCATAGAGCAATGAAAGTTCAGGAATGTGCACTTTAGCGTAATTTGGCCAAATGGTCCCACTTACCAATACGAGCTACAGTTACATTCATAAACCCTGATTGCTTCTAATTTCCCGCTATTCCAATTGACCTTGTACACAACCTCAACTAAAAGATGCCCTCTAGTGCAGAGTCCTTTTCTGACATTAAATATGGACCATGTGGTGCCTAACTTGCCACACACAGAGGAATGATCAGATTGGATATGACACAGTCATTATGATCCCATATTAGCATCATTTGTTATCATTCACATGTGCAAGGACGCCTCACTGATATCTCATCAAGAGGAAAGGCAAACAAACAGAACTAGTTAGTTCTGAAGTGCTGAAATATGTTGCTCTTTCTTGGAGGACTTTATAGCAGTGACAGATCTGGTGCCGGTTTGAAGGCAATATTCATATCCGCTCTTCAAAGGCACCGATCACAATGACATGAAGTGTTCACGGGTTGAAATGAGGCACGGCTTGACTTGAGCCCTTGACCACAATCCCTTAGGATGCCAGGTCCCGGAACATGTGCTTGCATGGAACAAAGGCCACAAATCTCAACCAGACGTCTACATCTAACATCTAACGGGTCCTGCGAGGTTTCTACTCGGCCTATTGGTCAAAATATTGCATCCTGATCCTTTGGGGTTTATTCCAGATCAGTCTCACTGCCTATACATCAAGACAACAAGTGAGCCCATTCGGAACATGCATTTCCACTATGGAACGATACAGAATTGTGATGGAGCTTAAAGTTGGCTGTGAAGGTGTTGACTATACTGTGACTGTCAGATCAAGACCAGACCAGGGCCAAATCAGGAGACAGGAATACAACAGATCAGAGCCAGAGCTATTTTAGGGGTTGCCGAACAGAGAAATATTTGTGTGTCGTCATTTATTAAAGGTGAATCCCAACTATCCATGATATATTTTTACTTTCACAATTGTGAAAAATAAGAAACAGGGTAAATTTAAAATACCGTTAAAATCTATATGAACAACCTATTTTCAGTTGATATTTGATTTGTTGATTAGGCCTAGATGATTTTTAGTTGATGATCCACAGACTTTTTAAATCTTTATTAATTTGATTTTTAATCTTTTTTAATTAAGCCTCGTAGGGTCAGAAGTCTTTCAGAGCCTGTATTGCAGAATCAGATGGCTTAATCACATCTTGTTGTTCCATCCTCTTATCACCGAAATCTTTCAGGTTTTCATCACACAGGCCTTTTTTTTTCATCACACAGGCCTAAGAAAAAAGTTAATGAGGCAACACAAATGACAAGACACAGACCTACTTTATATCATAAATAAGATCAAGGTAAGCTATATCTTTGCGACTGTTGTTAATCTTCATCACAAAGTGGTTCACAAATGACACTGCAGATGGTGCATTTAGATTGCCTACTCATCCATGTGGTCATGTTTTTGAGTGAGAGTACCATCTCGTGGTCAAGAAGGATAATGCACTTCTGTTTACAGGCCTTCACATTATTCTGTATACAAAAACTTAATAGTGCATTTTCGATAGTTTAGTTGAACGGTCTGTTGCTCTGCATTTTTATGCATGTAAGTCTAACTACTAGGTCTAAAACTAGCCTAGATAGAAACCCCCTTCACGTGATTTCCCACATTTGCCCCATTCTGGAAAACACCTGCAACTGAAACGGACCGGGGCCTGATCTGGCACGGACCAGCCGAATTCGTTCCAGACTGCGCCATAGCCTAGTTATCAGGGGCATATCAGGGGCACTGTTTCTGTATTCCACAATTCCTCAACTCATTGTGAAAAGAAGCAGTGAAAAAGCCAAGCCTTCCAGGGTCATGCATAGACCTCAGAACCGTTGCCATGACAACATCACGCTACATAAGGGAAAGCCGTGGCAGTCCTAAACAAGAATAACTCGCTGCCCCACGGATCTGATATCTGATATGAGACATGTCAAAGAGTAAGGTACGAAAAAACACTTGAAAATCACTTGTTGTTGGCCTCTAAGTAGCAGAACTAGTAGAAATTAGTAACTAGCATTTTTAGTAGAACGTGTTGTTTGCATGGTTCAACCATATCCAGGTAGAAGCGACAACGTTAATGTTACATCACCACCAAATGCTTGTAACGTATTAGCATCTATCAGCTCTAGCTTTTAGGCCTATTGGAAACGTATTTTGATAATTATCGCAGAATTGTATGGCAAAATACATTATTATCCGTGTGTGTTTTAATTATTGTTTCTGCAGGCAGGATACAAAGGTCCTTATGCTCAGAAGAAAAAAGAGGGGTGAGATTTATGTTTGATGGGCGTATATTAGGTCTACATTTTAAACAAACAAATTCGTTTCTGAGGTGTAAGTTATGTCATGAAAACGGGTTTGACCATACATTTACCTTCAGGGAGTTACGGAGCACTGTAAGGTACAAATGTGGATTAACCAACACAATTCAGGATGTCCTGCGTCAAAGGCCTGGGTGGTTAGAGGTCAAAGAGTAAGTCTATTTTTTTGTAGATATCACTGCTTACTTCTTTGTGGTCAAACCAGTGGGAAGTTACTGTATTTCACTCAGCCCTGTGGGGTTAATGTACTTTCAGTGATGGTGAGTGGGACTTCAACTGGTGTGATGTTGGATGGCTTAGAGAGAACTATGACCATTCCTACATGGAGGAACATGTGCGAATATGCCATTTCCGCAACCACTATGAGGTAAGAAGTTATAGTAAGCTATAGTATTATTTACCGGTTTAGGCATCTGTTTCTTGTTTGCATTGTCCCCACAACTCAAAGCTGTGCGTTCTCTGTTTGAGCAATAAGCCACAACAGATGGGGTCTTGCCTTGGCCCCCCTCTTGTCTTTTCAGCTAACAAGGAAAAACCTCATGGTGAAAAACCTGAAGAGGTACCGGAAATTCCTGGAGCGAGAGTCTGGCCGCTTAGAGGCGGGGAAGTGCGACTTTTTCCCACGTACCTTTGAACTGCCCAGCGAGTACCATCTTTTTGTGGAGGAGTTCAAACGCACCCCCGGCAGTACCTGGATCATGAAGCCGGTGAGGATAAATCAACTGTAAATCAAACCCAGAGAATGGTATGAATGCCTGGTCCTAAGAGACGGCCTCATCGTGATCTACCCCAATCCTCTCTGCTGCTCATAGGTGGCTCGGTCTCAGGGAAAAGGCATATTTCTCTTCCGTAAGCTGAAAGACATAATGGACTGGAAGAAGGTAAAACTGTTATAAAAAATGGTCATAGATGTTTGCTTAATGCACATGTCTATGAATCTCACACTCAACAGTTACAATATGTCTACTCAACACTAACACCCAACCAGATGGACACTCACATCTCTCTTGGCCCCATGTCAGTTTAATGCACTATTACTAAATGTTCAGTGTTTTATCATTTCCAGATTATGAAATTATCTTGCTTTTATTTAGAAAAGAAGGCCTTTCACACATACACACAACTCTCTACCTCTTTCTCTCTCTCTCTCATACACACACATACACAGAGAGAGAAAGAGAGCAAGGACTACTTTTTACTTTCTCATCACACACTTCTTCTTGAAAGGCGAGTCAGACGCTTTTGTGTCTAAAGACGGCCAGCTAACTCCCGCATGACTTGTAACTTGCGTCACTACTTATGTTTTAGATTAATTGCATGTACTGAACAGGGCCACTGGGCCCTCACTAAAGTTTATTTTCAAAAAGTTCCCATTCCTCACACTGAAAAATGTACACATCAATGTTGTTTAGTCACACTTTTCACCCTCTTTTGGAAGGATGGAACACGGTCAGAGGAGCAAAGGGACGAAACTCAGGTTGAGAGTTATGTTGCCCAGCGCTACATTGAGAACCCTTACCTCATCAGTGGTACTGTACCATTTCCATTTACACCACACACAGTTAAAGGTGTAGTCAAGTGATTTTTTTGAAAGACGTGGATGACATAGACCCGAATAAAAGCACTTGACACTTTAATTTAAAAAATGTCTTCACCATTAAGAAATGTTTTGCCTTGTGTGTCTTATTTTGGGTTTAATGAATATGCCACTGATTTTTAATCTGTTCTTAGGAAGGAAGTTTGATCTGAGAGTCTACATTCTGGTGTCTTCTGTAAGTTGAATTCCTGACCAATGTCATAGTGTAAAGCATTAAGCAGTTTGCAATAAGAGTTCAGAACATCACCTCTATTGATTACTATGTCCTGGTGCTTCAGCAAAGACTTGGCCATGTCGAGCACAGCAGTAGACTCTTTGAACCTCTAGTTCAAGTTTAACAGTTCACTTCTGATTAAACTCTTTGATTTTTTTGCTGTCATGAACATGGCCTCTGACTGTGTGGCTGTTCAGTATATTCCTTTAAAGGCCTGGCTGTACCGAGATGGCTTCGCCCGCTTCTCCAGCACACGTTTCTCCCTCAACAGCATCGATGATCAGTGTATCCTTCTGGCAGAATCCTCCCCAGTTTGTGTAACAAACAGTGCTTTTGCCTTGTTCTTGTGTGTGACGCAAACATGTATACAACTCTGAGGTTATTTGGGTTATTTGTAACTTTAATATTAACATTTTAATGATCACTTTCATCACTTTAATTAATTAATAATTAATTCAATTTAATTAAGTTGATGCTTTTTTTTAATGAAAGTTATGTGGTAAAGCTGACTTTGGCCAAAAAACATTTTGAACCTTAATAGAACCACTCACAGATGTCCATCTTACCAATGTGGCAGTGCAAAAAACAGCTCCAGATTATGACCCAGAAAAGGTCTGGTAGCATCAGCACATTATTTGATTCATTTGTTTAAAGATGCTTGTTGGTAGATACAATTCACACAATAAAATATGAGAAAGAGAATACAAATCATAAAAAAGCCAATGACCTTACACCACTTCTTTGCCAACACATATGGGAAATATGTGACTAATTTACATTCCTGGTCATGCTTACAGGGTTGCAAATGGGAGATTCAGAAGCTGCGTCGGTATCTGACCGCAAAGCACGGCTCAGAAACTGTAGAATCTCTCTTCAAGGAAATAGACAACATATTTGTGCGCAGCCTACAGAGTGTGCAGAAAGTCATCATCAACGACAAGCACTGCTTTGAGTTGTATGGATATGACATTTTGTTGGACCAGGACCTAAAACCGTACGTTGTCTTGATTTTTGTCCTCCTACGCAATTTTTTTCTGTCATAGCTTATAACATAAAAATCCCACCATGACCCCTTTAAAACTCAGATAATTTTATCTCTGTTGTGTGTCTTTAACCATTCTTTCTCCATTGAAAATGTGACACAAGTATTAGCAACAAATGATCAGTGGCTGGCTGCATTGCATGTACTGCTTGAGAAGTGGCTGTGATGACCTGAGTTATGGGGCCTTCTCTCTTGGCAGATGGCTGATTGAGGTGAACGCCTCTCCCTCTCTCACTGCCAGTAGCCAGGAGGACTATGAGATGAAATGTCGACTGCTGGAGGACACCCTGCACATAGTGGACATGGAGGGCAGGTATTTAAAGGGGAACTATGCAGGTTTTTTAGCTTAATTTATCCTAACTGAACAGCTACGGAGTCATCGAAATGGCTATATGACTTTTTTTCGGCTTGAATGGTGGCCGTGACAGAAAGTCTCGCAGCCTCTCAAGGTAATGAAAGGCACCGGCTAGAACAAGGTAGCGATGGAGTTTCTCAGACATTTGTCATGGTAGAGCCAGCGAAAAGAAGAAAGCGAGCCAACCGTCTAAGGAACAGGGAAAGAGGAAACTGCAGACTGACAGATTGAGGAGTATCGTAAAATATATACTCTGAAGCTGTAGGGGGAGCTCTGCAGAGAAACCTGCGAGCAAAAAGCAAGAAAACAGCAAAGAAATTGCCAAAACGGCATAGTTTACCTTTAACATGGACTTCATGACACCCAGAACAAGGAAGCTGTCCTCCTAGTTCACACACAGCATGATGTAGCCTTGACTTAAAGGGGTGGTTCAGGATTTGGGACATAGGACCTCATTTCCAAGTTAGCAAGTGTGATATTTATCAGTGGAGACCGTTTTCAACACATTTCCTCCCGTCCTTCTAGTTGCAGAGTTCGCAGGTGCTAAGCTAGCGAACTAAGTCATCAGTATGTGTTAGCCTGCCACTAAAAACAGTCTTACCCACTCCACAGTACACCCGAGGCAAATAAATTATAATGCCAGACTATCGATGTAAATGTTTGTGTTGATAGTTTTATTTCTAACATTATTCTATCCTTGCATGTTATAATTAATTGAAATACATTTCTTACATGTGGTTCCTTTAAAGCCTGACATATTTTTCACTTAGGTCTTTGATTTGTTGACTCTATTTTATTTGTGTAAGGTAAAACAAAACATACCAATATCTGCAGGTCTATACCAATGTTTTTTGTAAGATACTGCAAATGTCTCTTTATTTAGACTCACAGGCCGGGAGAAGAGGGTTGGAGGTTTTGACCTGATGTGGAACGATGGACCTGTTTACCGTGATGACGTCAACTTGGAGACACTGGGTCTTTCCTGTTTCTCTGCAAATACACATCTAGGTACCTGATAATATGCTACTCCACAATGTTTAACACAACACAAATCTGCTGCAGTGTCTTCGAAATGCAAATGCTGTACAGTACATGCCTGACATAGAACTGAAATGTCATAATAAAGTATAAATAACAGGGTTAGTCTTTTGACACACACACAGCAGTACACTGTGGACTGTTCCACTGTGAGCATTTAAGGTATTTATTTTTAGCACCTGCTTCAGGACTTAGGCAAGGTAAAAGGCACTGAGTTTTCCTATTTGGGTCCCTCATAGGCTGCATCAATGACAGAGAAAAACAGCTACGGCAACTTCTGAAACCCTTTCCTGGACAAAAGAAGACGTGAAGGAAACGGGCCAATAATGAGTTTGAATATACAATATTTAACTATTAGCTATTATAGCATTGCAATTTCAGCATCAGTCTGAAACCATGTGTATTTTAATCAGTATACCATTGTAAAGTGTGTGGAATCTAAAAGTGAAATCAAGTATTACAAATGCCACGCATGCTTTCAGTATTCTGCAAACTGTTTCACAAATAGTTGTGTAAATATTGCTACATTATATGATAAATTACATGCTGGTTAAATGAAAAAAAAAATACATGGAAACATGATGTCATGGCATTGTTTTATTTCCGAGTTTGAAAAAATATCTAAAGTATTCACAGTCCTAGATGAGAATGACACTGAGGTATTGTTCTACAATCAACCACACTGATGACCATGGAGATGTCTAGTTTCCCTGATGAGTTTGACACAGCTACAGTGCATGTACATTAAGATCTCTGTAATAATATGCTGCAATGCAATAGCTTGGGACACCTCAACCAGACAGTATTTTAACAATGCTACTCCAACTGCATGTACATTATATTTCATAATAAAATAAAGTTAACAATCAAATACTAGGAACGATAGAGTCCTGTACTATTTTCCTTACAAAACTGTGTACATGCAAAACACATGGGCAACAATATAGCATTCAATGTAACCTTTTCTGAGACAAGAAATTAGTGCAGTTATTTTCCAGTTTCAAACTGGCATACTGTTAGTATGTACAACTAGTTTTAAAAAGCAAAATATATTGTATTTGTGGGAAATTCATTTTTATCACAATTTACTTACCACACACTACAACGAATACAGAAAAATATACATTTAACTTCATTCTTTGCATCATGTTCACATCTTCTGTAGTGACCAGGTTCTCCTTGCCAGTCTCAAATAAATATAGCATTGTTTATCATAAATAGACTTGTGATGTAGAAAATCCTAAAATATACATTTGGGGCATTTGCAACTATCTACTGAGGAACTCAAACAAGTTTTTATAAATTAAAGTACACAAGCCACATTGAAAGCCCTTAAAATATGAATGCAGTAAATATGAGGAAACATTACTTCAAGGAAACATTATTCATCTTAAAAAAACATACAATTCATAATCATAGCACTTACAATCCTATGATCACTTACATTTAATGAGCTGAAACAAAAATGATACAGTACCATTCTTTATTCAATATGGTTTCCTTATTTCCTTATATAAGGGCAGGAAAAATATCTTGACATTTTGGTAACCAGTTACAACTGTAAATAGTGCACTTAATGCAGCTTATAATCAACATTCATAAATGAAAACATCCAATGTTATTATGCACTACATAAAGGCTTTCACATGTGCAGTTATGAGAAATGAGATCATTTTATTAGACACTGACCGTTCTTCAATTTCCCGCTGGAGCGTGACGCAGGTATCTTCTTCGAAGGTGGACAATTCTCTGGTCGTCTAACACCTGATTTGACCCATCTGGACTCACCACCTTGTATGTCCTTCTCGCACCTTTTCCCAAGACTCATCTCCTGTTTGTTGGTCGGGGTAGTGCACTTCTCATGAACACTTTTTGTCGCGGTATTATCCCTCTGCCTGTCGAACTCGAGCGCCTTCCCTCCGCGACCTTTTCGGCTGGAAGCGGCCACAGACTTCCCGTTGGCACTGGCGTCGTGAGATGGCCGGCGGAAGTTGCCAGTGGCCTGCATGTGCCTCAGGTGGCTCTTGCCCGTCTGGGGGCTGCCGGGGTCCCTCGGCCCGCGGGCGTTCAGCTTGCTGTCTGACGCGGTGGCACGACTCTCGCTGCTGCTCCTCTTCTGGGAGAGAGGGGGCGTGGGCAGCGGGGTGGGGGAAGGGGGGGCCTTGCGTTCCAGGAGGGGGCTGAGGCGGGAGTGGCGGTGGTAGGCATACGAGTAGCAGGTCCCGTTGCAGAGCGGGTAGCGGATGTGGCAGTAGGGGCAGACGGGGCGAGAGAGCTGGGCAGACGAGGGGCTGGGGAGGGAGGAGAGCAGGGCGAAGGGCAGGCCCCGCTGCTGGTTCTGCCTGAGACTCTTCGGGGAGTTCAGGCGGGTTGGGGGTGCCGTGTGGGGCCGCTGGTGACCGGAGCCCATGGGGGAGGAGGACGAACCGGCAGCGTTCCCCCTGGAGCGCAAAGTTGGGGCTACCTGCCGTCCACTCTCAGTCTGGACGGTCTGCACCTGATGCCACTCCAGCTGCAGCAGGCGCTCCAGGTACTTCTCCAGCTGGCCCACTGGTCTGGGCCGAGGAGCGCCCTTGCCCTCCGTGTTCAGGAAGATGGCGAGCTGTCTCAGGCTCCATGTGTTAAACGGCGGGGGCAGGAAGTCTGGGTAGCTGTAGGGTTGGTCGCTGTCATGATCCACCACCTCCGTCCTGGGCCCCGGGATGTCGGGAAGTAGGTCGACAGAATTGATGACCTCCGCGCGCAGGTTGAGCTGAGGTGGGGTGCAGGGCGAGGGCAACACTGGCAGCCTCTCCGAGTCCGATAAATCACTGGCGCTGTCCGTATCGTCCTCCTTGGACTCGAACAAGTGCAGGGACTCAAGGGTAGGAACCTGCTGCTGCTGCAGCTGCAGCTTCTGCAGTGCCTTGTGGTGCAGCACAGTCTGGGGGGCCAGAGGCAGGGACAAATCACGACGACTCTTGGCCGGGGCCGTGTGGTTCCGGTCCCCCTCGCCACAGCACGCAGGCTGCTGCTGGGCCTGTGTGAGTCGTCTCTCCTCAGGCCCGGACACCTGGGTCCGCCTTGGCTGGTGAGACTTCACATCACTCTCTGCCTGTGGTCTGGAGAAACACATCCATGTACATTATTTTAGTCTGTCAAAAAACTTATGAAAGACAATTATATGAAAGGACTAGCTCACTTTAAGAGTAGCTCACCTTGGTATTTTTCTGTTGCCAGTGAGAGGACTAAGATCAGCTTTAGCTCTATTTCCACAATGTTGTTGCGACCCCTGTGAAAGTATCACAGCGGGTATTACATAATTATGACATAGTCCCTCTGAATTAGGATCCAAAATCATCCTTAATTTGACCAATGCAAATGAGCACAATCCCTTCAAACCTACTCACTTTGTCTGTATTTGGAAAAGATTCCTTGTCCTGGCCATTTCTAAAAGAAGTTCCTGTCCTCTTTGGAGGCCTTTGGTTCTGTATCACCTTGCTGCCTTTCTTAGAGCTGTGTAATGTAACAGATTAAGTGAGAAAATGAGTTAATATACACTGCAGTAATCAAAAGTAAAACCACACTGTGAATATAACACAGCAAAATGAAATGACATATGTTGTCATATTGATTTGGAAAAAAGGCATGCTTCATAAAACATATAGTATTTTTACCTGGAATTAACAGCTCCCGCATTTTCAGCATTTTTCATGCGTATTTTGTCTTTAGCTGTCACCCTTTTGAGCGAAGTTGACGCTTGTTCCTGCAGGATGGGTCCCATTGCGCAGTGATAAGCAGGAGCTGCTTCCCCTCCTCCTTCTTGTACTCCAAAAAAGCTTGTCCTTGCCTATTGAGGGCATGCAGTGCTGCGGTTTACGCATAGCGCTTCTTGAGCATCAGGATACCCCACCATTTCAATAGGCAAAAAGGATGTGCTGTGCAATGCACCTACAAAATAACAATCAGCTCCCATGATAACAGGAAAAAATGAATACGGGCACGGTGATATTTTCCTAGCTTATCAATTGCTCCATCGCGCATCATTGTTAAACGTTCGATTATTGTGTTAAAATATGTTCAGGTTTTTGCTGAGACGCTAGAAATAGATCAGAAATATATTTTCCTTAAGTCAGAGATTACATATGTTAGTATTTCTTATCTCAGCCTACCTGTACGCATCGCATTTCTTTTTTGTTTACCTGCTCCTGCTGCTGCGACGTATGTTCGCACACCTCTGTCATGACCGCGTCATATTTGGCATGATGGGATTTGAAGTATCTCCGGGAAAATAAGCTATGTCAAAAATGCAGAAGTGATAGTACGAGAACCGCAGTTGTTCCCACAGCTGACATGTCGCTTTGACATTGTAACTTGCGTAACATTCTATACAAATGGCAGAAATGTGAAGACATCACAGTCGCCCTTAAAACAACGTTTCCTGTGTAGTTTCCCCTTAACATGACTGCGTTCCCGAGCCAACGCTGAGAGATCCGCTATCAACGTCACAATTGTGCTGCATGCGCACAGTGCTGCTCTTTAGGGCACCGTAGTTTTAAAGTGCGCTTTATTGGCAATCCACATGGTTTGCAATGCGGCGCTGCGTACATGCCATGACTTTAGGTTTTCCAGCGCTTACAAAACGCCCACTGTCCTGAAACAAATGGAGGATTAGCCTACTGGATAGACTAATCTTTTGTCAAAATTGCATCAACAGTCTGATGAATGTGAGGTAATTTGAATACAACTGTCACCGTACAACTATTAACTGAGTGCTACAAAAAAGCGCTTTACTAACAAAACATGACGAGTCCGTCCCTCTGTCTCAAGTTACATATGATTTTAAAATAGATCTCATGCGTTATAAAAAATCGCGGTACATTTGATGTTTTTAAATACTTTTGGATTTGATGTCAGTTCTACTGCATATGCTTTTTGGTATTGGAAACATTTTGCAAGGTCAAACGAAGTAGAGAAATAATGCCAAAGTGTTGCATTTTCATCAGCTAACTACAACTGTATTGCTTGTGTCGTTTTGTTGTAGGCATTCAAGGCATGGCCTACTCTGCGGAGTGGTGGCAAAAAACATCAGCGACGTCCACTGCACCCCACAGGGCTGCAGGAAGTGCTCCAACTGAACATGTCACTGAGATTAAGGGATGGAGTTGAGGAGAGAAAAAGAGTCCAAATCCGCCCCCCAAGCCCAAGGGTCCCGCGAGCATCACCGGTTCTGCGCCGGAGCTTCTCTTGTGAGCCCAAGCCCAAACCAATCATTCGAAGACGAGAGCATTCCTCACCTCCCGAGAGGAGGAGGATGGCTCAGAGAGCGGGGGTGCGTTTTGTGGACTCTCGGGGTATGCAGTTAGAGGATGTGAAAGTTTTTAAAGCCAGCGAGGGTCCCCTTGTCCCAGACCATGTGTTGTTCAGGATACTGATGAATGCCGAATTCTCAAGGGGAAGTAACCTGGAAATCTCTTTGCCTTTGATGAAGCCAGTGTTTCCTGAGCAACCAGGTGATCAGCCTGGGTACGCAGAGCGCGTCTGTCGCCAGAGAGTGTGCCTGGAGAGAGTTCTGTGCTTTGAGGATGGCATCGTTGGCATCGTGCAAGTCCTCAACCTGGCATTTGAGAAAGAGGTTTGTGTGCGCTACTCCTTCACGGCCTGGAAGAGCTGCTCAGAAACACGGGCGTTCTGGGTGTCCCATAAACAGCCAGGCTGGGACACTTTTCACTTTCACCTTCCAGTGCCCCCTTTCCTTCTCCAGCCTGGGGCCCTGCTTGAATATGCTGTGTGTTACAAAGTGCTGGGGACAGAGTTCTGGGACAACAATGAGGGGCAGAACTATAAGCTGGCCTGCCACAGTTACACGCTGACTGTACCCAAGGAGTGTGAGGATAGCATGATACATTTTATCTAACGACAAACAGAAAACAAAGGACATTCACACACTTATAAAAGCTATAGCCACATCCTGAAATGGATGCACATGCCATAGAAAAGCACAGATTTTTGACCCCATACAGAATTTTTTTTATGGCCTATTCTTTTCTGCGCTCTTTCAAACTTTAATACAAAATATTTTTTTTGTAGAATTTATAATTTGTTTATCTGAAAAGTGTTCCTGCAGACATAACTGTGCCACTTTATTTTTTGTTACTAACAAAGCACGCTAGGAGATGAAATCTGGTTTGAAAACAGCTGTCACAATTGTGATGTTTGGTTTTAGTACATGGTGAAGCAACTTTTATGTAGTCATTAACTCATCACAAGGGGAAATGTCAGAATAAAGTGAAACCAGAGAGATGGGGAAAAGTGGGACGGTTGTTTTGCATTGTTCCTTTGTTTGGTTAATTCAGCAATCCTACTGACACCAATACAGTTACATGATGAATTAGTATGACTGAACAAATGCTTTGAGAGTGTTTAGATGTGTTCATGTTGGACATCGAGTAAAATATTGTAAGATCCACATTATTTGGAGTGAACATGAGCTTCTTAATTGAATCCTTAAAGATCTTGGTAGGATTTTACACCATACCATCTGTTCCAGTGCACAATGACTGAATAGGCCTACCGTTTAGAGGCTTTGCACTTAGTGTCACTGCTGGCCAGGGGTAGATTGGATCGCCAGCTGAAGCACAGTTGCAGACACGTCTCTTCATTATGAATGGCTTTCATTGTTTTTTAATGAGTGAAAACAATATTTAGTCTAAACTTGACATGGTCCTGGAAAAGGGTGATATTATTAGGGTGATTTTTTTTAGCTTATGTTTTTAGCAGAATAGGGTATGGACTTCATTAGTTTAATAGAACAAGCTGGCAATAAAACGATGGATACATGCCAAAGCTGCTGCACTGTTGCTCTGCTTACTTTACCAGGTCACACCAAGGCTGTTCAGCTGAATTTGAATACCCTCCTCCATTCTGGACTATGGAGTAGAGCCAATTTATTTATAGTTGTAGTAGGCCTATATGTTAGAGATTCTGCACTCACTGTCACATCTGTCAAAGTTTATGATCTATCTCCTATGTCATTTCACCAGCGTGTACTGAACTAAAATGACCGTAACAACATGGTGCGTTCATGAGCAACAGGGAAGTGGGGGAATTCTAGAGTTTAGGGATGGGGGTACGTCACACCTGAATTGGGGACTTCCCCAGTTTGAAGTGGGAGCTTTTGGGAGAGCCCCCAGGAGAATGTTTTGAAATCACTCAACATAGGGAACGCTCTTACTTCGGAAGTGGGGAGTTTAGAAGTGGGAACCTTCCATTAGGATAATGTACCAACTTAGAAGCTATTAATGAAAGACCAAGAATATATCTTTTTTTTTTTTAAACACAACTTTTCCCCATTCCCAAACGGAAACAGAAGTCAGCTAGCCCTTCATTTTAGTAGAATGTCACAATTAACAGGCTATTCACAAATTAGGCTAAAATAAAAATTGAATATTGAAAGTTTTTTTCCTCAAAAGACCTTTAAGCCCAACCGTGCTACTGAGTACTGAGACCTTGAATTTCCCCTTTGGGGTTCAATGAAGTATATATCTATGTACAGTATCTATCTATCTACAACCTCATATACTTTGCCAGCCAAGGTATCACATTCAAAAACAGGTGGTCACATTTTACAAAAATACTAATTATTGATTGGGTGCTGCTAGAGAATATGGACCCCATGTCAAAAAAGACTTTTGGCTTCCAAATGCTAGAGGGTTCAGGGCATGCTCCCCTGTGACGGAAATGTTAAAAATAACCCCTTAAATTATTACTTCTGGTGAATTTTGTGGAAACTAAAAATGTACTTAAAATATATTATATTATAATATATTGATAGCATATTACAATACAGCCTATAATAACTTACACAGGTTGTTATATTCAACTCTTTTTAAGTAGGCCTAAGTCTATTGGGAGTTTTATCATCACATACTTTTCTGCATGCACAGAATTCAATTCTAGCGCGCTTTAGAAGTGCAAGGCTAGCAAGAATGAACCATAGAGAGGGGTGACATATAAAGGCTGCATCATCTTGCCTATCCTCCTGTGTCATTGAAAACCGATGGCCAAATGTTTACTTTTTTTGGATGACATGCAATGACAACTGGTAGTAACATTAGACATACTGATAGCTTTGATTAAGCCTGAATGACGCATAGTTATGTGGAGAGACACTGTAGCAGCTAGCCTAGCCCTACTTGGCTGAAGACACTGAACCAGACAGTCGACTTTCCCCGAACATACAGATTGCCAGTCCGCTCCTGGGTAACGTTATGGTAGGCTACGGATGCCATAATGTGTACGTCCTGAAACAGTTTGACTATTTCACAAGAGATGGGCCTAGTTATTTAATCGGCAAATGTTACAAAGTGAAACTAGTTTTCGATAGCTGACTAGTTATGAGAAACACCATCAACAATGGATGTAGCCTAGGCTATAATCTATTGTCAGCTTGTTTAAATGGCACATAACGCATGTTTTCATAACAGTAATAAAACAAATCTTCTACCTCAAAATGACCGACGTCCTCCTCTAGATACTAACGGGTGACTTTTGCCAGAGCCGGTCTACATTTGGCTAGTACTAAAATTGTCTAGTTTTGTGTAGACTAAGTAATGTTCAGTGACATCGACAATCTGTAAGCTCGCGCTCAACATAATTCGCGCGCAAAACATTAACAACAACCGAGCCCATCTCTGACAACAAGCAAACCTTGTCTTCTGAGTCATTCAAAGATTTAGCACTACTTAAGTTACTTATTTTGTGAGGTTTGTAAACATCCTTTGTTTACAGGGCACCTTTTTGCTTGTTTTGATAACTGTGATATAATCAGAAAACAGATGCCTTCAGGTAAAAGGGGAAACTGAATTGCGAGTCTCTTACATTACCATCAGGTAATATATAACAAGGTTAGCTGCTACCGTTACATATGACGATATTCTCTGTGGCTAACTTTAATTTAGCCAGCTAGCGTTAACCTGCTAATCTTACCTTGAATTGAACCGATGTTAACATTAACATTGCCTCACACAAGACAGGTATAACTGAAACAAATCTAACGTTACTGTTTAAACGTAAGAAAGCTACCTACCTAATATTACTTATCTTCATTTTCTCTATTACTTTCCTTGAGAACTGTGATATACAGCTACACAGAAAATCACCAGTGAACGAATTTAGACTTCATTGGCTAAGTTAGCTAACCTAGCTTAAATTAACGTTAGCCTACTGACTAACGTCAACTGATCGCATAATATGGAAACGTTACACTGGCTATAGGCTAACGTTACTGTCATATTAGCTAAGCAAAGTTGATAGAGAACAATTAGAAACTTAATGGTAACTTATACGGAATTAACAATATTTGTAACTTTGTTTTGATAACATTACTAGAGTTAGATTACCTTAAGTCTAGGAAACATTGTGAGTAGAGATGAAGTGGAACAGATACTTGAATTTCAAAAAAAAAAAAAAATCGTAAAAGTATTTTACTGAATTAACTTATTTATTTAGTCTATTTACCAAGGGTTCTGAAATGTACTGAAAGTAACCCTTGTGAAGGAAATTTTACTGGCTGTTTCTGGACAAAGCTCACCTCATGTGACAGTAAAAGCTGATAAAGACTCAAAATCTTGACTCAAATCTTAATTAAGCAAAGACCAATGTAGGTCTGTGTAGGCCTAAACTTTGCTAGTCTGAATTTGTTAGATGTCAAGCCTGCCATGGCATTTTCACCTGATGTTCATCCACAGACACTTATTTTATTTTATGTAATAATAATTGGCACCATGGTTCCTTTGTGTGGTGCCCCTGTTGTTAATCAATAACTTCCGATAGATGCATACAAGGAAAGTAACAATCCTGTTTTGAAAATCTAAGGAGTAGAAAGAACCAATATTTCTGTTTCTGTTTAGATTTTGGGCCTTGGTGACTAGCACATCATGGCACCTCGCCAGGACCAACAGGTAACCCATGTTAATTTTGGACCATCATACTAGAAATTCATAATACCCAAAAACATTCATGCACAATATATGGGCCATTATCTAAGTACTGTAGTTTAAAATATTTTGTTCAAACATATCAATGTTAAAAAAAAAAAAAATCTGCTAACGGTTCTTTTTACCTTTTCAGATTGAGAAATTATTAGATGTGGCACTAAAACAGTGTAGGTTTCAAGGCCTGGAAGACTTCCTGAATGATAAAAACAACGAGACACCTTCAAAATGCTCAAAACAGTTTATCACTAAGTTGGACAAATTTATGATCAGGGTGAGACCTCTAGCTTGCTGGTTCGTTACTGGTGGTTGTCAAAGATTTACTAAATTTCATAGTTTTAAAGTAACCAAGTAACCTTAACCTCATGCTGAACAACTTCAATTAAACAGGAACTGGATCAAAAGCGTGTTAAAAATGCTTGTCTGGGTCTTACAATCCTGCATACATTTGGATGTTGCCTTGTCTCTCCTGGAGGTGAAGGGTTGGCAGGGATGGTGTCTCAAGGGATCGTGGAAAAGATAAGTATTGTAAGGCCTTACCCTGACTTGCATGTTTTTGTTTCTGAGAGGCGCCGTTGCAATGATTGCTTTATGGTTCTTTTTATGTGTGCACATGGAGCAGTGGTTTGAGAAAGCCTGTCACTTATGGGTGGAGGACAGAGCTCAGGGTAATGAGATGCTGCTGCATCTAGAAGAAGACTTCTTTGATGCTCTCATGGTGAGTGAGTTCTAGTGTCTGACAATTTAATTGCATAAAATCGAATCTCTGATTGAGATTTATTCTGTGAGTGAATGATACAAATAATCAGCTTTGGAGCAGTTCTAGCTGTATTGTTATGCGCTGCTGGAATGTGTTGTGTTATGTAGAAATTAATGTATGCATTAACATGGTTGTTTGTATTTTAGTCAGACTGTAATGCTGACAGTGTTGTATGAATACTAATAGTGCTGTTATTTTTCAGGCTATTCATGACAGTGGAAAAGAGGGTATGTCTGTCATTAACAGAGCACAGTGTTTTGCAACCATAATATCCCCAGTAGATTACACCCTGTCAATGCAACCAGTCAACAAGTGTAAACGGTTATGACAGCAAGGGTTTGCCGTCTCTGGGGCTGTCACTAAAATTACAACAATTTGAGAGGGAATATATTCTGTTCGCCTGACCCATAGCCCATATTTGTCACTATTCAGTGCATCAACAACATATTTTTTGATGTCAAAAGTATAAATTATGACACCAAGGATGCCTTAACTGTAACTGCTGCATATAGTAGATGATATGGTAAGCATATCTCTATATCTTTGGGTTGGATTTTAAAATCAAACGTATATGTAGCTTCCACCTGCTCTGGATCTTACATTCATTCCTCATTATACCTCAGTATTTTGAAAACCATATGTATATTTTTTTAAACCATATGTATATTCACATATGTGAATGTTTTGTAAGCCTGTAAAATGTATGGCATGTTATTGGCCTGATTCATTATGGAATAGCTGGTTGATTTTGAAATGAGATATATATATATACTTACATACTACATTACATTATTTACATACTATAATAAAGGCCTTGAAAATGGTGACATTTATGTAGTATGTATAGTATAATATGTAATAGTCATGTCAGAGCTAATTTTATATGTGATTTCAGTCACACTATGGCATTATATGTTATTTTCTAGGTTTTTCCGATAGCCAACGAGAATACAATGTTATTGGAAGGGTTTTCTAAAAGGATCTTTGACACTTAACACTGAAATCTGTTTTCCTCAGGGACTTCTCAGGTGACCGAGTCATTCCTGCCCCTCATTGGCAGGCTGGCTTCTGATTCCCAAGTCCACATATCAGTGCAGAAGGAGGTTAGAGATTTAGCTTTTCTATTACAGTACTTATCTAGTCATAACTGTGCTTTTTACTGTAACTGCTTGAGGCAAAAAGCATAAATATTTCTTTTTCCCTCATAGGCAGTCCAAAAACTTAACATAATCTTGGATGCAATGCCGCCTGAACTGAAGAAAGAAAGGAAAATATTGTCAAAAGAGGCTTCAGTTGTTGTGTATGTGTGCACTCAAAATAAACATTTACTCAAAAGAATAGTGTCTCACTAGAATCCTGCAGTGACAAGAACAATTTATGAAGGATGTTGATTTGATGCTTTTTCTTCTATCACAGAAAAGAACTTGCTGGCAGGATTGTTGAGGGAGGAGGTCAGTTGAAGAAAGACTATTGTGTCTTAAAATAAGGACAGAAAAGGGGTTTCAAAATGAACTGCATCCTTTAAAATCAGTGATTAAAGATGTCTGTTTTCTTGTAGATTATGATCTGCAGGCTGCCATGCTTGAAGCCATTTACAGGATGACAGTTGCTTCCCAGAGAAGAGAATTTGTGCATAGTTGGTTCACAATGGGCTTTGTGGCCTCTGCCTTCCTGAAGATACGGGAACCTCAGTTTGAGACAGTAAGATTATTCCTGTCCGCTTCTGATGAGCTGGTGGATAATAAATAGCATGCCTCACCTGGAGCGCACCACCTGTTACTATTATTTATTTATTTATTCTTTTATTTTCCAGGATTGCAGAAAATTTCTTAACATGGTCAATGGCATGAAAGGTGATATGAGAAGGTATGTAACTTCAGCTGTGTTAAGAGGGCATTGGGCTTCAGTTCGTGCTCCATCTTGAGATAATTTCTTTCTTGTTTGGCAGAGTGTACTCCTACCCATGTCTCGAGGTGTTTTTGGACAAGCACGAGGTCAGTCCCACTTGAGATCCCAATGCGGTAAAAGTTTAGAATAAAATTTATGTCTCTGACTGCTAACACTCTGGGGAATAAATTGTTCCATTGATTAGAACATTATGTAGCTCAAGTGCATTGTGTGCAGCTGCTGATGCCATCTGATGAAAAACTGGAGGAATTCTGGATAGACTTCAATATTGGAAGCCAGAGCATATCATTCTACTGTACCCTAGCCAGCGATGAGACGCAGGAACCCAGCTCGACTGTGAGTCTCTCGCTGAAACATAGCTGGATGCCACAGTGACACTTATTGGTTTTGAGCATGATTGAAGACGATGATTGTAACCTTGTCTTTTATTTCAGTGGGAGACATTTTTCCTGCCCAACAATGAAGTGGAGAGCTATTCAGTGGATGGTAATCAGTCAGCTGAAAATCAAAAGCTTAACCTTACTGTTCAGAACAAAATGTTTGCCGTGGACTGCTTATTATACAAGGAAACTATTTATTCTAAATATAAAAGCTTAAAAAGAGACAAAGACACTTCTCATCTGGTAGCTGAGATGCTGGAGTTTGAAGACATGAAAATGGAAAATCCGCACACTCAGACCTGTGCAGTATATATATTCATTTCAGCTTTCAGCTTAACTATGCAGTTCAGGATAAATTGTATGCCACTGACTTACTGGTCATTCTTGTAGGAACATCATGCCCTGGTGATTAAAACAGTACGTAGCACAAGGGTCCTTTGTACAGTATAGTTAATAATGTTACAGTATTATCTAAGGACACTATCGTAAACGTGCTAATTACCAACCATTTCGTTCGAAAAATTTTAAAACAACGATGTTTTTTAATACTTCAAAATAACATTTGCTAAATGAACCTTACATTTTTCAGTAGCTATACAGTAGGTGTGTAGATTTGAAAAAAATCTACAAATCTAACTAATTTGGTTCTTACCGGGAGTTTAGTGCTTGGCTGGTGGGTGCTTATTCCCAGCCTTTGTCAGGCACATGAACGGTTAGCCCGAGAATTCTCGTCGGCAAATCAAAATTCCACAGGAGCTCCAAGCGGATTTGTACACGCAGCCTTACAACACTGTTTACAGCTCTTCGAGTCGCGGTAAAATGTAATTTTTGGTACATAGCTACTTTAGATAAACTTATGGTGTGGGTGCTTGCGTTTCTTTAGGAATCCGCCGTCTTGGTTTGTATAGAAATTAATATGAAGTGATACATACACGTAAGAGGTTGGACATACGTGACAGTTGGTAATATGTGACGTTCCAATATTTATTGTAAAACATAAAAGCATATGCTCATAGTTCAGCTTTGTTGTTCATGTATAGAGTTAGACTTTTATCAGGTCTGTATGGTTGGTGTTTGTGTTCTTTTCTGTGGTCTATACGCCTCAGTTTGTGTGCTCAGGTCTTGTGTGCTGTTGTGCTTTGCAGAGCAAGAGAACAAGAAAATCCTGAGTGTGCTGCTGACCAGTCCACGCTGTTTAGGGGAAATCTCGGGCTCCAGACTCTCCGTCCACTTCAGCTCCTCCCTGGACGTCCTAGAGGCTGCGCAGAAAGTGTTTGGAACTGCGAAGAGCAAAGTAGGTTGTGTCGCACTACAGGGTACACAGAGATGGGAGCAGGTTTTTTGTTTTGTTTTTTGTTTTCAATTTTCCAAGTGCCAGACCAAACTTATGACTCGGTAATAGACATAATACCAGAAAAGGCTGCATTCCGCATAAACTGATTTTTCGATTAGAATGTCTATCGCGCATGGTTGTTGACAGGCACTTTGCCTAAACATGTCTGTGCAATAGATGTACTACAGAATAGCCATTACTCTTATTGTGTTTTGTTTTAGTTTTGGGTTCCTGAAACTGTTGGCATGTGCTTCCTATTTGCAGACGTAGGCACCTATTTCAAAAGTATATAGATATTGTTGTTCCATGAGGTGCATGTCAGAGGTTTACTGATGACCCCCTTGGCTGATAACGAATATATTTCTTTTTTATTTGTCCACAGGGGGGCATAAGAGGTCTTACAAAAGTTAAATTTGATGTTAATAATGAGCCCCTGCGGCCTCAGTAGCAGGTTTTCATGAATTATAAAAGACTCAATGCAGTGAGATTATGTTTCACCTCTCAGTGAGTGCCTTTGAGTGGCCTAATGAATAATTTAAAAGGCAGAATTAATTCATGATAAACACTCCTTTCAGAGATTTGTTGGAAAGAAGGGCACTTCTGTGGTGAAGACCACTGTCCAGATCATCCTGGATGAAACCAACTCACAGGTAAGCTAGGTGAACAGCTTCAGCTGTAGAGAACTTTATTCCAAAACTACTTCATCATCAATAAACATATGTAATTTACAAGATCCATAACAGTCCCCTAGTTTGATTTGTGGCATGTTTTTTTTTTTGCCAAAGTCAGTGTATTATCTCATTGCAAATGCATCCTGCAACTGAGCTATTCAGCCAACATCATAATCTGTGACAGTCCCTTGATTATTCTCCATCATACCCCACCGACATGCAGGCTGACCAGCCAGCACCTTGATCTGTGGCGTGCAGTCTTTCTTACCAATATGATTTGAGGCAGGCTGGCTACCACAAAGGGTTTCATAGCCAGAAAAACAAATCAAAAAGATTTTCTGCTTACAGCTGACTTTTGTTATTGTTTCCAGACAAATTGCACTTGATTGCATTTGATTTGATTTGTCTTGTTTTGGTTTTAGTTTAAAGAAGTGATATTTCCATAAACTGAAGTCTGGGGTGGTTATGCTTTTGTGTCAATAAAAACAGGTCCTCATTCCAGACAGCCAGATCTCCCTCAGCCAGCGTTCAGAGAGAGAGCAGCCAGCCATGAACATGTCCACCACCTGCAAGCCGCTTCCCCCTAGTGTCCCTCTGCAGAATAGCATCCCCAAACCCCAACTCCCCAAGGCAAGATTACTGAGCTGATGTCTTTGGCTGGGCTTTCTCTGCACAAACCTACCCAGTGTTTCGGTTTTCATTTGTCCTGCTGTTTCAGTTCTGAACATCACTTTTTTTTCCTTCTCTTCCCTTCGCAATGTTGATCCTCCTGCTTTTTCTCCCCACCTATAGAGTGTGACCCTGGGGAGGCCGAAGATCTCAGAGTCGTCAATGTTTATCTCCAGCAGCAGCAGCGGCGGCCGTAGGCTGAGAGAAGACCCCTGCACAGCTGTAATGCCCTCATGTGGGTGGCCCTGCAGCACGTCCATTACACACCTTTCACACAGATGAAAAAAGAAGGCCGCTTTTGTTTTCAAAGCCGTCAGATCAAAATCCCTCCTCAGAACAGGGTGTACTGTACTCTCCTTCTCTGCCCATCCCACCCTCTCTCTGCGATTCGTTTACTGTCTCCCGTACTTCTGTCTTTAACACCTGAGGATTTAGGGTTGTTTTGTTCCATTCCTCAACGGCAGAGCTGTTCCTTTCCTGTGTATTTCATAACGTGTGTGTGTGTGTGTGTGTGTATGTGTGTGTGTGTTTGTTCCCTGACCCCAGCCACCCCCAGAGGGAAGGTGAAGCCAGCCCTGCAGATGATCAGCTCAGTGGAGAGGAAGCACGAGCTGAGCCTGAGAGAGATGGTGGTGACCAAGACCTCCCACAGCATGAAGCGCTCTCCTGAGCTCCCAGACACCAGCAAAGAGCAGGTAGCCATATTGCACTATAACAGAACCCACAAGCCAGAACACAGGGGTGCATTTTTAAACGGAATTCCGTTTTTTTCGACTTGAAAAAATAACACAGGCCATTGTTATGTAGGCTATAACAGGCCGCTGACAATGACGACGGGTTTTGTGCTTCACATCTTTCCGAATATCACGCCGCAAGTATTCCGTTTACTAGTGGATTTCATTGAAAGTGAAAGTAGACGGGTTGATCAGCTGCGTTCTGAAGAATGCTTGATTCAAGTGCAGTGTGTGTGGCAAACTAGTTTCTCAGCAGAAGCCATGAAACGGTAAAGGTCAACAAATTGATTTAAAAAGACATCATGTATGAAGTTGTTTTTTTCTCGTTTTGGCTTTGCATCGGGTTCGCTGTCAGGATTTTCCGATAATGAATCTTGTGATGCTGATATTTCTGCTAGCTGTGACTAGCCTAACCTTGCAGGTTTTCATAGTTTTAACCACAAAGCCTGTCTACCTTGTTTAGTTACTTGTCATTTCGCCTTTGTCCAGCCGTTCACCTCTGTGAACCTTGCTTGAACCCGGCTTGTCTATTATTTCGGGATGCCATCTCACCATGAGAAGATGTAGTAAACATTGGTCTTGCACATAATATTGAGCTAAATATTTAGTGGAAATAGCCTACTGTAGCATTGTGCTGATAGATAAAAGTCGCCTATTTAAAGGCGCAGTCCGCATTTTAACCCTAGCGCTCCATTTAGTGTGTGTGCTTGTAAAACTTGTGTTGTAGCTGGTTAGCCTACACAATCCTGGCGCAGTAGCTTAAAACAGTAAGAGCCTACCATTTATTTTAGGAGGAGAGGTGTAGGACCTACAGTGTTACTTTGGGAAGAGAGGAATCGATGTAATTTGATTCTCTTTGGAACTGAAATATTAACAACCTTCAAGTTGCAACCTCTTCAATCAGCATCAATATCAGTAGGCCTATCACATGATTCACTATTTTGTACGTAGGCCCAGAGGACGGTTAGGGGGCAGGCTATATATTATTATCAAGCAGGCCTATAGTAAATAATTTAGTCAACATTTTAACTCAATATTGGTTTAAGTTATAAACAAAACATGTTATAAATTGAAAAAATCCATGGTTCTGCGTCACTGTTGGCAAAATAATCATGATGGCCTATATATTTCAGCCATATTTGTTTTAGTCTTGTGTAGGCCTAGGCTACTTTGCTCTATTATAAATTAGTTGCTATAGTGTTTGAAATATATGTATCTCAATGTATCAATACTTCCCATAAAAGTCATCAGATGTCATAATTTAAGGGGTTATTTTTCAAAATTTTCTTAGTTTTTGGCCCAAACATATTTTCTTTAAGGCCCTTTTCCAGTGCCACTCCTGCATAGGATTTGTCTCATGAATTTTATGAAGTGTAGGTGATGTAAATATATATGGTAGTCAACACTATAGTACACTAAAGTACTCAAACCATCGGGGGGGGGGGGGGGGGTCACTCCGTGCTGAGAACATGAGAGAACGGACTAAACCGGAACAGGCACACTTAATCTGCGTGCACACCTGAAGCAGCGGGGTGTCCAAATCCTCTCTGGCCTCCCTTTATACTTGAACTTATAAAGTATTCCAGATGCTGGAATGTTCGGTCATATGTTGCGTTTTTAAAGGAACCGTTAATTTCTTTTACAGTTTTTTTCAGTCGCTAACAAGCACTTACCCATACTTATTTTTTATTTATTTTATTTATTAATTTGTTTGTTGTCTGTCTTGTATGTCTTGGTGTCATGGGTATGCTGGCGACTACGCCGCTCCGTCCGGCATCTTTTGCGTTTGTTATTTCTTAAATGTAGTTCTATGTCTTGGTGTCACGGGTACGCTGGCGACTACGCCGCTCCGTCCGCTTTTGTCTTTGTTAGTCTATGTGTCAATGACAATGTCTTATATGTGGAGCGCTTTGGGTTGCACTCTGTGCATGTTAAATGCACTATACAAATAAAACTGACTTGAACTGACTTGACTTGAAATCTGACTCAAAATAAAATGATTCTGTCAAAGACTTGTTTTCACTTCACTAGGTACATGCAGTCAATCAAAGTACACCAGGTTTCAAAATACTGGCTATTGTTGACTTTACAAAAACTGCATAGACTTTTATGTTTCAGTTTTACAGGTATTTGCATGCAATTTTTACACTAAATTTCTTTGTTGGGAACTGTATGTCCACATGTTATGTTCACATTCAAAAGCATTCCAGTAAAAAGCAAACCATTTTTTTCCCTTTACTGTTTACTACAGGAGGTACAGTAGAAATACTGTTTACAGTATGATAGAGCAGAAAAAGTTTTACAGTATTGCTTACAGTGAACAAAATATCCATGAAACACACAAGCATTCTGAACAAAAAAACAACAGCAAAAAGCCCAGATAAAAAGGGAGGAGCTAAAAAAAAACGAAAAATTACTGTATCTAATCTCTGCGATATTCAGGCCATATGTTAGGCCACATGTTTTCATCAACATCGCATTGATTACATGGTCAATGATAATGGCACGAATTTCATCACTGACAACAGTTCTTGCAGCCTTTGGAATGCCACCACCACACATTCTTACACCTCTACCTTGCCCTCTTCTTGGGCCTGCTCTTCTCCCTGGCCCTGCTCCTCTCACTGCTCCTGCATCTCTCACTGGGCCTGCTCCTTTGGGCCCCTTGCTCTTACTCTTCCTCATCCAGACATTACAGTGTTTGTCTTTTTCTGTTTCTGTTTCTAAAAACATCACTCCTCAAAGTGCTCCTTTTACTGTATAAGTGTCAATGTAATAGAAAAAAATAACCCCTGCCACTGAGTCTAAGCCAGACTGGAATCAGCTTTGGTTGGTCCAATTTACCCAACATAAATCAATTGTGTGTCAATTATTCAATTGTTTGTTTATTATCAGCTGAGATACAGTATATTGTTTTTGAACTGATATCATTGTACAAGCAGAGGTTTTTATACTGTATCTAAGGTTTGGAATATTGTTTTTGCTATTGTGGGATGATAGTGGGACTGCAAAAACAATACATAATTTTGTTGGGAGGTATAGCTTGTCTGTTAAGAAAATGTAAGCATTGTGGAAAGTGTTCACTGACTGCATATCGTGTGAAAACGACATGCAATGTGTGAATGGTATGGCCACAAAAGACCGATGCTGTGCTAATTGTATCTAGAGTTTTGAAAATGTGACAACTGGTTGGACAAACGCTTGTTAGCGACTGAAAAAAAACTGTAACTTCATTTTATTTTTTGAGTTGTCATATAAGTTACAGAAACATTTAATTGGGCTTGCCTGAATTTTGATGCATTTTGATTTTGATCACATCGGTGTATCTGATATAGGCGGGCCAGAGGCGAGCTAAACAGATGAGAGTCATAGTGTTATCCAATTGCGTTGAAGCGTTTGGTAACTACCTCGGAAGGTACAGCCTGTGTATGGTAACTTAATCATGTATTTTACTCATACAGACCTAGAAAAAGTTTCAAATGACTGAAAACACTTACTGGATCTCTCCTCATTATTGCCAGCACAAAGTGGAACAAATGTTTAATGGGAACTTATCACATAGACTTTGTTTTCTCAACTGCTTACATCTATTTTTGATTTCGTTGCCACCATAGTTAACTGAGGCGTGCCGTGAGCGTGTCAACTGCGTGGTGTGTCCGTTTTCATTTTGGCTCCCATGCTAGAGGTTTGAGGTTAGAGGTTGTACACTGCCTGCATGACATGCACGTCTCAGGCACGGCTAGAGCCGCGCTAAAAACGCGTGCATGCTAGGAATAGGATCAACGCCTATTTTTCACGCGACACGCAAGCTTGTTGCAGCCGCCACACAACAGACAGCCACAACAGGCAACCGGCCTGATCAGACAACTGTCTTCCGACGCTCTGGCTGCCCAAACGCAACGCCAACGGTCTCGCCGCTGCTCACCAGCGGGAGACGCTGGCTCTCACATAGAGCTCTCTTCCATTCGTCAGGACAAATGTAGACGTCCTGCGTCTCATCTCATGTGTCACACACAAGTTCTTTTAGACGTCATAGACCCGAAATTGCGTTGTTGAAGTTTGAGTTAGCTCTGCTGAAGCATGCTGTGATGCACATGGTTAGAGTGGTAGCGCAGGGTGTGTGTGTGTGTGTGCGTGTGTGTTTATATGTCTAGCAGGAAAAAATCACAGATGTGTGTGTGTGTGTGCTGGTGTGTGTTATCTTCAGCAGTCCATCCCAGTATACGTCCCTCCATGCAGCGCCAATCCAAGGCCCGACCCAAAGAGAGGCCATGAGGCAGAGAAGTTCCGCAGGGTAAGTTAAGAGACTTTTTCTTTCTCCTCCACATCTTTCTCCTGCTCCTCCTTCTCTCCATCCTTTTCTCCTTTCCTCCTCCTATGTTTCTTCCTTACCCCTCTCGCTTTCCTCCTCTTCTTCACATTGCTGTATACGTGGTTACATGTCACAATGCTCCACGTGGTGTGTACTGTGTTGTATGTATGTATGTATGCATGCACTGATGCTTTTCACACATGAAGTTTCTAACGGAGAAATAAAGTTCTTTGAATTGTAATTCTTTCCCTTCTCTTCCTGCCAAGTTTGTTTTATTTAACGGCACTCTTTTTTCTCGCTCATTCTTCTCATCTCTCCATCCCTCTTCCGTCCCTCCTCCTAATCCTCCACCTCATCCTCATCTTGCTGAATTTATTTTACTTAGAACTCCTCTTTGCTATCTGCCCCCCTCTCTCTTGCTCAGCTTCATACCCCCCCCCCCTCCCCCTCTCTCTCACTCTTTATACTTCTCAGTTTCTTTTGGCCTCACGATTCGTGGTGTGTTGTTGTCTCCCCTGCAGCACATTCCTGTGGACAAAGTGCTGGAGATGGTGCAGACAGAGGAGCCCTGTGTTGCAGAGGAGCCTCTGGGTACAAAAGCCCTTATTGCTGCTCTCTTTTATTGAAAGCCAGTTAGCTTGTAATGTCATAGTAATGCAATGGTTGTATTTTCATTCAGCGTAATTACTTTTTCTCATTTTCATCCCTCAGATGAAAGCATAGTCCCAGACTCCCAGCCTACCAACAGAAAAGAGAGCAGCATGTAAGACTACAACATTTCTTTTTTTTTACCTTTTTTTTTCGCTCATAGCTACAGTAGGATTGTCTCTGTATCTGTTTTCATAGATGTACAATTACAGTTATGCAATTTGTTAATGCACACTGTTCTCATCCTGTCCTCGTGAACAGCCAGATAATTGGTTTGTGTTCAGTCAGTTGGTTTTTGTATGTGCATATGTGTTTTTGTGTGTGTGTGTGTGTGTGTGTGTGTGTGTGTCTCAGGCTTCCTGGTCTCTGGAGCAGTGGCTTCTCCAAGCAGAAGTGGTCTGTGTGCGACTCAGTGGTTTCAGGACAGAGGAGCAACTCCTCCCTGGGTGCTCCCAAACCTGGTGATGGTCTCTGCTCCACCCTCACACCAATGCTAATACAAAAAGCAGTTTTTGCCCATCGCTTACACACTAAAAATGAATGCTTAGACCAAAGCCTCAGTACCCAAACTTCTTGTAACATACCTTAAACATAGTGTAACCATAGCTTAAACACATTTTCTGCTTTGCAAGTTGTTTGCAATTCTGCAACACACTTATTGTAAAACACTACACACGGTTTCTTATATTAGACACTTGGTTCAAAAATTTAATTTCCTGCTATCATTGGGAAAACACTTCCATTCAAAATGCAAAACACATCTGGTAATGGTAATAGCCAGAAAAAAGAAAAGATATCTGCACACTGTTGTATGCTCCCAATTTAATGGTAGGCTACAACGTTTCAACCACTCAGGCCCTGTAAGCTGATTAATGGAGCATTTCTATTTTTGAGTTTCACAAAGGACTGAGAAAATTACAATACAGATAGTAGATCAGAGTGTTTTGTATAAAGCACATCAGTGTGTTGCTGCTGATTTGAAAGAGTAATTCAATATGGTGCATATGTGTATCATTTTGTTGTAAGAATAACATTTTTAGAAAGGATTGTCGATTGCAGTGTTTCTTTTTTGCATAGATGTGAGTTGTTTATCTCTGTTATAATAAAACTTGATTTTATTTGTAATGCACTTTACATTCACAAGAAATCTCATCAGATCAACAGTAAAAGAAATACAGTAAAATCACATTTGGATACCATAAAAAGGCAGCATCCATCAGGGTTAAAATCAGCAGCTAGTCCGGTTAATATGTAATCCAATATATTTTTTGTCAGATTCAGCTAATTTTCTATCTTGTATGTCCTGAGCCATAAACAGTTCTAGACAGTCAACATACTTCAGGAGCATGGAACAGAGGTGTGTGATTTGATTGGCTGTTGACCTAAAATATCAACCAGAATTGTACTACCTTCAAGCATTAGAAGCATTTGAGACCAGATTACAGTTTTTAACAACTGTTTACACACTGTTTATTTTTTTCAAAACTCTACACACAAACCCCACAATTGCTCACACAAAATGCAAAATGCCTCAAATCCCCAGCAAAATGATACCCTGGAAAATCCAGAGTTTTCGCGGGAGCACATTTTTGAATTTGCTCAGCGAGTCACTCATTACTTATGTCCCTTGCATTGTGGGACACCAATCACATCGGTGTATCTGATAGGCGATAATTAAAAGCAACACACACCTCCCGCCTTACGTTGTCCATAAATAAATAGGCTAATATCTTGCATTGTAGCTAGTATGTGCAACTCTACCAGAGTAGGCGATAGAAGTAGGCCTACCTCAACACAGACTCTCAATGAATCATTGCCCTGTGCACTCTCTCTCTATTTCCCTCTCAACAGGCGCATCCCTCCGCAGCATGCACATGTAATCCAAACATTCACAATCGTGCAAGACGACTGGCTAAATTGCTATTAAATCCGGTTAGCATCATTAGCACGCTGCACGAATTTGTTCAAAACTGTTGCATTCAAATTGACTGCTAAATTCTAATAATCTCAATCCTGATGCAAATGGAAAAGACTCAAACGGGCCTGTCCCAAAGATATAAAGTATTCATTTGAAACTTAAACACGTGTGGGGAAACTGAACAGTCTAACCAGTATTAGACTGTTCATTAAGCTACTTTGTTTAGGCTACAATATTTCCAGGCTTCAACCAGTGCTGCTTTTCATTCAGACTTATGTGTACATTTATTTTTTTGAGTGTTTTTCATGATTGTGTTGCTATTTCTTTTCCCTGTTTGCTTTGATTGATAACTGAGGTGATTAAAATCAGAGGAAGGTTAAGTTTACAGTTTTTTCTGAATGCTTAAACACATTTTTTGTAACTATGGCTTTTTTTGCAAAACTCTACACACAAATGGCAAAACCACTCACTGAGTTCGCAAAACTAAAAGCACAAACACTGCTTTGCACTCAGTTTGCAATTTTGTAACACACACTTTGCACAACTGTAGGCACAATGGCTATTATTTACACTATTTTGCCAACTCTCTGGCACACTTTCTCATGTGAAAACTGTTTTAGATAATTAGTTCACTTTGCAATCAGCCTAAGCACTATAAATAAGCCACAGGTAATGTACAATGGGTACAATGGAGTGCGCAGGAAGAGTGAGAAGAGAAAGAAATAGCCCTTTTACAGACAAAAAAACAGTCTACATGTGGGGATATTGTCATGTCAGGCCTGGATACGTCATTCCAGAATATATTTTTCCCGGTGCCTTGGACTAGGACATTGCATATGATGTAGACAGAATTTTGAGAGAGACGACCCGATGTAGACTGATTTGTTTTGTCTCAGTGAAAAGCTATTTTGTGTTTTTACTTGGAAAAACACACTTGTGTTTGTTTTGATGTGTGTAAATAATAATAATACTTGAAGTTTGGATCCCTGTATGTTTACAGAACTATGACAAAAGTATGACCTCAAACTGACATAGTCTACCTTGTGCACAGAGAAAGCAAAAGCCAGATGTGTTTTTTATTCATACCATCAGTGTGTTGTTGGCACATTGTGTGCTTACTATTGTGATGGCTTGTGTTTACTGTTAGATACGAAAACACCATTTTTACGAAGGTGTGAAGAGTTAAGCAAGGTGTGTTAGCTTTTGCAAGAGAACTACAATGTTTTGCTGATTGGGTGAGAGGTTTTGCCATTTGTGTGTAGAGTTTTGCAAAAAAAGCCATAGTTACAAAAAATGTGCTTAAGCAATCAGAAAAAACTGTAAAATAAAAGTGTTTAAATTGAACTTTTTTTCCCTTCTGGTCCTTATCTGAAATAGATTTTTTTTTAAATCAATAATTAATAATAAATAATTCAATAATATGAAATACTTATATCGTGATAAAGTTTTCAGCCATATCGCCCAGCCCTAGGCCAGAGGCGAGCTAAACAGATGAGAGTCATAGTGTTATCCAATTGCGTCGAAGTCCGGAATCAGTCAGTAAACATTGGTCGTATAGTGTTATCCAATTGCGTGCAGTGAAATTTTCAATGCATGCTTGATGCCACACCTGGAGTTGGGCCATTACATTTTTCATGGCCAGACCATTAATCTTTCGGATTTGGATCTGGAATCTCCAGGCGAGCAAAATGACACACATCATTAAAAATGTCATACACATCTCTGAAGCAAAAATTTGCCTCACATTTTAAACACTTTTGTCATAATATGACATTTTGGATACATCATAAACACACTGTTGCTCAAAACCTAAAGCTCTTCTGTCTTTCATGGGCTTCTATGTATATTTCCATGTAAAAGTGAGTCATCTACAGAGAGAAGTTGAATTACACAGTAAACATGTAAGCAATATTGAAACCAAAGATATGGAGTTTTAAAAAAGCTGTTTTTGGCAAAGACAGAAATTTCCAAAGAAAGAAATGACTGACTACTATCAAATTACTTTGCTTTTTCCAAAGAAAATATATTACTCTGTGTGTGTGTGCATGGGGGGGTGTATATTCATAGGCCTATAGACCCTTTCAGCTGCAGAAACAAACGTGTTTTCCTAAGGCATTTCCAGAGGCACAGAAAACAACATTGAGCTAATGGTAACTTGGGGACAAAGGACAGAGGGGGGACAAGTAAAGTAAAGTCAACTTTTTGTAGAACATTACGCTAAAGTCCAATTCATTTTTATTTCAAAGTATCTGGATTGTTCTGAACATTTCAACTGTAAATCCTCTAGGAACAGATTGAAAGGGTCTACTCTATACCTATATAGTATATATATATAGGTATAGAGTATATCTATTCATAGGCCTATACTAATGCAATGATCGGATGGTGTTCAGTAAAGTAATGAGTGTTTGTAAAAGTACATTGAGGACTGAGTGTGAATAAGTATCGATTAAGTCTGGCATTACTTCCTGTTAGATTTTTGTGTTGTGTCACAATTGTGTCACAAGCAAAGATTTAATGTGTAAGCAGTTGAAAAAAACTGTAAATGTTTACAGTTTCATAGATTGATCCTACTGTGGAGTGAATGATTTATCAATAGGAGAGATGTAGGCACTTTCTTAGAACAGGTGATTTAGTTCAGGTTTTTATTTACATTAATTTAAATTAAACAAGAAACTCGTTTTAAATCGTGTTTCTTACCTTGTAACATCCACATAGTTCTGCCAAACTTATGCTAACCGTTCGCTAGCTTGTAAACAAATCCATGTGCTTTATCGTTACCTTTTCCCAGTTTGAAATAACTTAATGCGCAATTTCTCCAGCAGAGGGGGAAATCCTGCCAAGTCCCTTTAATTCAGTCAATACAGCTCATTAAACTGGGCAGTGTCTGTGCACTTACAGTGTATTTTAAAGCACCCAGGACCCATTACCCTGCGTATTGAGTCAGTGTGCTGTCTGCCCGGGTTTTTTTTATTGACATGCAGCCAGCAACTGTTTATATCTACAGTATAGCCGGTAGTTGATTTAGTCAGTGCTACGAATAAGAACTTGTGGAGTTTCTTCACACTTTGGTGTCTTAGCATGTTCCTGTGTGTGTGTGTGTGTGTGTGTGTGTGTGTGTGTGTGTGTGTGTGTGTGTGTGCGTGCATACATGCATGTGTACGCGTGTGTCTCATCACATGTGCTGTCTGTCTGTGCCCTCCAGACCCTGCCCCCAAGCCCACTCCGGAAAAAGGAGAGCCGCAGCCTCAGCAGTGGCGGCCCCCCTCAGCCCAGCGCAACTCCAAGGAGGTCAACCAGAAAGAGCTGCACACTCAGCTTACCCAGAAGCTGGAGGCCCTGGTCAAGAAAAGGGAGCAGGGCACGCCGGCCAAGGGGCCCCTCACTGGCACAGCAGCCTCCAGCCAGTCCCAGACACCCTGCCGAGATGGAGCCGGAGCACCAGGCTCAGGTAAGACCAGAGCTGTGCCTGGGATGGTGCCCGTGCCGAAGTCTCTCAAGCAAACACCAGCCAAGGCTCTGTCAGAGAAAACAACCAATTCTAAAGCTGAAGCGGCTCCGTCGGACGTCACCAAGAAACCGGCCCGAGGGAGTGCTGCCAAAGAGAAGGCGAGTGTGTGTGTGTGTGTGTGTGTGTGTGTGTGTGTGTGTGTGTTAGGATATTTTACTGGGGTTTCATCCAAAACAGGGAGCCTACAGTGGCCCCATAAACTGCACTCACTGGACAAACAGAAACAAGAAACAATAGTAGTGAACACTGTAAAAAAAGTGGTAACAAGGGGCTTCTACCAGCCAACTGGAAGTTTGAAAGCAGAAAGACAGTACAGACGAGGGTCAAAATATAAGCCTTTCAGTCCCTCATGTTTATAGTGTGGGACCTGCTCTTATATCACTGCTGTCTTGAGATCTGAACTCAATTTGATGAATGAATGAATTTGAATTTCCTTACAAATTGTCTGACTCGCTGAATTTATTTGATGTGGTTGACTAGAAATCAGAAGAGATGACGGAGAATATGCTGAAGTTTATCTCTAGCCATTACCAAGGCACAGGCTGTGTTACTGCAAAGGATTCTGGGCTACTGTCAGCCAATGGCACCAACAAGAGGTAAGGAACCATCTCTTGTGATTTACACATCGACCCTCAGACCTTTTTTTTTTTCTTTTTTTTAATCAAATCTGTTTATAGGAGGTATTAACAGTATTCAAACTAATTCCTTTCTTTTAATATTCCTTTTTGGTTGTTAGGTCTTTATTTGATAAATCTTGGTCCCTTAACAGCAGCGTGAGTATTAAGCACAAAGATGAGGCTACACATATTGAGATGTACAGTACAGTATATTATCATATTATGTACATATGTTTTTATGTATGTTTGTATGTATAATTATATGTATATAATAATATTTATTTGTAGATAAATAAACACTTTACAGTCTACACCTAATGGCTTAGTGCCTAAAGACTTAAGTTTTCCCTATATTATTTTTGTAGGTAAAAGGAGACCGTAATGGCTCAGGGTTTTTGAAATCATTTGACTTGTCCAAGAAGACTGACTTCACAGAGTATGTGAACCATTCTTATGTATTACTTGTTAGATGTTTATTAGAAATGTCACTTAAAATAAATATTATTTACCTTCTTAACCTTCTTTTTTTCCCCTTTTTTTTAAAGGGATGTCTATGCATTTGGAATGAACAACCCAACTAGTACAGGAGTAAGGAAATCCTTTTTGAACATTAATAACATACAAGCTTGCCTTATAGTGGCAAATTATTGTTTCTAACTCATATTTTATCTTGTAGAAAAACATCAAAAAGGCCTCTAATAAATCTGTGATGGAGTCCAGGTAATGATATTTCTGATTTAATACTTCCCCCTAGTGGATGAAATATGGTATGACTAGGAGAAAGAAAAAAGATGAGAGTCTGCTTCTGCGATCACAACTTTTCTTCTAAATGTCACTGAAGTTTTGACTTGTCCATATTAATGTAATAAATGTGATAACTGATCAGAATGTAAAAAATAGAAATAACAAATATTGCATTTTCATAACGAGTAATTATTGTTCCAGTGCTATCAGCAGCTCTTTCACCCTTTCTGCATCTGCAAAGAAGCCCCCTCTTGAAAAGGTTGGTTCAGCTGTTTCTGAAGTGGGCTTGCAAGTACTTACTATCAAACAGTAGTATACAGTACATACAATACTTCGGTGTTCCAATTTATGGGATAAAAAGTGATTGATAAAGGATATTCAAACTGAGTTTATGTATATATATCACTAAGTTTATATGGGTCACAGGTCATTGTGTTGTGTTGTACCTGTTGAGATGCCTCCCCTCTCTGAGCCTCATCTGCATCTTTTGCCTCTCAGGTGTTCAGCCGTCATGTGGCAAAGCACCTGTTCAGTGACACGGACACAGACAGGGACAAAGAGAACGCCACGGACGTCAGCTGGCTCAGGGACTCCGCCCGCAGGCCCAAACCCAAAGTGGCCGACTACAGCCGCCAGCCGACCAAAGCCTGCCCGCCGCCATGTGTCTCAGGTGGGCCCACTGGGGAGGAGGGGCAGCCTGGGGCTGCAGGGACAGGGTCTGTGGGCTGTGAGAGTGTCTCACCAAAGGGACAGAGTGAGAGTGTGGATAAACCTAGCTCATTTATGACACTAGCAGAAGTCGTTTTTTGAAATATACATAGAAGAAAAATCTTTGCGCTTTTGTTAGAGGCTTTAAAAAGTCGCACTTTTTTTTATAGTTTGGCTGGTCCTGCGACTTATAGTCAGGTGCGACTTATATATGAAAAAAATTATATAATTGAACATGTTTTTAAATGTTAATTTGTAGTGCTGTCAGTTAAACGCGTTATTAACGGCGTTAACGTAAACATATTTTAACGGCGTCAATTTTTTTTATCGCGAGATTAACGTTCTTTTTGGTGTAACAAACTTTGTAGTTTTTTCATATGCTGTTGCAACAACTAGTAACACCACATCTAGCTAGACCGGATGGAATGGAACGTTGTATGTGCTGCACGTACACGCCCCCTTTTAGGGGAAAGATGACTGATATAATGGAAATCTATGCTGCATCAAAGTGGGGAGCGAAAAGGGCTTATGGTAAACTTACTAAATCTTGAAACAAACGTGAATAAAAGGCACAAAATAAGGTTGGTGTAAGAGTTATCTGTGTGTTTATGGGATTAATGTGACGATGTTCCTATGTTTTGCTCTTTCCAGTTTACTAACAGGAGTGTCACGAATGTATCGATAGGCACAGTCAAACTGCCCGTGGCTGACTATAATTAAGTTCAGCAAGCTTAACTTTACATGTCATAACATCAACTAAACATAAGTCACACATTCATTCTATCACTTGTAATATTAACGTAGCCTATTTCCTACAACTAGGTGAGATACTTGGCTATGTTATACTGAAGTTCCACAGTTAACTAGCCAGCAAGCTAACCGTTTTGCATGGAATATTATGGTAAGTGTGGCTACATGCTAAATGTGTACAATACATGCATGGGGTATTGCAAACGAATTAGGTTGGTAATGTACATAATTTCAACATGAGCAAGTTACATAAACATAATTCTTCATAACTGCCGTGTTAGTAAAATGATTGAATGTCCTGTGAATTTATAACTAGATGTAACGTGTGATTACTAGCTATCTTTCCCATTATAATGTTAACATGTTTTCCGCTAAAATGGGGCGTGATGCAGATTAAATGTATCTTTATGATGATGCGCCCGCCGTATAGGCTACGTAAAGGCATGCTGCACACACTTGATTGGGCTTACGAGCCGGCCAACGAGTAGTAGCCTAGGCTGACGCATTAGTTCTGTTCTGTTATCAACATTCCTCTTTGGCTGCTACTATTTGCGATGCACTCTGCTTTCGACATTCATTTACATTAGATTCCATTCTTTTCAATACAACTCCGTACACCAGCATCGCCGTGTAAATCACGATTCAGTTATATTTGGTCGACGCTGCTCCATAAAATCCATTGTTCATCCAGTGTTTGCCTGTTAAAAACTTCGGCGTTGATGTGTGTGGCAAGTGACAGTGCACCATAGACTGTAGGCCTATAAAATGGCAATGCACTCATGTTGAAAAGTTCCTTATTTTCAACTGAACTCAAAGATAATGAATATAGTATGAATATAATATTTTCTGTTTGTTATGCCTTTATAATGTGTGTAGGTCTACATTTTGTGCATGCACTTCTGCGGTAGCATTTTTTTTCCAGTGTATATCAGCTATATTTCTGAAGAATATATTGTGTTGCCTCAGGTCTGCTGCACATCTTTTGAAATTTGATTTGAAATAATCAAATAGACCTACTACGTCTTAAAGTTAATAAAGTAACTTGCTTTGCTTTCATTTGAATCCCAATCAAGATACACAATAATTGCTTTATTGTTAATATGGACTCCTGGAAAGTTCAGAAATTTCAGAAATAATAGAATTTTAATCATATGATAAAATATGTGATTAATCGTGATTAACTATAGGAATTCAGCGATTAATCGTGATTAAAAATTTTAATCGTTTGACAGCACTATTCATTTATATTAACTGACATGAACCCTACATGAAACATTACCATCTACAGCCTCGAGAGAGCGCTCTCAAATGCACAAGTCCTGTGCACTTTGTCAAAGATTAGTGCTTGCGCTATGCCTGAAACACACGTGCATACTTAAATGCTTGAATTATGGCCGGGATTCTATTTATAGCCAGGCCTCAGATTCGGACAAATAAAAGCCAGTATAATTTTGCTTCAATTTAACTCATAAAAGAGCTCTTAATAATTTATATTGTTGGTTGGTATAATATTGTTGAAAATAACAAATGGTCGCACTCCAAAAGTCTTTTCTTGCTTTTAATCCATTTTAGCACAAGGGTTAATTGACAAACGTTTCGGCCTGATGGCCTTCGTCAGTGTGTTACATCCCTATGGCTACTTCCTAGTTTTAAATAGACAAGTTTATTCAATTAGTAACACCTGTCCTCATTAGCTCCGTGAATTCAACAGGCGCTCCTATACATCAGGCCATCATACATCACTGCCATGTAATATTTGATCGCTGTTTTGCTACTAATTATCTTTCTGAAATTTAGGCCCTGGTTTTAAATACGCATATTTTTTTCTCTCGCTCTCTCGGAGGTGGCCAGAGAGCATTTGTTCTGTTGCCAGCTTGTGCCAAAATATCGTCCTAAATGCTTGATTGCATTGCATTCTCCACATTTTTAGCTACATTTTCATGTACCACATCAGCATTTTTGTTCAGTGAATCTTTTGTAAATTGCTTTACAATAGCGTGAAATAAATTATTTGTGAAATAAATTTCTAAATATCACCTGCTTGCTGCAGCTTCGGTCTGCACGTCCTTTTAAAACTGCATTTTTTTCTCTCTCAAGCATTTAATCTGCTGCCGGCTTGTATCTCCACATCGTCCAAAATGCTTGATTGCATTGCATTTTCCACATTTTTAGCTAAATTTTGTATGTACCACATCAGCATTTTTGTTCAGTGAATCTTTTGTAAATTGCTTTACAATTACCGTCGGGCCTACAGGCCTATCGCCTGGCTTGCTTCAGTCACGTCTAAAACTGAATCTTTTTCTCTTTCGTGAGCATTTAATGTGCTGCCAGCTTGTGACTCCACATCGCCCAAAATGCCTGATTGCATTGTATTCTCTGCATTTTAGATAAATTTTGGTGTACCACATGGCATTTTCTTTCAGTGAATCTTTTGCTTTGCAATTACCTTCCTGCCCTCCTCTTGGCTGCCTTCACTCCTTCGTCTTCATTAACATTAATCTTTTTGGCCTCAATAATCCAGTTACATAGTCTCTGTTTTTGGTTTTGGATTTTGTGTAATACTTTTCTAAATACGACTTATAGTCCGGTGCGACTTATATGTTTTTTTTTCCTGTTCATGACGCATTTTTTGACTGATGCTACTTATACTCAGGAGCGACTTATAGTCCGGAAAATACGGTATTTAAACACTAATGTTGTATAAGTACAGATTGTGAAATCCAGATCTTGGCCTTGGCCTGTTCCTTAAAACACTTTGAGGGCTATTGCTGTAACTTTCTGTTATTTTCATTGAGGGAGAATTCCTGGTGACTCAAACGCGACCATATAAAGTGGTAAAAGCTTTTGCAGAACTGAGACCTGACTGGTAACTTCTTTCGACTCCAAATGATTACTTGTGCTCAGTAAAACATTTCACTTTCCCTTGTAGATGTGTCCCCAGACGAGCCTGCTCCGTCTCCCAAACCCGCAAAGGAGCAAGCCAAGCCAAAGAGGGTGAGTTAATTAGATATCTCTGTAATAGACCTGTTTGTTTCTCCTCTGTATCAAATAAACAACATAATCCAGCCATCTGTGTGCAGCACACCATCTGCTCTGCTCGAGAAGCAGACAAACCACCATGCAGATGAAGTTACACAATGTACCAGAATGCATCTGATTAAACCAGTGATAGATACTTCATTAACATGTCTGGGTTTGCAAATATCAGACTAATTTAAATGCTGTTAAAGCATTACGCATGATCTCATAGTGACGCAATATATTTTTAAGGAGGATTGTGGCACGATACACAACTTGTGTATGTAGCTTATCTGAGATGCCTGTGTGGCAAAAAATACACAGTTTGATGTGGTGTGATTTCTCCCTTCAATAAGAGAGTGGGCAAATGGTGGAACGCGCTACCAGTTCCTACCAGAGCAGGCACGTCCCTCTCTACCTTCAACAAACTCCTGAAGACCCAGCTCTTCAGAGAGTACCTCCTTTCCTAGCACTACCAACAACCACACACTAATTCTAGCACTAACCACTAGACTAGACTAACCCCCCTTCTAGAACTGACATTTGACTCTATCTGAGTAGTACTTATTGCTGCACTAACATGTCCTTGTCGCATTGTACCTTGTTGCAGTCGCTTTGGATAAAAGTGTCAGCTAAATGACTAAATGTAAATGCACACAGTCTTTGTCAGATGCTGGTACTACTGACAACAATTAATTAACACAAAAAAACAGCATCTCAAACAGAAAATCAGCACAGCACACTCGGTGTATATCCAGTTGAGTTCTTGTAATCACCAAATGGACTTTTAATCACTTGAATGAACTTAAACTGAAGAATGTAAATGGCATTGAGTGTGTAGTATACTTTTTCTACATTATTTCCTGGTTGCTCCGTTACCTGAACTGCACATGTGAAATCACACATGTTGCAGAAAAGGCCTCAGAAGAAGCTTGTGGAGCAGAAGGCTGCTGCCAAGCCCTTGGCAGCTGCTAGAGAGACTGCAGCAGTTGCCAAGGCGACAGGAGGGGTTACCAAAGCGACCGCAGGGGCTGCCAGAGCGAGTGGCAGAAGGCCCCGCAGGGCCGCGACCTTGGAAGTGTCCTACAGGGATCCCTCGGACCAGTCGGAGTGTGAGGAACCTCCAGCCTTAACGGTGAGGTTTATACACAAACAGATGCCTTTTAGAGATTGATGCCATTTTCTTGTACAGTACAGGAGAGAAGAAACTTCTATCCTGTGTTATTTGGAGTTAAATTTTGTGTATTTGTCTTGATAATTGTGGGTCTGTAGGAATATGGGTTTAGTTATTTTAGTTTTTTACCTCGAGCATTCTGCTCAGTACTAGTTGTGGATTGCAGACTATGAAGTCAGTATCAGAAAAGTATCACTAGTTTCTTGTCTGATGTCTTGGTATTCTTTTGAACTCAGAGCAGGCGTTAAATAGGAGCAGGCATTATATATGCCTCTCACAAAGTTAGTTGTGTATTGTGTAGACCAAGAAGCGCAGGACCAGTGACCCTCCCGAGGTGCCTGAGAGGCCGCAGCCGGATGTGAAGAAGACCAAGAGGGTCTCTCCCCCACTGGAGAAGCCGAAGCCAGTGAAACCTCCTCAAGAGTCCTGGGCCAGCAGAGTGGCCTCCTCCCACTTCAGCCCTCGCCCGATAGAGAGGATGAGATGTAAGGACAGCATGGACGCGCCAGACGTGTCCTCCCACTTCAGCCCTCGCCCGATAGAGAGGATGAGATGTAAGGACAGCATGGACGCGCCAGACGTGTTCATGTTTCAGATTTAGGGGTTCCAGGTTTTACGCAGAATCTGATCTGTCTAATGAATTGCTTTGTGAAACAACTTTTCCAGTTCAGAGCAGAGGTCTAATAAGAAGTTTAAACTTGACTCATCAGTACTCGCTATATAAGACCATATTTTTAGAGCAGTATGTGTATCGTAAACGTGCTAATTACCAACCATTTCGTTCGAAAATTCTTAAAACAACAATGTTTTTTAATACTTCAAAATAACATTTGCCAAATGAACCTTACATTTTTCAGTAGCCATAGGTGTGTAGCTTTGAACAAAATCTAGTTTGGTTCTTACCGGGGCTTTTACTGCCTGAAATATCTGATTTTGTTTACCGCGCTCGGATTTTAGTGCTGGGCTGGTGGGTACTTATTCCCAACCTTTCTCACGGCACATTCAACGGTTAGCCTGAGAATTCTCGTCGCAATTCAAAATTCCACTGGAGCTCCAAGCGGATTTGTACATGCAGTCTTACAACACTGTTTACAGCTCTTTGAGTCACGGTAAAATGTAAATTTTGGTACATAGCTAACTTAGATAAACTTATGGTGTGGGTGCTTGCGTTTCTTTAGGAATCCGCCGTCTTGGTTTGTATAGAAATTGATATTAAGTGACACATACACATAAGAGGTTGTACATACGTGACGGTTGGTAATATGTGAAGTTCCTATACTTTTTAGAATCTGAACCGAAGAGCCCTTTTTTCCTGTAACATGATATGTGGATTTTTAACGTAGGGTTTTCTGTCACATTTGTTTTGGTTTACAGCTGCAGGGATGTCTCCTCCATTAGCCCTGTCCCCCTCCACCCCCCTCCTTCCTCTCTGCCTCTCCCCGGTGGCCCGACCCTCTCCTTCGCCCACCTTGGAGATGCCCAAACCCATGATGGGCATCCAGGCCTCGTCCTTCTACATGCCCGCAACAGGAGGCAAAGACAAAGAAAAGCAGAAGACCCCCTCCCTGCCCACTCCTGCCCTACTGACGCCCATCGGCAGGACCCACTCCATCGCCAGCTGTCGCAGGTCATGCGCCTCAGAGGTCAGTGCTGGTGTACCAAGGGTCCCTATAGGTGTGTTAAAGGGTTGGGTGTTGTGACGTGAAGTACAAGTTTCACATATACGTGAACACAGCGGCTTGTATATTGTGTAAGAAAACAGTCCGAACCGAGAGGTATGATAAGTGCTATAATCATTTTATGTGAGGTAATATGTAGGTAGCAGGGTTTCTGTTGTCTGGTAATTGCCTGACAGTGGCCGGAAAATGTTTTAAATGTCAGACAAAATTGAATCTCTCCGGTCAAATTGTCCGATTGAAATTGGCTAATAATCTCGTCCCCCTAACACAATCTGAATTTGAGAATAAGCCTAAAATGTAGGCCTATACTAAAGCAAGAATACATCCTTTGGCTATGTTTTAAAGGAACAGGCTCTATCGTTTGAAAGTTATTAAACAACACGCATGTTGCATTTCAAATATGAAGCGCGCGCTTAAAACGTCTGTTAAACAACGATCAACGGTTCAAATATGGCCAGGCCCAGGCTGCAGGCAGACTAGCCTTAAGCGTTTTTTAGAGGCCAGACGATGATGATAAATTGGTAACGCCTAAAGCCTCAGATGTCCCGTCAGCTCCACCCCCACCAGAGAAAAAGCAGAAGTGTCGAGCGTATCTGTCGGAATCAGTGACGTTGGAAGTGGAGTTGCGGGGGGTGCGGCCGCACCAGACACTTGTCATTTTCTGTGTAGACAGACCCATGGCTACACTGAACATGCAACTGTGTTCTGTTCCCAAAGCATGCTTTTCTTGTCTATGATCTGCAGGGTTAGGGCCTCCTCGACGAGGAGATTGCTGGTCCGTGGATAAATTGCGGCACAATCAAATGGTTTCATTGAACCGTGGACCGATCGAAAAAGAAACTAGTCATTTTCCAGAATAGGAAATATTTCTTAATTTAGTGTTTTCAAATAAAGAGGCATAGCATTAGGGGGTAGCGCTCATTCAGTGTCTGTGCCATCTGCGCAAGTGAAACTGTTGAAACACTGGAGATAACGTGGGTAGCAGCAACAAACAATGTCTATTTAAAACAACGAATGAAGCGGATTCTTGCTGTCCATGAAAACAGCATAGAGACTGGCAAGATCTTTAAAATGACAGTAGTTAAGCATGCTTAAGTTAGGCTAATGAACATGTTGCATTCTATACGGCCTGATTGTGTCATTCTTTAATCTACTGTACATAGCCTGTCTCCAGTTTTCCTCAACTTGATTAATTAAGAAGCGATAATAGGATATTTGACCGGCATATCATCAAAATGTCCGGAAAACTGTGCTGGTCGCTTTGACCGGCACCATTTTATTCAAGCGGAAACTCTGGTAGGTAGGTAACTGGAAGCAGGCAAAACAATAGCTTACTTGACCTCTATGTGATGTATAAGTATTGTCAACTTTGCCACTTTACTGCTGAACATGTGAATGTACAGTAACTAGTGCTGGGTTGGATCAGGTTTTTTGTGAATAACAGTTGGGTTTGGTTCTGGTGCCATATTCCTTCCCGTATCATTCCCAGCATCCTCCACTGAGCCCGGTCCACTCCCTGCACTCCCCGGCCCAGCCGCTCCTCACCTCCACGGCCCTGGACAAGTCTCCGGTAGGCTCGCTGCTCAAGTCCACTGACCTCGACCAGCAGCTGCGAGACTTTGTCAAGGCGCACGGGGGCTTGCTGGACGAGTCCGACAAGGAATCTGTCATCACCATGGCGACCCTGAGTCAGTCCTCACACCTCTCAGTCAACAACGTGGCCATACTGTGTACTGAAATCGAGGTATTAATTGTCTACAGCTGCTTTCCCCTAACTCCCTAAGTCCACAACAATATCTGTGGTCTCTCACATTTAGACGACGTTGATGTTGTATTATAATGTTTCATTTTGTCATGTTGTAAACATTGTAGAAGACGCCTGCCTCCAACAGGGGATCTGCAAACAGTGAACAGGTGTTGCAGTCAGGTTAGAGTGTACTACATTTCTGACTTTGTTTATAAAGAACCCAGAGGGGAATGGAATAAAATGGCCCCAAGATTTATTTGTACTTATGGACTTTGGGCCTAACTCACTTCAAGGTTTACCTGTGCAACAGCAGATACAAATTTCATACCACCTAAAAACGTTGCATTGTGACATTTGTGGGTGGTGTTCCCAGGCCCCAGCTATCCTACTCGCCATTCCTCCCAGTCTAACAGCAGTCATTTAAACAGTGAGAGGGAAGATGAGGATGATGAAGATCAGGGGGAGGAAGAGGAGGAAGAAGCAAAGAGTGCACCAAGGCAGAAGGCCCTCAAGATGAAGCCCAGAAAACTGTTCAACGAGAAAGGTACTGTATGTTTGAGCTGCTAGAGGAACAGATTCCTGTCTACTGGGCTCTCTGTGTAACAGGCCATTTTAATAATTCACTCAGTTATTTTTATTTCATAATTTAGCAAACACTTTTACCCGATGTGACTTGCTTCACAGACAGGGTGCTTATTTTATTAGTATGTATGTATACCAAAAACAGAAGAGAAGAGGAAATAATTTGAACTTTTTGTAAAGTATCCTTAATAAAGAATCACTTCACCCATCCACCTGACACCTTTCTCAGCATGCTTAATAGTGTATAGCCCTTTGGACTGGTCAGTTTACTAAGCTGCATTCTTGCAATTGAGCAGCATGTCCGAAGCAGCCAGAGCAGAGGCAAAGCAGCTCAGAGGAAGATGAAGAGGAGCAGCAGGAGAACGTCCGAGGAAAGAAGAGGAGGAGAGCGGTCAAAATGACTAATAAGACCTACTATACCACCCAGGGCGAAAGCACCAGCAGAGGTTGGGTCCTAACATAGCTGCTGTATGTAATATGTAAATGTTATGTAACAGATTTAACACCAACCAAGAGTCAACTGTAGTGTTGCACAGTGTGCCAATACTAGAAAAGTATCACAATACCCGACCTTTAAAAAAATAAAAATGTGTCCCACGTGTGTTTGCAGCGCTTTGCCTCCACTCCCTCTCAGGCTCCTTGCAAACGTAGTGGGCGCAACAACTGTTTGTTTTTTCTCTCTCGTGCACGCTGCAGCTCTCAGTGAAAGGAGAGGCATGACTGTGTTCATGCGGAAACTCCTCAGCTTGTTGATAAACCAGATGCTTGAAGTCTAGAATGAATTTGGGTTCGATGACAATGAAGGCACGATTCAGACCAAGGGAGGCAAACGTTGAACTTTGCTTAGCACTCTGGAGACACCAACATGTATAAGGATTTCAAAGAACGACGTTATCGAATGTGATAGATAGCATATTACATCTTCCAAGTATAGGCTATGTCAAACAAATGTTACTAACAAACGTTTTTGTGATAAACGACTCTTTCATCACCAGAGTTTGACGAGTCAGTGAACGACAATTATCTTTTAAGTTTAGCCTAGTTACCAACTTGATCAACATAATTATGCAAATGTGATGTGTACTCAGTACAAAATGTCCTCATTTTATAACGTTAACTTGCAAGCTGCTGGCATGTGCTTTTTTGTCAATATTTTTTTATCACTTTTAAACTGCGCTCAGTGGAACCCAGACCTCCACCAAAGAGGTGTATGGATTATAAGCAGCAATGAAAATATATTAAAGAAATTCATATCATGCAACATATGGGTGTGCATGTTCAATGTATCAATCAAGGTGATAATAGCATTCACTGTTTTAAGAAATATGTATTATGGCAGTAATATTATAATGTGATTTGATCAGTGCTGAAGAAGCAAGGCAGAGGCAGGCTGGTCTATCTATCTATCTATCTATCTATCTGGTCAGGTAAAAGAGGGTCCCTCATATCTCTTATTCCATTACTTTGCCTGATATTTTGGGTCTCTGCCAGGGAATCTTTTCAGTATATTTATGATAAATAAGATATTTATGGCAGGTATCCTATCAAGGTCATAATTTTGGTATCGCCAAAAATTACAATTCAGAAGCCTATTCAAGATTTTTTATTATGTACTATCATAACAACTTGATGTTATTATTTTTGTATTAGATAATAGTATTACCACCATACAGCTCGTAGTCCATGTTCACTGCTTTCAGATGCATATTTTCTGTACATGCCTTTATTTTATTCTCATTTCTGATCATTGGTCTGTTTTTCTGTTCTCGCACTACTGGCAGTAAAGCATGAAACATGTCTGTGTTGTGTTTGCTACTAATCTGTGTGTATGTATATGTCTTTGTCTTTACATGATGTCTATTTCGATGTTTTCCTCTATGTTGTGTTTCACTCTTATGTGTGTTTATCCTATATGCCTATATACAGTATGTCATGCATGTCTGATTGTTGATCTGTTTCTCTGTGTGGTGACAGTGGAGAACATGGAGGTGGAGATGTCCTCCCACATGACATCCAGCACCGGTAGCACCTGGAAGACCAGCCTGAAGGGCAACATGGACGTGGACGCCGTACACACGGAGATGAGCAGCTCGCAGGAGATGGGCTACGTCTGCCGCGAGTTCAGCACCGAGCTCACCAGGAAGTTCCAGGTAGGCTACTTCCTCCTGAGAGGAGACTGACTGGACCGACAGACGGTCGGAGTGCGGCTGGGTACACTGAAAATAGAACCGCTCTCCCACTTTGAGTCATAAGGTCTCAGAAACTTACTGAGAGTTACTGGTAGACATAGATGATCAGGTGGTCTGAGTCATCCCCAAACACACACACACTCACACACACACAGACAAACATACGCGCGCACACACACACACACACACGCACACATGCACAGACACACACACAGACACACATACGCGCGCACACACACACAACACAGTATTACTGTAAGTGATAAATTGAATATAAATTCTTCATTGAGCTCAGATATTATGCCGTAACTCGAACAGCTAAGAATACTTGAATGAGATAGTAGCGACTAATTGCCACAGCGCAGTGTACTGTAGAGAGCATTGTCCACCTGTCATGCTTTGGTTAATTGTGGGCTATTAAACGCTTCGGGCCCTATCATGACATTCTAAAGCGCATCGTCACTCGTCAAAAGTTTATTCAAATTTAGTAGGATGTCCAGTTCACATTGGGAGGGGTTTCGTTATCAAACGTGGAGCACATGGCGCAACAAGGTGTTTCTAGGTTTTTTAATCAGTCATATGGGTGTGTTTGGGGCTTAACATCATTTAAACCAATGAGAATGACATCTGTCATTCCCTTTAACGGCACAAAGCACGATATGTCAAATAAATGCATCGGTATTTTGGCATTCAACGGCGCATTTGAAGGAGGCTGCTTGCGAGACTGTATGGAATAGTCATTCCTAAACCATGCTTTACTAAAACCTAGCATAGCCTTCACGCATTTGCACTCGTCTATTATTTGAACTCATTGGCAAAGTGAAACTAACTTCACCAAGGTGTCAGTCAACGACAAGACAGTTATATGCAGTTACTTTCACTATTGACTGACAATGGGTTACCATCGAAAACATAGGCTGGAAAAAGCAATACTTACCCTAATATTGCTCAAATGACCGAATAAAACAACATTTCTCCTGCAGAGGAGTTGCTTATATCTCGTGACAGTGCGTCTTCAGCTGTGCTCCATACGTCTTGAATTTCTCCTGGGGATCAATAAAGTATCTATCTATCTATCTACGTGTCTCTCACCTCTCCCCTAATCAATTTTAACCGTCATTACCAATTTGCAAATGATGGTGAATAACTACTTATCATGAGATGTACAGTATTTTGTAATATATTTATTAAGTGTGCTTGCAAGCACACTTATTGTTCTTCTTAAGTTTTATTAAGTGTGCTTGCAAAGCACACTTATTGTTCTTCTTAAGTTTTATTTAAGTGTGCTTGCAAAGCACATTTATTGTTCTTCTTAAGTTTTATTATTATTATTTTTCCCGTCTCCCTAATTTTTTGTCAGCCCTAGCGCCTAGGCCCTTTGAGACAGAGACACCGTTCCAACTTTAAAACGTCCGGTCAGTACCGGTGTAAGTTGGTCGCGAAGATGACATCAGGTGGGCGTGCCGTTCGTCCACCATATTGGATTGAACAGAAAGCGAAACAAAATTTTCACAGGTCACAAATTTGATCCGAACGCCACGAAACTTGACGTACATTATCCTTGGACCAAGCCTCACAAAAGTTACCGGAAGGATTTTTGATTTTCGAAAGCGTTTGCCCGTCACAGCCAAACGAAATCGACGGCGAAGCTCCGAAACAGGAAGTCGTCCATATCTCAGGAACACTGTCACATATCGATACCAAATTTTGTATATGAACTGGGGTAAAAAATATATAACATTCACACTCATAGCTCATATTTTTTAAATAAATCAGTGAAAAACTATCCTGACAAACAAGCAGCATTTGAATGCCTTAGTCATACCTTTTCTCTAGGTTACCTGATAGCCCAGTTTGAGAGGTGCAAGATGCGTGACATTATTTATTTTTGCAGCCAATCACTGCTGTTGTTTTATTTTATTGATTTGATTTTAGTCATAGAAGCTAAATTCGAAGGCAGGCCACAGGTAAAATCCAACGAACCGCATTCATTGAATAGAGCTTTTGAGGTATTGCCACTGCTCCAACACTGAAAGGCACTGTTAGAATGCTTGGATCAAGCCAGGTTCAGCATAGCGTATGTCACTGTCTGCTCACGTTGGTGACCGGACCAGGGCAAGCACACTTTCGCAGTTCCCGCCGGAAATGCAGTCTAGTTTAATAATGTTGCTGCGTGAATCACGGTAAGCGCGAATGAAGTGGCCACTTCTTAATGGGACTCACTGTATGGAAGTAGGCTAAGTAAAATAGAGATGTTTAAAATAAGATAAAGTTAGGATATGCCCGCTTGACAACGGAAGAGATAACTGGCCTTTGGCCATAACAACCATCCATTTAGAACGACTGGCCTTAGCAACCAAGGATCTTAGCTGTGATTCATGTAGCTACAGTATGCATGCAATGTGATGCAAAGTATAGAAAGGTGATGAAATATACAGACAGGTCAAGAAATATAGTGCAATGTAGACAGTAGTATACAGTTGATTTACAGAAGGTGGTTTAGAGTAATATTTATTAAATCTAAATATGTGCAGTGTATTAGCAGTTATCTCATACAATAAGTAGAATAATGTATGTAGATGTAGCAGTAACATTATAATAGTATAAATAATAATATAGATATATGCAGTGTATTAACAGAATATAATAAAACAGATATGTACATAACATACAGCTATGTGCAGTGTGGAAACAGTGTCATTGTAGTGCAGAAACAACATTATAAGAGTAGTAAGAATAAGTCTATGTGCAGGATGAATAGTATAAAGATCAGTAGAATAAATATGTATAAATGTAATTACAGTAGGCTTTAATGTCACGCAAAAAGTACAACCAAAGCTGAGCTTGATCAACTAGAACGTCTAAAGAACCAGAACTTGAGTGTAGTTTTTTGCTGGGTCCCAGGCCATGTTGGTCTGAGGGGAAATGAGAAAGCGGACAGTGCTGCTAAGCAAGCCCTCAATGAAGAAGTCACAGAATCTAAAATCCCTGCCCCAGACCTTAAACCTATACTGAACTCTTACATCTCAGATAAGTGGCAATCTGAATAGGATTAATGTATCAACAACAAGCAAGGAATGTGAATTTTGGCACATTTTCATGATCCACTCACTGGGTCGTTATGGGCCACACAAAATACGGTGTTGCTAAAATTACTCCTATTGTGGCTATTAGAGACATGCGTTCATGAGTATCCAGCTACATTCAATGAGTTAAGTAAAATACATTCACACACACAAAAAAAAACATCACTAATGTTGTGGACATTCCTTTATTCTGAGATACATCAGTAGGCTCTCAAAACAATCCCAAACAGACCTAAGGTCTTTATAGAGCAAATCTACATAGATTATTTGTCAAATAAACCAGTAAAACAGAATTAGGGGATGGAATATATAACATTCACACTCATAGCTCATATTTTTTAAATAAATCAGTGAAAAAGTATCCTGACAAACAAGCAGCATTTTAATGCCTTAGTCATATTTCATAATTTCAAATTTTTCTCTAGGTTACCTGATAGCCCAGTTTGAGAGGTGCAAGACGCGTGACATTATTTATTTTTGCAGCCAATCACTGCTGTTGTTTTATTTTATTGATTTGATTTTAGTCATAGAAGCTAAATTCGAAGGCAGGCCACAGGTAAAAGCCAACGAACCGCATTCACCCCGCAAGGCAATAGTTGAATAGAGCTTTTGAGGTATTGCCACTGCTCCAACACTGAAAGGCACTGTTAGAATGCTTGGATCAAGCCAGGTTCAGCATAGCGTATGTCACTGTCTGCTCACGTTGGTGCACCAGGGCAAGCACACTTTCGCAGTTCCCGCCGGAAATGCGGTCTAGTTCTAATTATGTTTCCCATTGTAATCGTCCAATTTGTAATGTTTTGCATGGACGTGCGCTGGTGTGCGCAAAATTACTGTATCTAATCTCTGCGATCTTCAGGGTTAGGCCACATGTTTTCATCAACATTGCATTGATTACATGGTCAATGAGCACAAAATTACTGTATCTAATCTCTGCGATCTTCAGGGTTAGGCCACATGTTTTCATCAACATTGCATTGATTACATGGTCAATGATAGTGGCACGAATTCCATCACTGACAACAGTTCTTGCAACCTTTGGAATGTCACCATCACGCATTTTTACACCTCTACCTTGCCCTCTCTTTGGGCCTGCTCTTTTCCCTGGCCCTGCTCCTCTCACTGCTCCTGCATCTCTCACTGCATCTCTCACTGGGCCTGCTCTTCTCCCTGGGCCCCTTGCTCTTACTCTTCCTCATCCAGACATTACAGTGTTTGTCTTTTTCTGTTTCTGTTTCTAAAAACATCACTCCTCAAAGTCCTCCTTTTACTGTATACGTGTCAATAAAAAAAATAACCCCTGCCACTGAGTCTTAGCCAGACTGGAATCAGCTTTGGTTGGCCCAATTTACCCAACATAAATCAATTGTGTGTCAATTATTCAATTGTTTGTTTATTATCAGCTGAGATACAGTATATTGTTTTTGAACTGATATCATTGTACAAGCAGAGGTTTTTATACTGTATCTAAGGTTTGGAATATTGTTTTTGCTATTGTGGGATGTTGTGTGTTAACATTTGTAAATACTGCAAAAACAATCCATAATTTTGTTGGGAGGTATAGCTTGTCTGTTAAGAAAATGTAAGCATTGTGGAAAGGTGTTCACTGACTGCATATCGTGTGAAAACGACATGAAATGTGTGAATGGTATGGCCGCAAAACACCGATGCTGTGCTAACTGTATTTAGAGTTTTGAAAATGTGACAACTGGTTGGACAAACGCTTGTTAGCGACTGAAAAAAACTGTAAAATAACATATCACCAACTCACCATAGACTTCTGACCAGGTGTACAATAGCGATTTTTAGACAATGCGCCAGGCCCCTCCCTAGGTTGTTAATTGCCACAATTGCTTCCCCACCTACACGTTTCCTCTAGCTGCTTCAATGGCCTACAGTACACGGGTCAATCAGGGATGTAAAGTCTGTTTAATCTGGACACGTAGTAGAATGTGCCCCGAGGTCCAGTGAAGTAATCTTCCCATAATTTTTTGTGTTTCCTCCAAGAGTGTCCCTTGAAGACTGGTTCGTCAAAGCTGTCGTCACACTTTGGTGCAACAAAGACAAATGAGTTCAGTGGTCCCGTTGTCATTTAGCCCTGTTAATGATGTGCTTTGAAGTGATCCCCCAGTGCAAGGCCTTTTTTATCACTCTGATGATATGATTAGATCTTATTGCATTGGCTAATAAAAGCCACGAGGTGTTAAACTCGTTATAGAGTGCCAGCTGAAGCATGGATGTTTGTGTGTGTGTGTGCCCAGAAACGCTCAGAAAAGATGGAGCTGTACACTAAGCAGTCTCTGAAGACTGTACAGCAACATATGTCCACTGTCAGCCTGCAGATGCGCAAGCACAGGTCAGTGTCTAAACAGTCACTGTTTTTTGACCCATATTTGCCATATCCACATGAAGGTTGTTCATGTCACATATCACAAAATAAGACATGTATGTTGAGATATTAAAGGACAGAGAATTAATATCCAGTTAAAAGCAGTCACATAAGTAATATACATGTAGCAGGGATATAATCAGTTCATGAAATTGATTAAACCCCATTTCCAGGCCTGAAAAATGTCATGAAAGTCCATAAATGCATTGAACATTTTGGATAAGTTATGAAATTTGCTGTATCATAGATTTTCTACTATAATTAGTTACAGTGCATGAAAATGCACTGTACTGTTCTTCCTAGGCTTCTTCTTATTCTTCTTCTTCTAACACAGTTAATGCAGCTTTAACCGTTTAACGTAGAAACTTCATTCAAACTGCGTTGTGTAGGTCTTACTTGTGACATGGGTGCTTTGTATTTTTCATCTTTGTAACTTTTATACTTTTTAAACTATTCATTAAAAACTAGCCATAATTTCCCCATAGACTCAACATTGGGCTGATATATCAAAATAGAGCCATTAAGCAATTAGAATCCTCGGCCAGGTGGCCAGGCCACCTGCACCAACTGTCAGTTTCTCAGGCTTTAGGCATATCATTTCATTCTCTTAAGACTACAGATCCTGTTCCACTGCTTTCTCTGTCCACATCTGTTTCAAAATAAAAGTCCTCACCACAATAATTCACTGTTAAACAATTCAACCATTTAAACTATCCACCTATTTAACTGTTCAGCCATTCCAACTATATTAAACCACCACCTACCTAGTAACCAGCATAGCAACCACCTCAAGTACCCTAGCAACAGCCTAGCAACCATGTCAAATACCCTAGCAACAGCCTAGCAACCACTTCCACAGTTACAACCTAGCAACCAATATAGCAACCAATGAGTATAACCTAGCAACCAGCATAGCAACCACCACAACTAACCTAGCAACAGCCTAGCAACCACTTCCACAGTTACAACCTAGCAACCAATAAAGCAACCAATGAGTTTAACCTAGCAACCTGCATAGCAACCACCACAACTAACCTAGCAACAGCCTAGCAACCACCTCAAATACCCTAGCAATAGCCTAGCAACCACCATAACTACCCTAGCAACAGCCTAGCAACCATGTCAAATACCCTAGCAACAGCCTAGCAACCACTTCCACAGTTACAACTTAGCAACCAATATAGCAACCAATGAGTTTAACCTAGCATCCAGCATAGCAACCACCACAACTAACCTAGCAACAGCATAGCAACCACCATAACTACCCTAGCAACAGCCTAGCAACCACCTCAAGTAACCTAGCAACAGCCTAGCAACCATGACAAATACCCTAGCAACAGCCTAGCAACCACTTCCACAGTTACAACCTAGCAACCAATATAGCAACCAATGAGTTTAACCTAACAACCAGCATAGCAACCACCACAACTAACCTAGCAACAGCCTAGCAACCACCTCAAGTACCTTAGCAACAGCATAGCAACCATGATAAATACTCTAGCAACAGCCTAGCAACCACTTTTACGATGACAACCTAGCAACCAACATAGCAACCAACATGATTACCCTAGCAACCAGCATAACAACCATCATATATACCCTAGCATCACTATTGCAACTATATCTGCATTATTTGTTTTTACTCTGTATGATATTTTACATCATATTTTTTGCATTTTCATGCACTGTATTTCCTTCAGGAAATGCTTTTCTAGTTGTTATTGTGTTTGTAAAGTTGCATTGTGTGATAAGAGTTTCCACTTGCCAAACTAACCAGAGATGGGGAAACCTGGCTTCAGACAGTAAAATTCCTACCACTTTTGTTCCAACCATTCAGAAAAAACCTGCGGATTCTCATTAGCTCAACTCTTCAGCCAGGTAGATGAGCGAATTGGTGAAATCACCTATTTTAGGTGCACAGGTAGAACCAATACATGGTAGGAGTTTTACTTTCTGAAGCCAGGTTTCCCATCTCTGAAACTAACCTATTCGGAAAGGCATGGAAAAGCAAATGATGCAGTTTTGTGTAGTATGAAAGCTCATGGAAATATTGTTACGGATCCCTGAAAAGCCTCGACATGTTAACGAAAATAGGTGGGAACCCTGAGTTCATCATGCCAAACAAGTGTGGTAAGAACCTGCTATTTTGGTCTGGTGGCAGGTCACAAAGGCTGGAGAAGATCAAGCATGCGCTGCTGGAGGAGATCAGCAACCTGGAGCAGGACGACAACGGCCTGAAGAGCATGGAGAAGGAGCTGACGGTGAGTGTCACCCTTCTGTGACCTTTTCTGACCCTTTGCGTCCCGTCTATGTGTGTGTGTGTGATCGTGTCATTCAGGGGCACGGTGCACTAATAAACCAAATGATTGAGTGTGAGACTGAGATAATAGACTGACACCTGGTTTTACCCATCACATCTCTGTGCCAGAATTGAGAGAACGTTGCTTTTTTTCCCGCCATACCTTCCTTTTTATAGATCTACTGGAAGAAACAGACCCTGGCTTTCCACTCGTACCAGGAGAAAGAATCTCGGAGGTGAGCAGGGGACGTTTCGTCATAGACAAATGTCTGTTTTTTTCTGCTTGTTCAAATGGCACCTGGAAACAGAGTTACATAATCCTGGGGGCAGATTTTGTGGAACTGAGATAGTGATTGTAGCTGAAATGGCAGCCCATTAAACTGGGTTGATTGCCTGTTATTGCATTAAGGAATATTTTCATCACCCTATCAACACTTCGAGGAAAGGAAGGGTGTTTTCTCTTTTCCTGGAATCCTCGCGGGTAATGGGATTTGGGTGCAGGAGGCACAGTGCCTCGACTTCAGAGAAGAAGTCGAGCTTACATAACTTGCTTTTTACGTCACGTCACAACAAAATGCTCCCGTGTGTTTTCATGCCCTGTGCCAGGCTCCAGCACCTGAAGAACTCCTTTCAGACAAACGTGTGCCACAGCCTGGAGTATGAGCAGCAGATCATTAGTTCTGAGGTGAGCCATTATCACTGGACGTATGGTCAAAATGTACTAGACCCCACTGAATGCTGGATGCGCTAATATTATCCTATCAATTAATAAAGATAATCTATCTGTATATCTATCTATCAACAGTTATGCAAGTGTAATGCCATTTTATTGTTATCACAGACTTTTTTGTTGCTGTTGTTATTAACATTATTAACATTTTAGTTGGTTTGGTCGATACAACCACACCTACATTTTTAAAGTAAAGTAAATGTAGTAAGAGTGAGAAATTGGTAGTGAAAATTAGAATTTAGGACAGGCACCAAAAAAAAAAAACCCACCCTGGGTCAGTTCTGTATATCATTCAAAGTAACCCCTCTTGACCTGGCCTCTGTCTTTGCTGTCTTCAGATGTGCCTGATGAAGAAGGACATGAAGTCGGTCCAGGATAAATTTCTTCAGGAGATGGTGAGTAAGACGGGACCTAATTAGACCAGGACTGCATACAATCATTATGACAAATGTATTTCCAAGGGCACTAATTTAAATGTCGGGCTAAGTCGAAAGTGTAATGTGTCAAACACGTAGAGCATATAAAATGAAATAAAACTATTTTTAATGACTAGCTTACAGTTCTATCAGAAAGACTCAGGGAGGCACAATGAAAGTTAACATGTGTTTTAATCCATCAAAGGATATACAAAATACATAAGCAACAATAAGAGTCTTTGGCATAGGCCAAATGAATGAATGAGTGACCAATTAAGTCTTCCTGACAGAACTAACGCTGACACTTCCATTTCTGAGTAACTTTTAGTAAAAGCATCTCCTGCTTGCACTACCTTTGAGTCACTTGGTAAAAAGCATCTTCTGTTTGAACAAATGTGAACCTGAACAGAGAAAGTATCTGAAACACTGTTGATGTTTTTCTGTTTACCGTGTTGTTTTTAGCGAGAGGAAGAGCTCTCAAGCATGCGTCGAGGACTGCAGAGTCTGTTCTTGTCGGGGGCTCCTCTATTCTAACTCAGAGAAGGATCGATAGAGTTGTTTTTAATCTGCTTCATGTTCCTGTTCACATTCCGATTCTATTAATGTAAGAATTCCCTTTAGTGCTGAATCTGTTTAGACATGTTGAGTAGATGTTATAAGCCATATTTATTTTAAACCAGTATTTATTCAGTTCAATGAGTCTATTTATTTAAGGTTGTCAAACCTCAGTGTGTCAATTCACTCACACAATTTTAATCTAAATAATGAATTCATGTGTAAAATGTATTTATTCATATGGAAAAATTGATTGCCTTATTGTTAATATATTATTAAAACCACATTAATAAAAAAAAGATTGATGAAAAAAAGGTAGTCAGTGCTGTCTTGATTTTTCTCCATAATCACATGTTAACACATTGTGTTGTTAAACACAAAAACATGGAATCCAGGACACATATTCTGTCATTATGATGACAACTGCTACACATGTCTTCATTACCTGTTCTTGGCTACAGATTTTGGTATGTTTGGAACAAGAAGACACCGCATATTTTTTAAAAAGTCTTGTATTATGAAGACAAGTAGTTCTTACAAAGGTTTTTTTTTTCTTTTTCAAGTGAAGACATGAACAACCCTGTTCAGACTGATTCTCCATACACCTCGATATGAAATTCACCCCAAAGACCTGTAATCTCCCCACATGACCCTCAAGTATAACAATATTTCACTTTCCTTTTTTTTTTCAACATTTTTTTTTTAAGTGGAGCTGGTCACACATGCACAACTTCCACCAAAACACTGATGGTCTCTTGAAACAACTGTCCTTTCAAAAAAAGAAATCCTTTCAAAAAGAAAGAAAGAAACAAAAATACACGGAATACACTTCTCCACTTTTGCTCATCTTTCCTTTTTCCACCAAAAGTGGATCATCGCCCCCAAAGCTCCTGTTTGGAGTGTCCTGCAGGCCGCTTCTGGCTGATGAAGCGTGGCCTCCGGGTGCCTCCCCAAAAACATCACAGTCGCCCCACCACCCTTCGTGGAAGAAGCCAGGGCACTGGCAGAGTAAGGACACAAGCCCGTGGACAAAACCAGAGGGGGGAGCCCTGGAGGGGAAAAAAATCGCCTCCAGGATTTTCACAGACGAAAAAATGAAAATCTTGCTTCATCATTTCTTCATGGAAGAAAGTCCTCTAAGGCCTGTGAAATCTTTACCAGGGGGAAAAGGGAGGGTAGAGAGAAAGAGGGGAGAGAGAGACATTAATCAGAGGGAGAAGAAGAGGTGCTTTTGGAATCACACAGACACAGTGATTATAGCATTTCATCAATCAGCAGGGCTATTTTTAGCTCGGCCTTGAAGAGACCAGCGCGTCAGCCTTCTTCCCGTTAACGGCAGCAGAAGTCACTGTTACGAAATCAAATTAAATAGCTGCTTCCTGCAAAAACATGACAGGTCAAGAGCACACTTGTCTTTTTCGGTGTGACTGTGTCAGGCACAGGGTTATTTATGGTAATACTATGTCTGGGGAAATGGGGCTTTGATTCGGAGCAATCTATCTATAGCTCTCAGGAATAGATGTGATGCGCGTTGAGCTAAAAATAGCTCTCTCTGTGGAGCCAGGCTTACCTCGTGAGATGCTTGCTGGATGCGTGGACCTCCATCTCGGTGCTTTTGAACTCATTCAGCTCCTTACGGATTGCAGCCTGTGGAATGGGAAGAGAGAGCACTTTAGAGAATTTCCAGTTATGCGCCCAGGGATGTGTGTGTGTGTATTGTCAGATCAAAGTTATTTCAAGAATCAGATCAACGGATTCTGTCCTTGCTCTGAAATATTAATTGTTGGAGCATATTTGTATTTATTTTAAGCAGATGACAAAAGTATTGATAAAATCTAATAGCCCTACAACTTTGACACTAGTAAAGCCATTTGTTTTGTGACTAAATGAAAACACATGAATTTGAAACACCTACAGTAGGTATACGTTTATGAATGAATTTGTAAGACACCAGTTGAGACACCTCATGATCAAAATAACCAGGTTTGCCTGATATTGTGTTTATATATTTACAGATGACAACAAATTAGGTCCATTTGGCCCCTCACCTTGTCGGCTGCAGATAGTCTGGTCCAGGGCTTGTCTGCCCTGCGGTCATAGTCCTGAGCCTTGGCCACCTCCACATAATCGCTGAAGCGGATCAGGATCTTCCGCTCTCGTAGCTCGTCTACTGTGGGTCTCTGATTGAGCTGTGGTCAGAGAGAAGTGGGGAGGTAAGAAGCAGGCATGGCCAGAGAGGGGTCCCTAACCTCCACTGCCAGTATAGGCAAGTGGTTCCAGACAGTTGGCATTGCAGCGTGTGCTTTGAGTCAGCTAGGTGTGCATTCGCCTTTAGACTGTGCTCCCCCACAAGACAACCTTTATGGATCCATCTGCTGCACAACTAAGCCTCTGGTCTGATGTATAGGGATGCTAACAATAATCAATAATGTTTTCAAATGTTTCATGGACAGCATGATTGAAATCATAAATTACACTGGAAAACAGGCCCCAAAAATATGTCAAAATGTTTTAACCATTCAGATTAGACATATTTTATAATAAAATTTAAGCAATTAACACTCTGTGTGTGTGTTATATAATTTATTCTATTAGGTTTTTTTTTTTTTATTAATTGTGGTTTAACACTTAGCATTGACTTTAGGCCTAATGTTCAATCCATTACCAAAATGGAAGAAATAAGATGCTGTTATTGAATAGCCTTTATGGACCACAGTAGATTGAATAATGCATGTATACCTTTCTGTTTAGTCGCTGTTTGATTTCTCTCCTCTCCTCCTGTTCTGTTTGGTCGTTCCTCTCTGGAATATTGGAAACAAATTTGCAACTTCAAGCACAAGAAGACAAGCATAGCCTAATCAATCCGTTTCTTGGTTACATTGTAGGCTATTGCATAAATAAGAGTTGGCTATCTAACCAAATCCTATAGCATGCGTAAAAGTGAGCAGTATAGGTCTAGGTAGGCTACTTAAATTCTAAGTAATATAAACTTTGTATTAATGAGGATATAGCCTAACTGAAGACGTGTAATATAAGGGAATCGTGTTTAGTTACTTACGTTTCAAAATATTCCTGCCCTCCAACTCCTCTACCGCCGGCCGTTGACTTAGTCTCCTGCGAAAGAACACCACAATCACGTTCTGGACCATTATCCCGGTAGTGATAGGACTAGGCTACCGAATGACTTCAGCTTTGTTTCACAACAAGGCTATTAACACAGCCAGTATTCTGAAGGGAAACTCAAAATCTCTCCATTTCGAGTTCAAAGCCCGACTCTGATATTTCGATTTAGGTGTCCCCCACATCTGGATACACGATGATGCGCCAACACGCTTTGCTGTGTTGGTTTCTCTTTCTCCTGGTACCCTTGAACTGATAAATGATAGCCAACCGGTATGCTACCCTTCGGTCGTCAAAGTAACAGTTACAATCTAATTCTCCGTGAATATGTGTGCTGTGCCTGTGTGCAAGTGCTGAAGCTCTCTTGCCTCTGTTGTAGTCTCTAGTAAGAGTAGCCTAGTGCAGTATCAGCACGCCTTCAAATACACGAAGGGCTCTCCCTGCTCCGCGCAGCGCCGCCCACTCTGAATGCATAATGATGTTGTGAAGGATAGGCTACAGGTTACGGCGCTGACATTTCACTGACACAGTAGCCTACCAAACAAGAAAGGTCTATCAAAGAAAACGAATCGAGGTAACCTACCAAAAGAAACTATTCAGGAAATTGGGACAATGGCCAATAGCCTAGCCTAAAGAGTAGGATGACAAAGACAAAATCACTCAGAGTGAAAGACTCAGTAAACACTGCCTGCAGTTACGCAATGTTTTCATCTCTTGGAATTTAATGTCTTAAGGTCTTTCTGAGTTCACATTTTGGTCAGCATATTTGGATGAGAAATAGGATAAACGACGGGGTTCTTAGTGGCTGAAACACTAATCCAGTTAAATATTTGCTGCCACAGCAGGTCTGGTGTTAAGTTCTCCGAACTTTGGCTCTGTTTTGGACCAGAAATACTTTCCCACTAGCCGCTGTCCTATCAGAGCGCAGGAACGCATCTTCTGAGCATCCCAACAGATGTGGCGCCATTAATATTTTAGCAGGTGAAACAGAGAAGCACTCCCAAAGCCCCACGGGTAGCTGTCTCGATATCATTGACCTCCTCTATCCCATGTTGCCTAGCAACAGAGGTTTCTCCAATGGTAGGCTACTGGGAAATCTCGGAGACAAAGAAATCTGTTTGGGTAACCCTTATTACTCGCGGCCTCGCGGGACATTGTGCTCTGAGAGAACGCGCCTTTAACCTCCTAAAAGCAAAGCCCAACTCACTGAAGGCATCGACCACGATTTTTTTTATATATTTTTTTTTTTTACACAAAACGTTCCATCCACAGTCAGCCAGCTGATATCACGACAAGTGCGACTCTTGAGTGGGCGGCGGCTGTGTTGGTTCTGTCAACACAGCGAAAAAGACAAATTGGTGCATTTTGTCTCTCTAACAGCGCTCCGGCATGTAATCCCCACATCCAGCGCTCGGAGCAAACAAAGGAGCACCCGTGGGGGTGGAGAATGGGGGAGATGAAGGGAGCGAGAGAGCCCCAGCTACCGCAGTGCTTGCTGCCGCGCCTTGCATTATTCAACAGCCTCGGCTCTAAATATAGCAACAGCAGCTCGCTTGAGTGGGAGTGCTGGGCACGACGGGCTAAAGATAGAAAGGTCACATCACGCTCTCATCAGAGGGTATGATGCGCCCATCCCCAAACTGATAGCGGTGCAGCATAAGCCCAGATGGCGTCTGACTCCACATCCGCGCGATGTTTGGCCCTGATCCGAGCCAGAACCAGGCGCAACATGGGAAGGCATCTAGGCATGATGTAATGTGACAGCTGCTTTAAGATCACTGCGAAATGGATCTGATATAAGCCTATGGTAGGCTATTTTCTGAGTAATCTGTGGGAAGACACAGGGGAGTCTGGCTCAGTTGAATCAAGTACCTGCTGCTGCTGGGGCTCCCTCTTCTAAAAGCAGAGCAGTGTGACACGAAAGAAAAAATATATGGAGCAAATCTGCTTACCTCCATGGAAAACAGGCATATTAGTAATTTGCCACTCGCACTGTTATAACCAGATTACACCGACAGTGGGTTAATCCTGGTGTTGTACATTCCATAGTCTCACACCCTTAGCCTGCAAGGAATTTAACTGTTTTATGTGCTGATAACTGCTGGTTATTTCTTCTCAAGCTAAACAAACTGAGGCAGTGCATGTACTCTCTGCATCTGTGCACTGTCTCTACACCCTTATACATCCTCACTACTTCAGGAGACATAGCTACAGAGCTACTGTAAGAATAGACCTGTTGTCTGCTACTGCAGAGGGGGGTGGGCATGGCTTCACAACCTATAGGTGTAGCCTAGTCTGAGTCTGAGGGCACTGAAAATGCACAGGTGTATTTCAACCAACTTTCCACGATTTCTTTAATATTTTAACACAAAATCAAATACTTCACCATCTTATCTCACCATTCATCATAAGCAATGAGTTGTGTAAGGACTTTTCAATATGCTGATCTGAGGAATCTGTCATTGCAGGTCACACCATTACACATACTAACTCACAATTCCCTGTCATATCAACAGTTAGTCATAAAGAGTATGACAATGCTGAATGAGGCATGGGATGTTGAGATTTGATTTGAAAAAGCATTCCAAGTCATCTGATAAAACAAATGGACAGGAAATCAAATGGTTTTGTACCCATGCCATGGAAATAAAGCATCATCTCACCTTTTTTTAAATGCAATTAAACCTGCTGTTAGAGGACATTTCACTCAGTGTTATGCTGAGGTCTATCCTGATCATCCATATGCCAAACCCATTAAAGATCATGCCTCACACTACCACCTCAAAGCTCAGCTTTTCATAAATTGGTCCAGTTGCCATGACAATAATGTGTTCTGCATTTGCTAGGGAGTGTTGAGAGAGAGAGAGAGGAAGTCTGTGATGTACACCATCTCTGTTGCATGTCTGGTTAAAGAAATGGAAAAGACTGGCTTAGGGAAGCAATGACAACTGAAATTGATTTATGATTTCTGTAGTGTGTGCGTGTGTGTTTCTGTGTTGCGTCAGTGTGTCAGACCATGTCAAACTGACCTGTTTTCCCTTCATAATCCAATGCTCTACATATTTCTCATTTCTCACTAAGTGGCTTAACTGAGGGAGCCAAATCTCCAGGTTCAGTTCTTATTTGTTTCGCTCCAAAACTTACATAAGCTTCAACAAATCAGAGCTGTGCCACTCACACCAAAAGGTGTTTGAGTTGTTTCCACAAACACACACACACACACACACACCTGAAATGCTGTTACCCTTATACACCATGCACAAATCCATCCGATGAGAGAGCTGACAGCTGATCTTCCCAGATCCAATCTCACATCGCTTAATCTCTGTCACTTTTTTGTGCTACATCACTAATGCCACTTAGATCAGCATGACAGTTCACTGTTTACAGTCACCAGCCTGCAATGGGAAGCTTCAGTCGGTAGGTGGCGACAGAGAGGCAAAAGTAATCAGGGTTTCATAACAGCAGTGGAAGTCATCTAATCAGACTGAGACCATTGGATCGTATCAATTTTCTGATAATCCAAAAATGTATTATGTAGGCTACGGTCTATTATTGAGCGAGGTGAATACAGTTAAAACACTGTTTACATAAACAGCAAAGGGATGTATATTCATGATGTGGTATACCAGATGCTGGAACACAATGTCTAACTACTGTCAAAGTATTTTTTTCTAAGAAATGAAAATATTTGTGAAATTGACGCACAGGAGAACATTATTTGATTACCATGCCTGTTCTCTAGTTTATTTCATAAAGAAATCAAGTTCATATTGACTCTTAGTTCCACCCCTGGCGACGGACATGATCAATCAGATGTAGAATAATTTGCTGTCCATTTGTGTTGTTCTTTTGAAAATTTTATCAAGCAAATGTAGCAAAAGGCCTTTGGATGAAAAAGGCCAATTCAACATTATGTTAACAATTTGGCATGAAAACATGAATACATTCCGTAGTTTTACTGGTGTTACATGGTGTCACTGAGACAATGTAATTTCACTGAGATTTTAAATTACTTCAGCGCACTGCTAACCAGTGATAGGCAAAATGTAGTGAGCTAAGCTACAAGCTACTCTAAAAATTGAGCTTAAAGGAGAAATCCGGCAATTTTTCATATAGGCCTACGTTTCTTGAGGTCACCTAGTATTGTCGGTACAACCTATCTATATGAAAAATTGCCGGATTTCTCCTTTAAGGTTAATTTATAGCTTGTAGCTTAGCTCACTACATTTGCTAAGTAGTTTGCCCATCACTGCTGCTAACATAAAGCAGATCGAACCATTCACATTGTTTGACATTGATATAGTTAATAGCAATATATATATATAAATCAATCAAATACAATTGAAAAGAAATCATCAGTAAAGAAAAAAGACACCAAAAATGTCTGTCTGGATGAGCTACTCTTTTAAAATGAGGGGGAAATTATTACATTTCCCTGAAACAACCAGTGAAACATTCATGGGAGGGACTCAGCAGGTTTTAGGGAAAGCTTAGAGAGGGAGAGAGACGGATGTCTTACTTTGCGAGCTTCATCTCAATTTGTTGCCTGATTTCCTGACGTTCTTGGTCGCTGCGTGTAGGGAAGATGTTCCTGTCCTCCAGTTCCTGTTTACTGGGTCGGTTCCGCAGTTTTACCGCCAGCAGCTCCTTCCTCATCCTGCGAGGAAGAGAACCTGAGGAACAGCATTAGAACACTGGCATCAGGAATAGAGTTAGAACACTGCCAGAATAGAGTTAGAACACTACCATCAAGAATAGACTTAAAACACTGCCATCAGGAACACTCATCACATAAGTAATGGTCATTTTCAATACCACAGAGATTGAGACTTAACTTCAGCAATAGCATTAGGAAGCAGACATGACACAAAGGCAAGTGTTTTTAATTAATAATTCATACAGACAGTTAATTAAAAGTTCTCAAGAAATTAGCATTATAAAATTACATAAAAAGGTAGTGCATTAAAACAATTAAAATAACAGAGAAAAATAAAAGATTAAAAGGAAAAATATATCACAAGATAACACATTAGTGTCTGATAAAAGGAGGAGAAGAACAGAAAACGGTGTCCTTTGAAGAGCCTTTACACAACGACTGTTTTGCAACAGTGGTTTAGGTGAATTATGGAACTCTGGCCTGCCTGTAGGGCTTACGTACAGACCTCTATTATCTAAGATCACATCGGCATCAGCAATCTTCCACTTGTATCATATCCAATTACTGAAGATGGCTTTCTCCTACTCAAGTGCAGAACATGAGTCATAGGTACAGTACCTCTCCACTATATCAGCTTATACATGGGATTGAGTGGATTGGCCAGGTGATATAGACAAGTCTGAAATGCATGGGATATATCTGTCTCTGCAGCATGCCAGAGGGGGCAATGTCAACATGCTGTAGTTTAATTAAATTATTCTGTTCATGCAAATCTGCATGCTGTGTTCTGTGGAGTGGCATCGTTTTCTGAGTAGTGTGTTCTGAAAGAGACTCACCAGAAATGACAGAGTCGTTCCAGCTCTCCTGGTCGAATATGTGGCCTGAGGCATCGGTGAACCACTGGTCTATCCGAAGGTTCTCCTTGTTCTCCTCCGAGTCTCTCCGGGTCTCGGCCTCACCGCTGGGTTCTCTCTCAATACTGAGGGGGCGGGGGGGGGACAGGGGACAGATCTATATCATTATATATCCATACACTACACTAAAGAACATCACATACAGCGCCCTCCACATTTATTGGCACCCCTGGTAAAGTTGACTAAATTTAATAAGCATATCTATTCTGAGAAAAAGAAATATCGAAAAATATTTTTAACAAAAACATATATGCCACAATTATTTAGCCTAGAAATCTAAATGTAATTTGCAGCCAGGGTAACAATTATTGGCATCCCTACAAAATGTAAATCAGGTTTCTAGGCCAAGTATACTTGCGTATACAAGGAATTTGGTCTCTGCATTTATCCCATCCGTAAATTAGTAAACACAGAGCGAACACACAGTGAGGTGAAGCACACACTAACCCAGAGCAGTGAGCTGCCTGCAACAACAGCGGCGCTCGGGGAGCAGTGAGGGGTTAGGTGCCTTGCTCAAGGGCACTTCAGCTGTTTTCACTGGTCGGGGATCGAACTGGCAACCCTCTGGTTCCAAGCCCGAAGCCCTAACCAGTAGGCCACGACTGGCACTAAAATCTTCTAAACAAAATGTAACAGAAGCTTTTTTCCATTTACCTTAAACATATTTAAGTTAATCAGAGTGTGAACTTTCAGCACTAATTCATGACATTACATTTATGTCATTACATTCAAGATATGAAAATAAAGTGACACAGAGGTCAAATGCCCCAGTATTTTTTTCATCATAGGAAAGACAGGAGAGTATGCTAAATTCAAATAAAAGGAAAGTATATCATCTTGGGGTTACCAAGTCTCCAAAAAGTGACCTTTGTGATAATAGATTATTTAGAGGTCATTCCAGATAAAAGCCTTTCCTGTCATTAAATTACAAATGCACATTGCAGGAGTTACTTAATGCTACAGTGACTTTGTCTGTAATCACGGTCTATTGTCAGATTAAATGAAAATTGCTCTCTTTGGCAAGATATAAGAATGACTATACTAAAAAGAATCCCATGCCTATTGATAATTATGGTGGATGGGCTGTTATTGTCGGGCTGGGAACCTCATTATGGTGCATGGTATCATGAACTCCAAAAAAAACCTGAAAATTTTCAAAGAAAATCTGTCACTCTCTGCCAAGACCTAAAAGTGGGTCATGACTGGATCATTCAGCAGGTCAACAAACCAAAACACATGACCAGGTCAAAACAAAAATGGTTTACTGAACACAAAATCAAGCTTCTACCATCTCAGTCCAGTGATCTGAATTTAATTAAAAAAAAAAAAAAAAAACAGTGGGGTGAGTCAAAGAGTGAAGACCTTGGAATCTGGATGATCTGGTAAGATTTTGTACTAAGGAATGGTCTCAAATCCTTTGCTTTGTATTCTCCAGTGTTTTGGGATGTCATTACGAGCTGTTTTATTAGCAAAGGGATGCTTAACAAAGTATTACATGCGGGGGTGCCAATAATTGTGGCAGTTGTCTTTTTAAAAAAAATTATAGGTATATTTGCTTCTCAGAATAAATTAGATTCCCTTCTAGGTTGGATTCTTCCTCGTTGTTATTGTGACACCAAAATACACTGGCAAAAGATACCTCTTTTTACTCAACTTTAACAGTAGTGCCAATAAGTGGAGGGCCCTGTAACATCTCACTGTGCACTCTAACACATGTCTCCACCCTGTGCCAAGCACTTTGCCACACTACTCATTACTATATGCTATGATGTAGGCTATATTTATAGTCTAAAAAAGGATCTGATGCTGTGTAATCAGACACTTAATTTCTTTAACTATACTCACTAATTTCCCATCCAAAAGTGACCTAGGAATAGGCAGGTGAGTCAGACTACTAGGATTGGGTCCTGATCTGATCTTGGTGTGGACATTAACCAGGAACCCCGACACCCTTTTGAAGTTGAAAAGAAATTAGCCTGTGCTCTACTGTGCTCTACCTATGTCTATGATTTCGGTGTGTGACCCCTGTCATCCTCTTAGTATGTCTGTGTAATATTTAGAATTTAGTTCATCCATGTTACCTTACACAGACAAGACTCCTTGAGGACTAATAAACTCGAATACCAGCACAATAGCCAGTCCAGGTCCGCTTCCGTAGCGGATACTGTCGGGTTCCGACGGGACCACTCACCTCTCATGCCTGAGCTTGTTGGCCAGCGCTCGGTGCAGCTCCTCGATGATGCAGCTAGGAGGCAGTGGTGGGTGCATGCTGCCGAGGTGCGGGGACACCACGGTGTTGGAGAGGGGACCCCGCATGGGGAGGCAGGGGCCCTCAGGCACCCGAGGAAGCTCCTTCTGCAGGAAGGAGTTAGAGTGGTGCATAGGGGCCATGGCTACACCCTGGTCATCTGAGGGGGGGAAATAAATAAGAAAAGAGGCTCAGTATAATTTAAAAGAAAGACTCGTCATCAAAGTTCTTTTTTCCTCACAATCACAATCCCTGATCATATTTCTTTGCCAATAAATGTATTCTATTTAAATCTAATGCAGGTTTACAATTCTTCATTTTCTGATGATAATATTTTCATGAAGTTCTATTGATTTGTTAGGTATTTAATGTAACTTATATACATAACTTAAATGTTCCATGTTGATTTTGTATATCTTAGGGCCACGATTGTCTATCAACATACTGTCAGAAATCAGTAAATTTCTGATTTCTATCTGCCTGTCAAATAACTTACCAAAACAACTCTCCTGCCATGCATGTGTTTCATCAATTTATTTTTACCTTACTAATTTAAAATTATTTATTTAAAAAGTCTGTTCAAATAAACCTTACATCCTTAGATGTACCATATGCCTTGTTCTGTATGTCCTTGATGTTCATCGTAAAGTGTCATTTTAAGCTAAACATTTTCCCCTTTCTCAGTGTTTTCTGTGCCAGCATGAATTCCTAAGGTAAGCATGAACCCAGCGTCCCTTAAGCCAGATGCTCTTGACTACAGTGATGAGCTGAGTCAGGCGTATTATGACAGGGCTCTCGATGGATGCTGCAGGAGGTCAGCCCTCCAGGAAGATTACTGGACACACACTGGGTGATCATCTCTTTCTCCCTCTCTCTCTCTCTCTCTTTCACACACACACACAAACACACACTCAGCAACTGAATACAAATCTAAAAGTCTCAAACTCATCACAATCTTTGTGTTTTAAAACTGAATAAGATTAAATAACAATGTCAGTGTTGGTACATGCAGCATCACTGTCTTTCCCCCCCAGCACCTGCACCTCAGCTCCTTAGGTGTGTGTGTGTGTCTTCTCTGTCCCTGATCTCCACACACTTCCACTCCTGTTTCCACCCCAGCAGGCTCACCTTCCTCGCTGCCCAGCTGTGAGGTCAGTGGGCCAGGGACGCCGGGAGGCGAGTGACCCTGCAGGCTCTGCTCCAGGCACTCCTGCTCCACACCCTCTATACATTCCAGCATGCCGTCAGTTGGGTCGCCCAGTGGGCCTTCCTCTTCATCCTCCTCTTCCTCCTCCTCCCCGACCTCATCCTCTTCCTCCTCCTCTGGGTTTGAGGGTTCCTCTAACGAGTCAGCCTCCTCAGGCAGTTCAGGCGCTAAGAGAGATGGATTTATTGTTATTTGTTTATTGTTTTACTGTTGATATTGTTATGGATGCTTTGTCAACTTTTAGCTGCAACATTTCAGATATACTGTGAATATGACTGTACTAGTTCTGATATGTCTATGTAATGACTGCTGGGTTACAAAAATAACACTGGCGCCATCTAGTGGGTAACACTGGAACTTCATCTCTCCTGTAACAATGGAATAAATGGACTCAGAGCAGTGAGATCAAAGGACTGTAATCAACAGATTAATATAATAGACTTCAGCAAGCTGCAGATTTTAGATAAACCCAGTCAATGACATCCGTCTGTCACAACTCTGGTGCCGGCTACTCACGTGGTGGGAGGGGCTCCTGGTCAGAGCCCAGGTACTCCATGCTGCTGACGCTGAGCATGTTGGGTAGTGTAGGCGGCAGCCGGCCCTCCATGTCTGACACACCCTGAATGGGGGGGCCGGGGTCGGTGCTGTGGAGGCCGCATGCTAGTGCTACATCTGCATGGATAGAGATGACACAGTAGAGAAACTATTCTTTACACAATGCTCTTGCTGTTTCCATGTTTTGGGGTGTCTGATCAGTAAAAAAAGCAAAGGATGTCTGAACTCCAAAGAACTCTATCTTTATATTTTTAACAGCGGGGGTGACAAACATTTCAGCACAAAAGCCTTCGTCAGTGCAAGTTACTGTATATAATATTTCAATATTTCTGTGTAAATATTTAAAATAAGCAATCCAGTATTTTCTTTCATAAAAGCTACCGAACTGGAGAGGCATTTGAGTAAATATGACATAGAACAGCACACTTGTTATATAGGCGCATGTGCTTTCCCCTCTTGCTTAATCATCTACAATATGCTCTGAAGCCTGGATGAAAGCTTTTCAGTACTGCTGCATTGTCAAGCCTGCCAAGTAGCGTTAGCCTAGGTATGACACACATGACAACCTGACAAATATTCTCTGACTGACCGCCAGACGAACAGACTGACCTGTGGAGCTCTGCTTGAGCTTCTCCGTTTTTTTTTTCCTCCACTTCCAGGGTCTGAAGATGCGCCCCAGCGTGGCCAGCTTGCTGTTGCGGCGGATGGGGGGCGTGTGCACCCCCGTCACCAGGCAACTGGAGCGCAGCATCCTCTGCTGATCCATCACATCTGCGGAGAGAGACAGAGACAGATGAGGGACAGATGTGAGGAAAGTGGGCTCCGGGACAGGTTGGGTCAGTGAGGACTCGGTGGTACCAGAACCAGCTCTGCCATTAGACTGGCCACTGTGGTGGGGTCATACACACACACCCACCCACTGCCAGAGTTTCTACATTCTATCCATAGGCTTTAAAACAAGTATTTTAGGAGATACCTGATGAACATAGTCAGGTATGGTTGGTGCGGTGTCAGTAGATACCTACTGATTTATCATGTCTGTGGGGTTGGCAGGGTAAGGGGAGAAACTGGTCAGACATGGTGCATTTGGCCCCAGGAACAGATGAATGGGCCTCAGAAGATGTTGTCGTTATATTGTAGTTGTGTTATAGTGTTACCGTTTTTTTGACATGGCACTTCATTTGTTGTAGTGTATTTATAAATAAGGGTACATCATCTGGCTTTTTAAAGGCTTTTGCCTTTATCCATCCACCGGTGTACATGCCAACAGCATACCAAACTAGGTATGTTGCAATGACTACAAATTCATTCCCACATTCACATCATTTTTGAATGACTTAAAGGTTCAGTCAGCAATTGTGCATGACGTTGCATTTGTTATGTTCATATTTAAATTTCTTAGCAGACACTTTTGTCAAAAACAAAATAGATTATATTTTAATCAAGGACCAAACAAAACCAGAGTAGAAAAAACACTAGAGAAGTACCACCCCCCTTCAGTAATCCAAGAGAAGTGTTTCGTTTTTTGTTTGAGGAACAGGCTGCACCCAATTTGTTTGTTTCCCATTTTCGGAGCCTGGGCTGCCTAAAGAGACCGTTTTTTTTTACAGTGTACTCGCAGGATGGACAGCTAGTGGATTGTGAGGAGATGTTCGCTGAATGTGACAAAAATGTTATAGGCTTGAAATCGCACACGATCGCTGACTCTACCTTTAACTAAGCATTCATATACCTGTTCGGATTTGGAAAGCAACTGCAATATCCAGCACACTGAATCACCTGTTTCTCAACACCCATCCCTTTCAATATGAATGTTCTGTGATATACTCTAAAGTCTATCATTTATATTAGCTCACCCAGCCGCTCTTCCCATTCAAAAATCTAAGCAAAATCAGAGCCAGACGAGCTCTTGTACTATAAGTGACCAATGGATGACTAGACACACTATTCTATAGTACAACAACCTCTCTATTTAACCTCCCTTCATTGTGTCCATTTCCACTGCATACTAAAATAGTCTCTAGAGGACATTTCCCAATCCCACAATCAGTCTTTTATCCAAGGCAGCAAGCTGCGGTGGCTAATGCATCAGAATTCACACCAAAGAGACTTAGTTTATGTACATGTACAAAGAGGATACAAAAACAGGAAATGGAGAGGAAAAAAAGGATTCTGTGAATGAATTAGTGCCACCCACTCCCTCGCTCTTAGCATGTATTTCTGTATTTGCAGGAGAAGGATATTCTGGATCTGTTTCTGCTGCATTCTTCTCTAATCTGAGTTAAGAGGAGCCCTGACCTTGCAATATGAAAGAGACGAAAATCCTACACAATAGAGCTTAATCTGTCAAAGGAAAACAACATCAGCAATACGACAACAATAACAAACAATACAAAAGATATGACAGCTTCGACACCAAACCACGCGTTCTGTTTCACCTGCAAGTCAGATATCTCACTTTAAAAATCCACCACCAGCACCAGAGTCATATTCATGGATCAGTCACTGAACCCACAGTGTGTGTGTGTGCGTGGTATGTATGCAGGGGGGGGGGGGGAGCGGCAAGTGTGTGTGTGTGTGTGTGATGCTGAGCCGGCCAGTGATGTTACTGATGCCTGCATGCTCCAGTATATGGCGGATGAAGGGATGGGCTCTCGCTTGACCCCTCTCTGATGGGAAGCAGGTCAATTGAGCATGTGCGTCTGCCCAAGTAACCGTCAGAGAAAGGAATCCAGGTCAAGCCTCCCAGACTCCGCAGTAAGCAAAACTGGGGTCAGAGCTGCTGTTGCCATGGCTACGGCTGCTGATGCTGCAGAGGAGCCCCTCGGAGGCAGAATTTCAGCGGCGTGTGTGAGCGCATGTGTGTGTGTGTGTGCGCGTGCAACGTGTGTGTGTGTGTGTGTGTGAGAGAGAGAGGGGCTGTAGGAGATGGAGGAGGAGGCCTGAGAGAAGAGGGGGAATGGGGTGGAGAGGGAGGAGCCAGAGAAGAGAGGAAGAGAAGGAGAAGTGGAGGGAGGGAGAGAGGGAGGGGGGACTGTTGCTATACGGAAGTGTTCACCAGAGATCCAGCCCAGCCAATCAGAGCCAAGCGCTTTATTATATACATCAAGTATTGCTCAATTTTTAATACAAACAGAGTGGAGAAATGGAGCTAAGAGCATGCTGGATCCATGAAGAGTCAGTCCTTTATCAGAGACAGGCATCTTCAAAAATGAGAAGCAAAAGAACTGAGATAGCAGGGGACATTCAACAGCAACAATAACATTATAGGAAGAATTATAATTATATTGATTAGCTTTGATTGGCATCAATTGTAGCTCTAACATGCTAATGTAGCAGCTGCAAAAATTATTACCAATGTATGGATAAAACAAATCAATAAAAATACATATTCTAATACGGTGACAAGAAGGTGGAGGTAAAGAGTGAAGAGGGAAAACGCACTTTTCCAGAACGCTCTGAGCTCTGGCGGCTTCATGTTGAGCGCATCAAGCCCTGCCTCATGACATGTCAGCAGCATGTCAGAAAGAGAGAGAGAGAGCTACTCCAGCCAGCAACACCAGCAGCCACACTCACACACGCACACGCGGACATAGGCACACTCACAGTGCACACACATGCACATACAGTGTCAGTGAGAGAGCTACTCCTACCAGCCAATCACCAACACCAGCAGCCACAAACACACACACACAGACAGACACAGTCACACACACACAGACACACCCGTTACTCCAAACAACCAATCACCAACACCAGCAGCCACAAACACACACACATATAAACACACACACACAAACACACACACACACATGTTCATGCAGTGCATTAGGGAGAGAACAACTCATTTCAGCCAGCCACACAAGTAAACACACATACATGCATCCACACAACATGTAAGTCATCAAAAAACACTACACACACTAACACACATGCACACTTAGCCACACACAAATATGTCCTTTTCAGTATTACGGCTTACAATGACAAATGATTACATCCACCCACCAACACCAGTAGCCGTCCTTTCACCTGAGCAGCTAAAAGAAAAAATCATTTACATGGTAATGAGCTTGAGCTCGACAGATTGTGAATTTTAATCCATATTCAACTCAAAACCCTGGGAAAGCTACATGGCCCACACCTCCCAGGTGGCACAATGGAGAGAGGGAGGAAAAAGAAGAATAACCTCTGCAATTATTTACAGAACAGAGGATATGAGAGCAATTGTTCTCTTGCTCAATGTCACACACGTGCAGCATTTTTGGCCATTCCCTGCCTGCCTTGCCTGCCACCCTCCCTGCCTGTCTGGCTGGCTGGTACCTGGTTCCTGCTCCAATGTCACTGTTCCTGCCTTGTGTCTATGGGCTGTGTGTGTGTGTGTGTGTGTGTGGGGGGGGGGGGGCTGCATTGAGAGCGCAGCTCCACAGGCAGTCTGAGGAGGAGATGGAGGGGCTGGCTAATTGTCTGAGACATTGGAGAGGTGCGCTGGGACAGAGACACACAGCGCTGTGAGCGTGCACCCCCCCGACTCACCCCACCCCAATGCAGATTACAGCAGCGTCAGCACAGCGCCATGCCAAAAAGCCTCTCTCACGCCAAGGTATCCATTTATCAGTGCACTCTTTCACCCTTTTCAATCTATACCCTTCTTGGTTTTTTTTTCTCTCACTCTCTTTCTCTTTCTTTAATTCCTCTCTGAGGTCAATGGGGTAAGCAGCGGCCATTTTTCACCTGACTGGCTTTGTCTTGACTTTTTGAAAGTGAAGGATGTGTGGGTAGGGGCAGGGTCTGGGGGAGTTACACCACAACATACGTATGCACAAGTCCCTGTGTATTTATCCCTATATTTATAAACGTAATAAAGAAGAGTGACTCCAAGCTAGACCTGTATTGAGAGTGATGGAGAAGCCTTTGATGCTTGACTGCCACTAAAAGCAGGAGTGGTAGCCTATACGTCTGTGATGGCGCCTCTGCATTCTCCATATTGCCTGGAGAGAGCCTGTGTGGCGAACAGTCGATTAAAGCATTTCATTTGTCGGTGGTGAATGCAGCTGGCAGTTAACCGTAATGCCACCCTCGAGATATCACGGAGGAGAAACCAATTCATTCAGCACAGCTCGCAGCACAGATCCGACACACCAGGGATGTCTGAGGGAGGGTAGGTTCCACACAACTGCAGGTAGACAGCACGATCAGCCAACATAATGGAAATATGACAGGAAGCACATCACTCTGACCAATCTGGCCCGAATCAAGCTCAGAACTGGCCTGGATCTGGTATGTAGTAAGGTCAGTCTATGGGCTGACTTGACTAAAAAAAATCAAGTCAGTTTTACTGTCATCTCCACTGTTTGTACCACACAAACAGGGGAACAAGGGGAACGCAACGCCACACATATATGACAACAGAGAACAACAAATACTGTATATATAAAGAGAACAAACTAGAAAAAACATAGTGTGTCTATATATCACTATAAACAATCAACCATTCAGAAAAAAGAAATAGAAAAACATAGCATATAAAGAGAATGACACAGAGTGTGTGTGCATGTGTGTGTATCTTTTAATAAGCTGAACACAGGGTACTGTATACTGTAAAGTAGAGTACTGGACTCCATGCACTGAGAGCAACTGACCCTGGGACAGGACTAGTGCTGAAGTGGGGGGCATCCGGTTCTATGTACGTTTGGAGGTGAGTGTTTAACGCTCCACAGCTTTCTCAGCAATAAGCACGCAGGCAGCAGGGGACTGGGGATGATGGGGTAGATCTGGCCGTGACCCGGTGTGGATTTGGCAGTGTGAAGGCCTGAGGGCGAGCGTTTTACACCATCCGCATCTCACTCGACCGCAGGCAAAATACCCAGGTACCAGCCAACACTGGGATAGCTGTTTCACTGAGCTGGTGTGAATCTGGCACTGAGGATGCCTGAAGATGTCTGAAGCACTGTCTGCATCCCGCCTGAACAACGAAACAAAATCAAACAGTTGCCGGGCCAGTGTTGGGTAGCACCTGGCCCAGTTCTGGCAGCCAGCTCGGCTGCTGCTCTGCCACTTGTGCTTCTCTGCCTGCTGTGAACCTCGAGGTGTACCAGCCGGCAGTCACCTCCATGCCTATCTGTCAGGCTACAGCAAGACGGAGGAGACAAGTAGTATACTCCACACATGCGTGCATACAAGCCAACCTGTCACAAGGCATCAGGCACAGTGATGGACAGAAACATGCTCACTCTGCTCCAACACGACCCGCAGAACAACACATACAGAAACTGCCTGGTACAAAAATAATAGAGGGATAGAATAGCCCATGCACTTGTTAGAGCCGTAAGGTTTTTGATCTGAAACTAGCAAGTGAATACGTTAAAAGGTATGCAAAACTCTTGCAAAAGCCTATGTGGGACTGATGAAAGCTTGCAAACATGATCACTGGTGGCTTTTTCGTGATTAAGTTGGCAATGTCATGCTGTAAAATCTCTCTTCCGGAAACACTACAGTGCATAATCTGGATGGCTCGCAAACATCACATGCCATTACCTGTCATATTTTCACATAGCATCAAAATGAATTTGTAGCTGACCAAAATTAATTGTACAGTTGTCAACAAAACCAGTAAAGCGTACCTTAAAAAGTGGCAAATTGTTAGTGTTGCTTTGTAGAAGTCACAACCTAGTCATCTTTTACAAAGTTTAATTTCTCATTCATGACACGATATATCATCAAAGTAATTATGTTAATAAGATTCTGTAAATTACTTGCAAATATGTATGTAAATTCAATTGCAAGTGTTACAACACATGCACAAATCTTCACCATATTAATGCAAAGTGCTAGATAAGAGAGGACATATCAGATGTGTTTGATAAATTTAATCTGCTATTAATTTGTGTCATTGATATAAAATCTGATTTGTATTAATCTGCTTCAATTGAAGACATGCAAACAAATATAATCCATTTAAAGTTATAATAAGATAACCTCTCTGCTATTTCTTTAATACTCCAGTCCAGTCAAATATCATTACAGTTTTTATACAATTATTCTTTATCTAACCCCAACCATTAAAGTACATGAGCTGTCTTGCATGATTATTGTCTTGGCCCTACTGCTCTGAACATCTAAAGAAGACTCTGAAACAAGTGACTGCGAGCTGTGCTCCACATTAAAGTTCACATCAAACATTGTGTGCATGTCACCCCTCTCTCTTACCCCCTGGCTCAGCAACTGTGAAGCCATCTGTTCGTGGAGAAGTGCCTCTGGGGCTCTCAGTGCCCCATGCTGCCATCAGAGCTGAGCTCACAACCAATCACACTTCAGAGAGGAAGCCAGCCAACCAATCAGGCGTTGGAGAGGAAACCAACTGACCAACTGAGGTTCAGAGAGGAAAACAGCTGATCAACCAGGAATCAGAAAGAAAATCAGCTGATTGACTGACCAGCGTACCAAACAGGCCTCAGTGAGTATTAGCCAGACAACTAACTGGGCCTTGGAGAGTATAATCTGACTTACCAACCAACAAACCAACCAACCAATGCTTTATCTGCTGCTGCAGCTGCTGATAGTGATGGTGACCAGCTGCAACTACACCCTGAAGCCTCTCACCTGCTGATGAGTCTCTAAGCAGCCTCCAACCAGCCAACCAGCCTCCAACCAGCTCCAGCAGCCCCGTTTCCATGGCGAACATCTAGTTCAAGGACCCTTCTTCAAACTGCTCTTGGAATGGCACACCGGTGGTGTGACTCATCAAAGCTAATAACCAAGGCTCTTGACAATCACTGTGCTTCACTGCCCACCCACCCACCAAATACCACAAAAGTCAATATTACCTGCCTTATATCATATAACACTGCATGTGAATACTGACTGGGATTCTATGCAGTGGTATGCTCCGTGAGCTTTCTGGTGAGTCCAGATGTGTGTTATGGGCCTTCACATCCCATCTAACCACTTTTCTATTTCTTGAGTCCTCCTCTTGTACTATGAAGTCTGCTCCTTTTCCTCTTCTTTTAATTGTGTTTTGTATATAGCCACCTTGGTTTTGTGAAAGGTGCTACTTAAATGAACATCAAACTATTTATCACAATTATGATTATCATTACATTACTATGTGGTGGTGTGACAGTCGGCATTTATATCTATATTTATATCATACAAAGAAGAAGATGGCATCTACATCACAGTATGGCTGTCTCCTGTATTCTAATCACTTGTTGTTGGTGTTTCATTTCAGAAAACAGTGAATGCTGGAACTCTCACTGCTGCAAACCAAACCACATCCACCATCAGCATCGTAATGGACACTGGTGACCCTGTGGGCAGGGGCCACACATCTGCAGTGGGTTGCAGGGCACAGAAAGCGTCTGCTCTTCAACGCAGAAATGAAATCTCAGCCATGTAGAAAATCTCTGTGGCTGAGGGCCGTGTGTGTTCACTCTTTTGTTCGAAGAATATTCTGTCAGATGTAATAATGGAGACAAAATGAGTTGTTTTAACTCTTGGTGCTGTGCTCTCACAGTTCAGTTATAGGAACAAAAATAAATGGACTTCATTCTAAATATGAGTTTCAGTAAAATGTAATACCACCACCAGTAGCAGTACCTTCACAACACAGTTCTAAAAACAGACTCTGAGTGTGTGTGTGTGTGTGTGTGTACTACAGGATATTACAGGACACTGACTGCCTATGCTCCCAATTCTCCTCAATGATGCTCTCTCTCTTGTTCAGCTGAATCTACTCACTGTGGGGGCGGGAAAGCGAGACCAGGTGGGTGTGTGTGTGCGCTTTCATGTGGAATGTATTTTCTGCTATTCAGCTCGTGAAAAACGTGATTTAGGTCAACGCCTGGAAGATTTTCGGGGAGCCACAGAGCCACTGGGAGCCACAGAGACACGGCGCGCCACGACAGACTGCAAAAACTCCAAACCCTGACAGGCTCCTCCGGACCTCCTGCAGCTGTAGTCTTTTGGGAAGTGACAATACAACCAGCAGGTCTCCAGCACACAAAGGAGAAGTGTGCAGAACAAGCATACGCTGCCATTAGGTAACATTCAAGATGAGTCCTCTCCGTGGAGCTACATGTGCCAGACACGCCTAGTTCGTATTCCGTAAGTGTGTATATTAGTGTATTTTTAACCCCAGTTATGTGCTAATAGCTCATGAGTCCAGGCGGTTTCGAGCTGATAAACTCATGACACAGTGCACTGTGAGCTAAACAGCAGCCTCTCGGAGAAGTAATTACTCGGTTGGTCCCACTGTCTTATGTCTGATGGAGACTAGTGATTTGGCCTCAGTCATAGTCTCTGAGCTTGAGACTAGGTCTGGATTTGAATATCTCTCTCTCTTTTTCTCTCTCTCTTTTTCTCTCTCTCTCTGGGGTTGAAACCACAGCAGTCCTCTCTGTCCCGCTTGCTTGGCACACCGTCAGCACACCATTGACATGCAGGCCACACAGCAGCCAATTTCAAAGAGCCTTCTTCAACATGTCCAGTCCTACAAGCAAGGTGGCAGACGACACACACAAACGCACGTGTGTGTTTGTGTGTGTGTGTGTGTGTGTGTGTATGTGTGTGTATGTATGCGCGCACACGTGTGTTTAAGCATCCCCAGCCTCACAGCTTGGCTGGATTAGCACATGCCCAACACACTGTAGAGGACGTGGTCTAAACCTCTTTGTCCTCTCTGCTCCAGGTAAACACACACAAACAGTGATACCACACCAAATCCAGACTACACTGCCATTTAAGAGCAGATTTCAAATGCTGCACTTTGTCTATGACCGTGAAAATGCATATTGCATAATGGATCCAAAAGCAGCCATTCCCCTCCTCCTGGTTTGAAGGGGGGAAATGAACGCTGTGGGGGTGTGCTGTAGAAACAGATATAGAGAAATATTTCCATATGCTGTCTTCCATTACCTTTCAGAGAGTTCCTGTTAGGCAGCCGTATACCTTCCACAGCCTGTGTAGAGATCTGATGCTGATTTCTATGGTGAGTCACACAACGTCATTTTCTCAGCCCGGTCTCAGCTCATTGTCCTTCCACATACATCCCTTCCCCCTCTTTTTCTGACACCTTCTTTCTCTGACCCTTCTTCTGACTCTCTCTGTCTTAATCCCTCTGTCAATACTCTTTCATAAAGAGGAATTACTGTATGTGTGTGGTCACACTTCTTTTTTAAAATTTTAATTTAATTTGTTCTGATTAATATAATGTAATAATGTTAATAATGTGCTGCCACTTAACATTTTCTACTAGCAATGTGCAGTGCAAATGTGTGATATGGTGATGCAGCCTGATAAGATGTTTGGGAGTTATGTCCTTAAAGAGAAGGGCATGTACAAACATCTTTCTTCAAAACACCCGCTGACACTGTGGATTAACTGTGACAGGAGCAGTTTTCAAACTGCAATACCTGACATAATAATGTTCTGTACTTTCAGCCTCACCATTATCTGTCTCACTGATCTTCAGTGTGTATCCTTTTTCAGGAAAACAAAAAGATGCGTGTAGCTCCGACCTGATGAGTAGAAACACTTTGTCTTCGCTTCACTGTATCGCTTCCCTCGGGTTGCACCACGGACATACGGAGTCCACATGCAGGTACTCGCGGCAGTCTTGTACACGCTCACACAGTCATGCTAGCTCTACGGCTGGCACTAAAAAAAGCCCTCTGTCAAGTGTCTAATGTACTCCTTGTTGCATCTCTGGGGAAGGTTACTGTTGTTGTTCGCTTTTAATGCTTGAGGAGAGATGGAGAGCAGCGAACCATACTCGACAAGGTCAGGGGAAGTGTCTTCTGTGTCAGTCTCACTGCTCCTGTTCTCTCCCTCTCTCAGGCCTTTTTCAACAAGTCCAGCATCAAACAACAAAGCATTTCAAAATATTTGGGTACTTCAAATTCATAATCCCAGTGACACATCCAATAGATATACCAGAAAATCACCATACTAATAATATGACAGTTATAACTAAATAGTAACGGCATAATAGCTGCATACATGCATATCCATATGCATATACAGTACATATACTGGAAAAACACACACACACACACACACACACACACACACATGCAGACATGGAGATACAACACACACACATGCAGACATGGAGATACAATATTTCCCTCTCTGGAGAATAAGACTCAGGGTGAAATGCCTGTATGTGTGAAAGAGGCTCTTAATGTAGCAGACACCGTCTCACCCAGATACAGACCCAGAACAGACCTCTGTACTTCTCGCCACCAGTGAATCAGCCCTCTCAACCCTACAACCCCCCCACCCCCCAAACAGACACACACACTCAGCTATCTCTCACCACCCCGTGTGAAACGCCAGTGATGACTCACATCCGGCCGCTGACATGTACAGAACTCTCACTGGCTCACCGCAACACCACAGGCTGCAGGTGAACACAAACACACATACACAAACGTATTTATATATGCTGTTATAGCTTCAAATAAACACAAAAACACCCACACATACATACATCCATTCAAACACACAGAAAGACACACACACACACACACATACACAGGCATGGATAAGGTGCATACAGATGCACAAACATACAAGGAGACCAACGTTCAAGTCTCTTGAACAGTGTGTGCATGCTAGCCTGTTTTGAGAGTGCATGTCTGTCTTTGGCACAGTCAGTACCATGGTCCACCATGTGGTCAGCAGCTACTCTGCCCAGTGTGAGCTTTTCCTGTCCATTTTCCTCAGTCCATTTTTTTCCTGCTAAAGAGAGCTAAGTCTAACCCAGGTTGCGGAAACCAGCTCTGTAAAAAGGTCAAAGTGGAGGCAGATATGCATAAATACAGTTGACACTTAAGCTGAACTGGTCATTAGTCTTTGAGAAATCATCTTATGGGCTTTGACAGTTCACTCACATGGATGACCGTGGGCAGCCGTGGCCCACTGGTTGGGCAGCCGTGGCCCACTGGTTAGCACTCTGGACTTGTAACCTAAGGGTTGCTGGTTTGAGCCCCAACCAGCTTGAGCAAGGCACCTAACCCCTCACTGCTCCCCGAGCGCCGCCGTTGTAGCAGGCAGCTCACTGCGCCAGGATTTGTGTGTGCTTCACCTCACTGTGTGTTCACTGTGTGCTGTTTGTGTTTCACTAATTCACCGATTGGGTTAAATGCAGAGACCAAATTTCCCTCACGGGATCAAAAAAGTAGCCTATATATACTTATACTTATGACAATACTCTTGTATTTTTTCAGTTATCATGAATTACTTTGTTATCATAAAAGTATTTCTTAGCGCTGTGACCTAAAATTGTAAACTGCGGTTGTTCCTCCGGCTCTATAGTGAGTGATGAATCAAAGTATTTACAAAATATAATGAAAACGTCCAGCATCCAGGAAGTGCAAGTCTAATGTCAGAGAGGTTTTTTTTCATAACCACAAGAGATTAATCAGTTATCTGAAGTGCTGATGCACAGTTGTTACCTTGAATGTCTTCTCTGGAAAATATTAAAGACTAAAAGCCCCTAAATCAATCACATTTCCCCCATGTGATACGGCACTCTCTTCTAAATGGATCAGGCTCAGGAGAATTCCAGCATCTCAATTGAATTTGCGGCTTAATTAATGATCACTTCGCTGAGGCAAAGCGCTTGATACATCACCAAACAGCTTCTGACGGTATGTGGAGGAACCAAATGTTCTTGGGAATCTCTGAGGACCGCTACGATGACAGTCCATTTCGGAAGACTTAAGTGTGTACAACAGTCTGACAATGCAGTTGGAGGCACTTCAATTATGCACCCTTCATCACAGCAATGAATCTGAGAGTGGTTATTGTATTGGACTGTGTGCAATGGTGCAACCCAGCTATATCACGCACATCTCATGGTTGGCGGCACTTGCTGTGCTGTTAGTATAGTTGATCAAAAATGGGTGAGGAGACCTATATGTTAATAGTATTGAAAGTCTAATGTATAATTTAATTCATGTTTAAGTTGTCTTAGGATGGAATAAAGTGATATCTCTGTGATGGTTTATTGAGACAATGTAATGAAATTGCCCACCCTGTTTTCTTTCCTATACAGGGGTGTGGTAAAATAAGAGGTGGATAAAGTATGAATTCTGTGATCATAAGGTGGACTGCGCCATGCGGTGTCGGATATTTATTACAATAATGTTTGATGATGGTGGAGATTATTGTCCAATGCTTATAACAATACCAGTGGTATTAAATGGTTCCTACAGTGTTGATGAGTGTACATATTGTGAATGAGAATAATACAGTGTGATTTTTGAATGTTAAAAGTTGCAATTGGTGAATAATTTCTCTTGAGAGGTGGATAAACTCTAATAAGAGGTGGATAAACTATATATTTCAGAGGTGGATAAACTACGCTTACTTGCATTTAGCCTCCACTACACCCCTGTTCCTAAATCAACAAGATGCTAAGGATACTGCAACTGTGACTGAAACAGACTGCTATTTCATCTGAAGGCAATGCCATCAATACAGACAGCACTAACTCCACTGAGCTGGTCAGTCCCTTGCCAGTCTAGTAAGTTCCTGCACAGCTGCAGGTCTAATAGAACCTGTTGTGCTAACAGTGCTCCAAAGAAAGGAATCCAAATGTGTTGGAGCAGTTTCTCCTATGGAGAATATGGGAGCAGACTACTGTAGCCTAATCATATGACATTCACTCATCATGACATGTAAAACATACAATAGTATTATTGAATCTAGACAGGTGATTTGAATGATATATTTTTTTCACACCGGCTGTTTTATGGTCGAGCATCTTTTAAAATCTGCCAAGCTGGTTCCTTTGCTTGTAAAAGTAGAGCTACTGATCAGTTATAACCAGCAATCCATTCAAAATATTGACCAAGTAAAGCGGTAAGTGACCGAGGTGAAGTTAGTTTGATATTTGATATTCGGATATTCGACAGATATTCAAAAAAAAAAATATGCGGCCGGTTTCACCCCGTGTTTGCAGACAATGTACAAACAGATGACCTGTCTACTTGCTCCCAGCCGACCATAGGGACCGTCTAAAAAGTACATTCTGAATTACCTTCATAGTCTTTTTTGTCAATAGCTTTGACATCATGTGACCTAGTGACTCCAAACCAATTCAAAATAGTTATCCTATATGGGACTCATCAGACACACCTCTTTTTATAGTCACTGTATGCACACTGTATTTTATATGAATATTTTAAAGAAAATACATTATTTCATATAAGAAACAGTCTCCTTTTTTCAATACCTCCCAGGTCATGTGACCTAGTGACTCCAAACCAATGCAGAATTGTTATCCTATATGGGACTCATCAGACACACCTCTTTTTATAGTCACTGTATGCACACTGTATTTTATATGAATATTTTAAAGAAAATACATTATTTCATATAAGAAACAGTCTCCTTTTTTTCAATACCTCCCAGGTCATGTGACCTAGTGACTCCAAACCAATGCAGAATAATTATCCGATATAGGACTCATCAGACACACCTCTTTTTATAGTCACTGTATGCACACTGTATTTTATATGAATATTTTAAAGAAAATACATTATTTCATATAAGAAACAGTCTCCTTTTTTTCAATACCTCCCAGGTCATGTGACCTAGTGACTCCAAACCAATGCAGAATTGTTATCCTATATGGGACTCATCGGGCACACCTCTTTTTATGATCACTGTATGCACACTGTTTTTTACATTAATATTTTAAAGAAAATACATTATTTCATATAAGAAACAGTCTCCTTTTTTTCAATACCTCCCAAGCCATGTGACCTAGTGGCTCCAAACCAATGCAGAATAGTTATCCTATATGGGACTCATCAGACACACCTCTTTTTATAGTCACTGTATGCACACTGTATTTTATATGAATATTTTGTAAAAAAAATACATTATTTTTTATATGAATGGTCCTCTTTTTTCAATACCTCCCAAGTCATGTGACCTAGTGACTCCAAACCAATGCAGAATAGTTATCCTATATGGGACTCATCAGACACACCTCTTTTTATAGTCATTGTATACACACTGTATTCTATATGAATATTTTGTAAAAAAAACCACATTATTTCCTATATGAATGGTCCTCTTTTTTCAATACCTCCCAAGTCATGTGACCTAGTGACTCCAAACCAATGCAACATAGTTATCCTATATGGGACTCATCGGGCACACCTCTTTTTATGGTCACTGTATGCACACTGTATTTTATATTAATATTTTAAAGAAAATACATTATTTCATATAAGAAACAGTCTCCTTTTTTTCAATACCTCCCAGGTCATGTGACCTAGTGACTCCAAACCAATGCAGAATAATTATCCTATATAGGACTCATCAGACACACCTCTTTTTATAGTCACTGTATGCACACTGTATTTTATATGAATATTTTAAAGAAAATACATTATTTCATATAAGAAACAGTCTCCTTTTTTTCAATACCTCCCAAGCCATGTGACCTAGTGGCTCCAAACCAATGCAGAATAGTTACCCTATATGGGACTAATCAGACACACCTCTTCCTATAACCATTGAAAGCACACTATTTTATATTAATATTTTAAAGAAAATACATCGTTTCCTATAAGGAATGGTCTCCTTTTTCAATACCCCCCCCCCCCCCCCCCCCCGCAAGGGAAGTGATGTAGACTATGGAAACTGTGTTTTCTCAATACCTTCCATATAACAGTAGATGCCAAATCATTTTTCATATTGAGGTGTGTCTGATAAGTACCCCATAGCAGAACAGTTCTGTATTGATCTGTGTTGTCTAGGACCCCTTATATGGCAGCTATTGAGCAAAAAGCTGTTTTCCATAGGAAATAAATATGATTCTTTAAAAAAATTAAATATAATAGTTTATGCAAAATATTATTTCACATTGACATGTGTCTGATTATTATCACATAGCAGAACAGTTCTATGTTGATCTGTGATGTCTAGCGAGAAAAAAGCTTGCAAGGTATTGAAAAATGGAGACCATTCATGATGGCAAATAATGTATTTTCTTAAAAATATTCATATAAAATATAGTGTGCATACAGTGACTATAAGAAGAGGTGTGTCTTATTAGTCCCACATAGGATAACTATTCTGCATTGGTTTGGAGTCCCTAGGTCACATGGCTTGGGAGGTATTGAAAAAAAGGAGTCTGTTTCTTATATAAAATAATGTATTTTATTGAAAACAATTCATATAAAATACAGTGTGCATACAGTGACTATAAAAAGAGGTGTGCCCGATGAGTCCCATATAGGATAACTATTCTGCATTGGTTTGGAGTCACTAGGTCACATGACTTGGGAGGTATTGAAAAAAGAGGACCATTCATATAGGAAATAATGTATTTTTTTTACAAAATATTCATATAAAATACAGTGTGCATACAGTGACCATAAAAAGAGGTGTGCCCGATGAGTCCCATATAGGATAACTATTTTGCATTGGTTTGGAGTCACTAGGTCACATGACTTGGGAGGTATTGAAAAAAGAGGACCATTCACATAGGAAATAATGTGTTTTTTTTTACAAAATATTCATATAGAATACAGTGTGCATACAATGACCATAAAAAGAGGTGTGTCTGATGAGTCCCATTTAGGATAACTATTCTGCATTGGTTTGGAGTCACTAGGTCACATGACTTGGGAGGTATTGAAAAAAAAGAGACTGTTTCTTATATGAAATAATGTATTTTCTTTAAAATATTCATACAAAATACAGTGTGCATACAGTGACTATAAAAAGAGGTGTGCCCGATGAGTCCTATATAGGATAACTATTCTGCATTGGTTTGGCGTCACTAGGTCACATGACTTGGGAGGTATTGAAAAAAGAGGACCATTCATATAGGAAATAATGTATTTTTTTACAAAATATTCATATAAAATACAGTGTGCATACAGTGACCATAAAAAAGAGGTGTGTCTGATGAGTCCCATATAGGATAACTATTCTGCATTGGTTTGGAGTCACTAGATCACATGGCTTGGGAGGTATTGAAAAAAAGGAGACTGTTTCTTATATGAAATAATGTATTTTCTTTAAAATATTAATGTAAAATACAGTGTGCATACAGTGACCATAAAAAGAGGTGTGCCCGATGAGTCCCATATAGGATAACTATTCTGCATTGGTTTGGAGTCACTAGGTCGCATGGCTTGGGAGGTATTGAAAAAAAGGAGACTGTTTCTTATGGTAAATAATGTATTTTCTTTAAAATATTCATATAAAATACAGTGTGCATACAGTGACTATAAAAAGAGGTGTGCCCGATGAGTCCTATATAGGATAACTATTCTGCATTGGTTTGGAGTCCCTAGGTCACATTACCTGGGAGGTATTGAAAAAAAGGAGACTGTTTCTTATATGAAATAATGTATTTTCTTTAAAATATTAATATAAAATACAGTGTGCATACAGTGACCATAAAAAGAGGTGTGCCCGATGAGTCCCATATAGGATAACTATGTTGCATTGGTTTGGAGTCACTAGGTCACATGACTTGGGAGGTATTGAAAAAAGAGGACCATTCATATAGGAAATAATGTATTTTTTTTTACAAAATATTCATATAAAATACAGTGGGCATACAGTGACCATAAAAAGAGGTGTGCCCGATGAGTTCCATATAGGATAACTATTCTGCATTGGTTTGGAGTCACTAGGTCACATGACTTGGGAGGTATTGAAAAAAGAGGACCATTCATATAGGAAATAATGTATTTTTTTACAAAATATTCATATAAAATACAGTGTGCATACAGTGACCATAAAAAGAGGTGTGTCTGATGAGTCCCATATAGGATAACTATTCTGCATTGGTTTGGAGTCACTAGATCACATGGCTTGGGAGGTATTGAAAAAAAGGAGACTGTTTCTTATATGAAATAATGTATTGTCTTTAAAATATTAATGTAAAATACAGTGTGCATACAGTGACCATAAAAAGAGGTGTGCCCGATGAGTCCCATATAGGATAACTATTCTGCATTGGTTTGGAGTCACTAGGTCGCATGGCTTGGGAGGTATTGAAAAAAAGGAGACTGTTTCTTATGGTAAATAATGTATTTTCTTTAAAATATTCATATAAAATACAGTGTGCATACAGTGACTATAAAAAGAGGTGTGCCCGATGAGTCCTATATAGGATAACTATTCTGCATTGGTTTGGAGTCACTAGGTCACATGACTTGGGAGGTATTGAAAAAAGAGGACCATTCATATAGGAAATAATGTATTTTTTTACAAAATATTCATATAAAATACAGTGTGCATACAGTGACCATAAAAAGAGGTGTGTCTTATGAGTCCCATATAGGATAACTATTCTGCATTGGTTTGGAGTCACTAGATCACATGGCTTGGGAGGTATTGAAAAAAAGGAGACTGTTTCTTATATGAAATAATGTATTTTCTTTAAAATATTAATGTAAAATACAGTGTGCATACAGTGACCATAAAAAGAGGTGTGCCCGATGAGTCCCATATAGGATAACTATTCTGCATTGGTTTGGAGTCACTAGGTCGCATGGCTTGGGAGGTATTGAAAAAAGGAGACTGTTTCTTATGGTAAATAATGTATTTTCTTTAAAATATTAATATAAAATACAGTGTGCATACAGTGACTATAAAAAGAGGTGTGCCCGGTGAGTCCTATATAGGATAACTATTCTGCATTGGTTTGGAGTCACTAGTTCACATGACTTGGGAGGTATTGAAAAAAGAGGACCATTCATATAGGATATAATGTATTTTTTTTACAAAATATTCATATAAAATACAGTGTGCATACAGTGACTATAAAAATAGGTGTGCCCGATGAGTCCCATATAGGATAAATATTCTGCATTGGTTTGGAGTCACTAGGTCACATGATGTCAAAGCTATTGACAAAAAAGACTATGAAGGTAATTCAGAAGGTACTTTTTAGACGGTCCCTAAGGTCGGCTGGGAGCAAGTAGACAGGTCATCTGTTTGTACATTGTCTGCAAACACGGGGTGAAACCGGCCGCATACATTTTTTTTTTGAAAATCTGTCGAATATCCGAATATCAAATATCAAACTAACTTCACCTCGGTCTGCAAGTGCGCAGTCGCAAGCCGGAATAAGCTAGGTGAGCAAAAAGGCCGTGATAGACAAACGTCTCCCAAACCTTATAACCAACGCTCTCGCTGTTTCGTATTATACGCCTATTCTAGCAACGTGTAACCTATTTTTGGTGATGGACACAGTAGACATTAAAAATGGAGCAGTGGGCCACATCTCATTTACTAGATGTTATGGAATAATAACAACAACACAATCACAACGGCGAAGAGGGAATGTGCGGTGTCATTTCAGATGGCTATTTTCAGATCTACGTCTGCACTGATTCAGAAAGCGGCAATTATATCGCCTGCAAGGGGAATACTGGTTATAAATAGCGTTTATTGACTCTCTGAGAAATACTCCAGTTATAATTGTTTGGTTTTGTTAAATGAACGACACATGACACTAGTTTAGCTACACTAATTCTGAACATTTCTTGAAGGCAAATGCGTCACTGTTTCTTTCAATTGTAAATGTTATAACCATTCCAGCTTTAACGTAAAGACGCGCGTTATCTTCTGGTGGGCTTGAATAGCATGGATGAATTGGGGTTTGGTTTGGACACTCCGACCGTCGCATTTATGAAACGCCTTTCCTGATGGAATCTCCAGACAATAAAACATTTCATTCGCTTACCTGTGCTCTGCGATAGATCGATGCTCGACTCGGTAAGGATGTTCGGGTCACTTTGAGATCTGCCTCGCTGCAGAATGCATGGCTCCATTCCATCCGATGCAGCCATGGGGGCAGCCTATCGTACTAGAATTATGAATAAAATATTGAAAACCCTGTTTGAGGCGAGCAAGGTCAGCACCGACCGACTAGCAGCCGAGCGAATATTGGGCTATTCAGTATGACAGCCGCCTTCAGCATCCAGCGCGCGTGAGGGGGGAAGTAAATCCTATGTGTTTGGAGCGTGTGTGCACGCGCGTGTCTCTGTGGGAGGGAGACGTGGATATGTGTATCCGGGCAGTGAAAGGGACGGTGGTACCCAGTGACTGTAGGCTAGACTACGTAGGCTATGAGCCCACCGTTGACGATTTGTAGTAAATCAGTGATTTCTGATTTCAATATATTTTCCTCCATTGATTAAATAGGTTGCATCCTTCTGTCAGACAGTCTAGGCTCCCATCTGGTCTATCACCACCACTCTTGCCCTAGCCTTGTCAGCATCTTCCCCGCCGGCGAAATAGGCGGAGGGTGCGATAAAGCAAATGTCTGAATTGAAATGGGGGGTGGCAGAAGCAAATCGGATTGTAGTGCGATAGCCTACCCTCTCCATCAAAACTGCATAGTATGGAGAAGCCGCGCAGCTTTGTGTAGGCTAGATGCTTTGTCTATGTGGCGGCTCCTTGACTCATTTGAGACTACAGATTGTTTCCATAAAATGTAATGTAGTAGCCTATGGGTCCCATCAAAACAGATTTCAATAAACTTGATGATTCCCAATTATTAGGCTATTAATCAATTGTGCCTAGGCGTCATTTAGGCCCATGTGGAAGCGTTATGCTTTATATCAAACATGTAGCCTTTGTGTATGTCATGCATGCATAGGCTAAGCCACATCAGTTGTGAACAATAAAAAATAAAAACTGGATGTGGAGTAGGCTAGCCTACGTCGAGTAACCCATTTTCATTATTAAAAAGGTTCAGGATAAGGAAACCTGCAGATAATGACGACTTGAATGTTCTCAACAAGAAAGCTGGTTTAGGCTAGATCAGGGGTGGGCAAACTTTTTGGCTCAAGGGCCCCACGACACACGCATAAAAAATACATTTTTTATAGCCTATCATTTAATATGAAAAGTATTTGCTTTAAAATATGAATTGCTTAAAAATACTGCTAATTTTATGCTGTTTAACAAATGTATAAATTGTGCACTGTCGCTTTAAGACAGTCGCTTTAATTCACGTTTATTTCTCAATTATGTTCTGCCTGCTCCGCTATGGCTAGTGCTGTACCTACGGCTGGGCCCTCTCACAGTTTTTAAATAGTCAGTAGTCGGAACTACTGTTGCCTTCATGATTTCCTTTTAAAACTTTCTTATAAGAAGGAGATATCAATTATCAACAATCACAAGCCAGCTGGAATCTGCGGCTCTCTCTCCCTCCCTCTCGTGAGTGCAGACGCGTTCCCAATTAAATGGATTGCATAATGTTCACGTTAGATCTGCTGCAAAGGAGATGATAACTAAGAGTTAACTTAGTTTAACATGATGTTATCTCTATTTAACATGATGTTTTGACATTGACATTGTAAACGTTATCTAAGGAGAGTGAAAAGCAGTTTGCATTAAAGCTAACCAACGTCGTCTCTATCGCAGGAAAAAAATAGCGAGCAGCCTGATACTAAATGAAATGCTCGGCGGGCCGGATGAAAGTGCTTGGCGGGCCGGATCCGGACCGCGGGCCGCAGTTTGCCCACCCCTGGGCCAGATGATCGATAGCCTATATTGCAAACACTTGTTTACGCTAAGATTAGAGATGTCTACCAAGCGTCTGTGACTTTTTCACTCAGCCTGGAATTCATGCGCAGTCACCGCACGGAGACGGTCTTAACAGATGCTGTCTCCGTATTGGACAAGTCAGATCCATGTGACACGGAAGTGCCGTTGCCTCCACAGCAAGTGCCGAAGATGGCAGCTCACTGCTCAATTCTCTTACTATTAGCCTTTGCTGCTATTTGTTGTTTGCAACTTTGCCAAGTTTCTGCTGATGTTGACCAGACAAAGAGCGGAGAACCCTCTACCGAGCCTAATCAAGTTTCAATTGAACGAAAATTAGAGAAACCGGGCGAGGTGCCTCCTATCGTCTCCGATATTGATCCCATCGAGAAAGAACAGGATGACAAGCAGTGGCAATCGACGGAGGAAGCAATGGTCAAACCCGAAACAACCAAGGAGATTGCACCTCCTCCACCGTTTAAAGACGAATTTAAAGAAGAGTTGGTGATTAGGCCTTTGCAATCTGGCGACATCTATGCAAGCTTTCAATTTCGCACTCTTTGGGATACAGATTTTCTCAAAGGCAAAAGAGGTATGCATTGCAATTCAATTCACTTGTCAGGTAGCAGGCTAACTAACTAGCTTTTTTTGTTTCATGATGGGGTGAGTTGTTCAGTTGTATTGTAGAACAGTTTATTCCCTATACATAATAATAGAGTAATTTATCAACTAGCTGGGTAATATGTTTTTTTTTTGTGTTGACGTTATAATAGGTTAATGGGACATCATACCAGTCCATGTGTAGGCTACATCTTCAATAGCCTACATCCACTACGTCACACTTCCCTTAATTCATCGTGTTTAACAGACTGCCTCTCATTCTTTGCTTCGTCTCTCCAGTTTCCCACTATCATCTTTTCCCGAAGTCTTTAGGCCAGGTCATTTCCAAGTTCTCCGTGCGGGAGCTCCACATCTCCTTCACCCAGGGTTTCTGGAGGACCATGCAATGGGGACAGCCTTTCTTGCCCTCCCCTCCAGGGGCAGAACTCTGGGTTTGGTTCCAGGACTCAGTCACTGAGTTAGTGCTTTCTTACGTGGTCCTAAGACAAAAAGATGTCTGTTAGAAGAAAATAACCTCAAACAATTATATATAGCATATAATGAGCATGTGAGAGGCCGGTTTCTTTGCAGTAATGCCATGTAAAAAGATTGAATAATTACATTTGGGCTGTCTGTTGTTTGTGTCAGTGTTGATGGTGCTTGGAAGGAGCTGACCAATGTCCTGTCTGGGATTTTCTGTGCCTCTTTGAATTTCATCGACTCGACCAACACTGTGCAGCCCAGTGCCTCTTTTAAACCCCTAGGTCTTGAGAATGGTGAGTTTGTTTACACACATTATAGCTGAGATTTCCATCTATTCACAAACACACATCCTCATATTTCTATACTGACATTCATGGATGGGCAATAAATATCATCACCATTTCACAGACTTACCTAGAAAATATATGCCCTATAATTTCAAATACCACTTACTTACCACTAATATACCTTTAGTCTGGCAAATAACATAGTCTTTTACATTTTTGCCCAAATTTCTAATAAATGAATGGCTGTATTGTGTTCTGTGTTTAAAAAAAAAAAAAAACTTAAAAAGACAGTCAAAACCTGACACTTTTTTTCACAATAACTGAGTTGTCAGTGAGAGGGTAGAAATGATTGAATCTGTACATTTTTTGTTATTTACTCAACCAGATTGCCATGTACATTTTGAAATGCAGTGAATCTGGCCTTTCTTCCTGCAGTTACAGACCCCCGGTTCTTGCGCTATGCTATGTTGCCACGTGAGATTGTTTGCACTGAGAATCTCACGCCCTGGAAGAAGCTTCTGCCTTGTGGCTCAAAGGTAGATTAACTCCAAATGGAAACTTTTCTTTATTTTATATCAATTTCAAGGAAATAAAATACATTTTGAAGGAATGTGAAATGGGGAATATTGGCGATGCAGTAGTATGGGATATTTTCTATCAATTCTGAGGACAGTCAACTCCCCTCTTACAGCTGCATAAGAAGTATTTCTGTGCACCCTTTTGTTTATAATAATGTTTTGCTTGAGTTTGTCACTGTGTTGTGTTCACCCGACTCCATGCTGTGTATAAACTTGATAGTGTTCTTACCCTCTACAGATCCACAAACCTGGTACAATAATATTGCTGATAAAAATAATGGTTTAGATTGTCGGGTCTGTATTTAAAAAAAGATGAGGTCTTGCCAAATCTGTGTCTTGCCCATAAAACAAGCCTCGTTTTCCCTCCTTGATAGACTAATTAAAAGCTTAGCTAATCCATCTTCCTCTGGTACTGTGTCTCACTTGTGCCATGACAACCAGTGTCAGAGTGTTCTATTCTGTTCCCACTCCTCAGGCTGGGTTGGCGGTTTTGATGAAGTCAGAGAAGCTCTTCCACAGCAGTTTCCACTCTGAGGCAATACATATCCGACCTGTGTGTCAGGTGAGGTAGCAGTCAGACACCGCCATACACTGACATTAGCAATATATTGAATAGCCAATATCTCATCAGCTATTGTGCTCCCTTGGTACTGAAACCATGGGCTTAGAGTTCGCATTAATAATAATAATAATAATAATAATACGCTTTATTTGTATAGCACCTTTCATACACAGAATGCAGCTCAAAGTGCTTTTCATTTGGAGCATGTAACACAATAATAGTCAGTCAGTCATTATCAGAGCATTAGCTCCTTGTGCTACGAAGTGAGTGACAGGAGGGCAGTGTCACATCAGTTTCATATGACCTGCGAGCATTTAAGCCTGTAGCTGTGTGTTAATGGGCTTCATGGTTTCCAGGATGTGGAATGTAAGGCCCTGTCATGGGAGCTGAGACAGACACTGAATGTGGTGTTTGATGTGCACACCTCAGGCCAGGGAAAAAAAGGTGAGTCCAAGATTATATCAACCGTACTCATGTTTTATCACACATGTTACACAAATATACATAAATAATTTCATAATTTCATAATTTCATAAAACACTGGCTGTTGCTTCCCACTCCCAGTATGAGTCACTTCTCCCACTGTGGCCACAGGTGATTAAGTGTTTTTGAGCATAAGAGAAAAAGGAACACTAACTCAGGCTCACCAGACCAGAGAAAAAACACTCCTTTCCATGGCCCCACATATGAATATGAATGTGTATTTCTTAGGGCTGTCAATCGATTAAAACATTTAATCGAATTAATTACATACTCTGTGATTATACTCTATGATATTATACTCATACTCTTGAATTTCCCCTTGAGGATCAATAAAGTATCTATCTATCATCTATCTATCTATTAATTAATCTAAATTAATCACATATATAATTTTTGCTGTGAAAGTATTTTAAATATTTAAATTCAAATGAATCATTGAATAATCAGCATTAGTGACATTAAAGTTCAAAAACTCTATTATTATTATTTTCACTGTAATTTTCACACACAAATAATGGCCATAATAAACAAAATAAAACTATTATTATTATTACATAATACATATTATTATTATTCATACATACATATTATTATTATTACATAAATTATAAATAAAACTCTTATTATCATTATTACTAAATAAAACTATTATTTTCACTGTAATTTTCACACACAAATAATGGCCATAATAATCTATGATATGACCTAATATGCTGAGGAAATAAATTCAAAAGTGCTTCGGCAAGAAGGTTTTTTTTCACATACAAGGCATTTCATGCCACAGATATAACCTAGGGGACACAATGACAATAAATTAACACTCCCCTCAATGTCAACACTATTTCTTTGCATTGATGTGAGACTTAGAGTTGACGAACTCCGGTGACATGCAAAGTCCTTGCTGCAGACATTGCAGAGGACTTTATTTTAATCAACACTTTATTTTTATTAACACCATCAGGCTGTTTTTTAAGAGTACATGTTCCAATCAATGATCTAGGCAGCACATTTTCTTCTCTCTCCTTCATTTTACAGTCTAATGGTTACTGACTAGAACGGCTCGGGGTCAACGGTCATACAGAATCGATTAATCTGGGCTATTTTTTTTAATCATTTTTTTTCCCAAATTAATTAATCGAAATTAATCAGTTATTTTGACAGCCCTAGTATTTCTATGTCCTCGTCTTTTCTGAGTTTGATACCAGTTGTGTCCTCCGTTGCTTGCCGCTGCTTGTCATTGTTTTTCAATGGGATCACTACCGGAGACAATGGGAGGCATATGCTTTATTTCCTGTACTTCTGTTTTGTCCCTCAGAGTGGTCCCTGTTCAAGATGTTCTCCCGCACCCTGACGGAGGCCTGTCCTCTTGCATCCTCCAGTAAAGTCTATGTGGATGTAACAGATAACCCTGAGGTTGGCTCCATTTTCTGTCTTTCTACCATTCTCCCATATACGTGCATCATTGTAATTATCTTCACTAAGGGAGAAAAGCTTGTCTTCTGGACTGCTCAACCAAAAAAAAGTCTCTTCTTGCCCCTTCTGTTATTGACATGTGTTTGACATGACCTTGCTTATCCCACAGGGGGAGCTGTTTGATCTGCTTCCAGTCTCTCCCCTGCTTACACAAGCTGTGGTGCTTGGAGATCGGAGGACCTATGCTATGTATGACCTGACCAATAAAGACACCTTTGGGAGCACTCGATCTCTGAACCTCCTGGTGCGCTGGAAATCGGACGGTGGTGAGTGTCGCGTCACATGCCAAAAATGGGGGGGACCTGTGCATAGGCCCATTTGATATCTTTGTCTACAAAGAGGTCATAGTATTCTTTTATCTTATTTGCATCGCTACACTGTCCTAAGACTGTGGTAATTTAGAAGTGTAAGGGAATTTCAGTCGGAATGTAGTGTAAAAATGAGTGTAAAAGCTTCAATTTCAAAAGTTCAAAAGCAAGTATATTTCTCTGCTTGTGACACCAGGCGAGATGATGCGTCCTCTGCTGCACAGCGAGCGCTACGTAGCCGGCTTCGGCCTGCAGACAGGCGAGATCCACACGCTCATCTATAACTACCACCCGTATCGGGCCTTCCCTGTGCTGCTGATGGAGACAGTGCCCTGGTACCTCCGCCTCTACATCCACACCCTCACCGTCACCAGCAAGAACAAGGACAACAAACCCAGTGAGTGCCTGTCATATTATGTACTACAGTATTGAGGAATGTTTCTTGTACAGGAAACTGACCAATAAGATATATCGGTTACACTTTACTTGACAGTATCGACATAAGAGTGACATGCCACTGTCATGAAAGTGTCACAAACATAAACGTTTATGACATAACGCTACTGTTATTAAGTGACATTCGGTTTCTGTCATAAATCAGGGTTAGGATTAGTGTTGGGTTTAGGGTTAGTGTTAGGGTTAAGGTTAGGGTTAGAGGTTATGGTTAGAGGTTAGGGTTCGGGTTCATGTGTCATGACAGTGTCGTGTCACTCTTATGTCGATACTGTCAAGTGTTATACCAATATTTCTTACAATGCTTACAATAAGTGTTAAAACAGTGCTTAATACTGTTGGATGTTGAAAACAATGTCAGAAGTTGCATACCCTTCGAAATGGAAAAGGCAAAAATGGATTTCAATGAAATTGTAAGCTACAGAAAGAGACATTTTATAAAGGTGTTCCTAGCAGTTGTTACTTTCTCATCCGTCCCCAAGGCTACATCCACTATCAGCCGTCTAAGGACAGGCTGCGTCCACACCTCCTGGAGATGCTGGTGCAGCTGCCACCGAACTCTGTGACAGAGGTGACCGTGCAGTTTGAAAGAGCCCTGCTCAAGTGGACTGAGTACACACCTGATCCCAACCATGGCTTCTATGTTGGGTAAGCATTCTTTTTCTGAATTTCCCCTTGGGGATCAATAAAGTATCTATCTATCTATCTATCTATCTCTATCTTTTACTGAAGTATAATATGAGTTTGAGGAATTTCTGACAATTGTATGATTTGCTACATATGCCTTCAGTAACTATATTAATAGCATGTAGGAATTTGTTATTAGATTAGTGGACATATAGATGTTTTAGCTGTTATGTTGATTGATTTTTTTTGTTTGTTTCAATATTTATAGGTCTTCAGTAATCAGTGGCCTTGTGCCAAGTATGGTGGCCATGGATACCAATAACACCCGGGAGCGTCCTCTCTTCAGTAGTTTGTGAGTTCACATTAGAAAACTGACTTCCTTAAAGACACATTTACAGTAAATGACAGCCACAGCAAAGTGACTTCCTTAATGGCACATCTACATTGCATGACAACCACAGCAAAGTGGTGACTTCCTTAATTACACATTCACTGTACTGTGCTGGACTCTGACTAGTCACTGTTTGTATTCCTCTGTGGCTCCTTCATAGCTTCCCCTGCAAAGAGGAGTCCAGCTACTTTGTCCGCGTCTACACGGAACCCCTGCTGGTCAACCTGCCCACGCCTGACTTTAGCATGCCCTACAACGTCATCTGCCTCACCTGCACGGTGGTGGCGGTGGGCTACGGCTCTTTCTACAATCTCCTGACACGCACCTTCCAAGTGGAGGAGCCCAGTGCCGGCTTGGTCAAGCGCCTGGCCAACGTCATACGCAGGTGGAGGGGAGTCCCACAGCTCTGAGCACTGCTCAGCCAGCCAAAACCAACAGCAGCTCTCCATAAAAAGTATGCATCCAGTTGGGAGACAGAGTTCGGAAGCCCTGTGGCTGAACTCCTGTGATTGATGACAGAAAAACATTAAGGAACTGAGAGTGTGGGGTTGGATGTTTTTGGAGGACTATAAGCATGGAATGGTGGATAGTATTGGATGTTGTTGAAAGAAGACTTTCAACAATAGTGGGTAATGATGTCTCTGACTTGCTGCGGGAGTGAATTTTTGCCTTGTTTGTCACCACTGATGTTTATTTGGAAAAGGCACGTCACATTGATTTTCTGAGGTGGAAATTGAAAAAGCACAGGCAAAACATATCTTCACCTTATCCATAGTGATATTAAGACACTCACATAGTCAGTTTATTTACTGATTGTGTGTGCTGAAGAGCTTACCATAACAGAGTGCTTGACAACTACTGAAATATGTTACACACCATTTTGCACTGATTTTGTTTTTATTTTTTAATTTGATTTTTTAACTTAAAATGAAAATGGGTGAATGGGATTACTTGTTTATGTTGTATTTAGCTTCTGTTCCTTAAAGTCTCTTAAAAACTCCCCTCAACCCTGCATAGGCACAGCAGGTGGGCACTTTCCAACTCTGTCCTGACCAGTCTGCAAAGAACGTTGTGTACTCAACATCCCATAAAAAGCTTTGTATGACTTCTGACATTGAAAAACAACAAACTATAATTGATCTTAAAGTATCCACGCCAGGGTGAAAAAGCAAACACAGCAATTTAGTGAGGTTTCATCTGGCTTTCAAAATCATTTATTTTGGGAGTGAAGTACCCATTTGTGGAAACATTTGGCAGCCACTAGTTGAATGATGTTATAGTCTGGCTATTCAGTCTTAAGTCACACCCCTTGCAACCCCAGATTTAACAAGCATCTTGTCTTAATCTTCATGTCTTTTGTTCTTATGACCTGAAAGCTTTACAAAGTGAGAGATCACAAATTAAAGGGAAATGTGTTTTTTTTTATCTGAAGATTTTGACTGATCTCCGTTCTTGAGTCTGGATTCTTGTCCTGCACTGTGGTGTGCTGCCCTCGCCTCGCGTCACTGGATTTCATTTGAACGGCTCTCACGGGAGGCTCGCGGAGGTTCTCGCATCACTCCGATTTTTCTGTCAACAAGCCCAGCCTGGTTGCAGCCAAGCTCCAGGAGGGGGACTCCAGACAGAGCTCCCTTTCATTTCCAAGCAAATTTTACTGCACGTGTTTGGCACCCGAGCATGGAAAATGGGTGTTTGCATTCCAAAATGCTGATGGTCCTAGCTGGCCATCGGGCCCATACCCACTCAGGCACGGGAGGTCCCAGAGGGCAATGGGGCTCCTGGAGCAGATCTGGCTCAGACACGGGCCTGGTCAGGCCCAGATGCAGTCGAGCTGCAGTGTGGGTAGTCTGAGGTGTGCATAACAGCTTAGAGTGGATTAGATTGTGGTGTGTGTGTGTGTGTGTGTGTGTGTGGGGTGGGGGGAGTTGGGGGGGTACGGTAAGCCCCTGTGTTTTGAGGTCTCATTACTAAGGAGGTATGCAGATAAACATCAGATTAGACCTCTTGGGCCAGACTCCTTTCCTTTGCCTTAACTCCAGTGACCCCTGTGATTTAGTCCCAAGAAAATAACACAGAGTTACACAACAGGGATCCATACTCCTTTACTTATAAGCATAAAAAAAGCAAGACATCTATAATGCACTTTACATTCCAATGGAAGGTTATTTTTGTTTTTATGTTTGTCTGCATGTAAAACAAAACAATTAACAAAACTCAAGTATAAAATGTTGAGGTCTGAGCCCCTGTGGTACCAGCATTATTCGATCAGCATGGCTCACTGCAGGAGTGGCCACAGGTTGTTTGACAACACTTCTGCTCCGCTGGACACTGGCCATCATGGTAACAGTATTCCGCACACATCGGGGTCCCCTTTGGCAGACCGCAGCGACCAGGTTTCACTGAGACACAGATATGACACAGTCAAACACTTCAATCTCTATGTGATAAACATAAACTACTTCCAAACTGTAAACCAAACTACACTCAAGGCGGATGCCATTTGCTGCCTTAAACAAGAACAGACTCAATTGAGGCATTCCATCAGCCCACATACATCCTAAACCTGACCTGTGTAAGGTGGGATACACTCATGGCCACATCCGTTGTGGCAGCATTTCTCGTCATTGGGGCAGTCGCTGTCGTTTGCGCAAAACTCAGCGCACATCCCTGCTCCACGGCTCCGGCGCGGGCACACGCCTGGTTTTGCTGCAAGTAAAAGAACAGGGAGGGATTAAATTATATCCTCAGCCTTAAGGAATGTAATGTTTTAAGCCCTGGTCACATCTGTTCCCGTTTTGTTTTGTATAGTTTCTTTTTTCTGCTTGCCAAGGAAGGCATGAGAGATTCGAGAATGTCTTACTGAACGCGGGCGGCACGCAGACAGCTCCGCAGTCAAAGATGCAGCATTTATCATCTCCTGGGCAATCGTCATCACAGACGCATCCACGGCCGGACGGCACCACGTTCAAGCGCCGCGGGCAGTGGCCCGCTTTTACCCGTACCACTTAAAAAGGGGTGAAGAGGTCACAAAATAAAGGGCGCTTATTGAGTTTAATTGGGTAGTTGAGACACATGATAGGCCTATAACTTTCTCGCAGTGATAAAGAGCCTGACTAATATTTTCCAATATAACGATATAATGGCCAAGAGTAATTTTTTGACATACCGGCATGTAACAGTAACCTAACCTTAGTTGGTCAGTAAAAAAACGCTAACCATTCAAGACAATAGCTTACAACACCAATAAACCCCATACACGTCCAAACATTTCAGCAGCATAATTTTGTAATAACCTAGGCTATAAATTAATTTAAAATTAATTAAAAAATCGCCTTGCTATTCGTTTTTATTTCTGGGAAATGCATTTACATTGTACTCACCTGTTGAATTCTGTTGTGTAGCAGCCTCTGTAAATTCAATCCATATTATCATCATAACAAAGGGAAACACACAAAGCGCTAGCTGTCTCATCTCTCCTTCCACTTGTGTTTTACAATCACAGGACCGAACTTGCTGGACACATACTTCAAATTGCCTGGATTAGCATAGAGGGCGGAGGAAAGGAAAAAATGTGAGCCCTGAATCCACTGGGTCTTGGCGCCGTCGACACATCAGCAAGCTCTCTGACCAAACATCCACAAATCAGCTGACTCAGGACAAGCTGCTCAGGTAATCTTATTTAGTTTTGACTAATAATTTATTTTGTTTTATTATGTTTTTTTATTTTTTATTTAAAAAAAAAACAGGCAACACAGTTTCTAACTCCTGTGTATTTTATCTTTGACAAGTAAAAACTTATTTTTAAAAGTTTCATGTTCACAAAGAGGACTGTCATTATCTCAATAGTAACCTTACCATTTTCGGTGCCTAGATAATAAACTGCACTGGCATCTAGTGGTCAGCGATGCAAAAACAAAACAGACCCAAGAACTCAGCTCTCAGCCCATGGTCCTTACTTACCCATTCTGCTAATGTTCCGCATGTTTCCAAGTAAGGTCTATGGCTATAACTACACGCTACCGTGTAAATCCCCATCTTTCTGATAACGAGAAAAGCATGGGAAAAGATGAACTGAAAGAACTGACTGACTGCTCTTGCATTTTCAAAACATTTATTTCCTCAAACAGTATCCTCAAGTCCCTTTTACAAATCCATGCATCTCAAAACAGTACTTCAGTTCTATATGAAAATATTCCATCCAAGTGTCTAGTATAAAATAATTAAGGGAGCAGCGAGCAATAGATTTCCATTCACATCACAAATATGAGATAGGTCTGTGCAAAGGCACTTTTAAAAAAAACTCTAGTGATCAGTTTTACATTAAAAAAAAAATCTATATATGTTTCAGCAGACTTAACCGAACTCCTAAACAAAGTGGTAGTTTTCCGTTTAAAGGTCTGTGAAGAATTACACAAGAAAACATCTGTGTCCCACAGGTTAAGCTATACATTTGAGACAGGATTAAAAACCGTAACAAACATAACATGCTGTGTCTGTAAAATAAGCATGCTACAATATAGTGTGTCTTTTTAAAAAAAGCTGAAATGTGCAAGTTAGTCACGACACCAAAACAACTCAAAAACATTACCAAACAGCAAAGTAAAGACAAAACATTACACTGACAAACACATATGTTTCACTATTAAAATTCAATAAATATGGGCCCTTTAAGTTTATATCACAGGTAATCAAAATGAATTGCAGTAAACTGCAGTTTCATACAAATGAATCAGGCAGACAGATTTTCACTACTATATAAAAAATAAATGCCATCTATTCCTTAGGGGTTGTAGGTTGGATTAATAGAACTTAGATACACATATTTCTCTGTATCTGAATGTAACTGTTTACAATTGATTATACTCAAAGTTTGCTTTCTCACAAACAAACAAACAGTTTGTAGGTTGACTTTATGACCTTGTATAATTCGACACAGCTATGCTAAATATATGATCTAGCTTTCTACTAGACAGCATTTATTGACCTGAGAGCTATCGCCTACATTTGACTGCACTTTACTTGCAAAATAGTATGAGCAATAAAAAAGCAGCCAGCATATCTAATAGTTAGAGTTGGTCAACGCACTCAGGAAAAGGCCTCAGAGGTTTGCAGTCTACTCATTACAAATCAGTTGCTGGAGTGTGTGACAGGTTAATGTCCTTGCAATGAAAGAGAGAAAAATGCACATTAAAAACCCACACCCTCACAGCAACCAAACAGTGTGCATCTTCAAGTAAATGATTAAGTGATATCATCTCCTTTGACTTTGGACTTGGAGTCCCCCTCGCTGTCCTCCAGCACTTCCTTGATCAGGTACTCCTTGAGGTTGGGCTGATTCCCCACGTCCACCCCCAGGTCCTGGATCTCCTGGAGCAGGGCCTCCCACTGACGCTTGTCCTTGGAGATCTTCCATGAGAGCCTTACGTTGTACTGCAGGAGGGGGATCAGGAGAGGGTGGAACTGCAGCTGCTGCTGCTGTTGCTGCTGCTGCAGGGCTTCCTGGGAAGGAGCGATGTCCCTCAGGGCCCGGTCGCAGTGCTCCTGAGCCTCCTCTAGCTGTTCCAGGTCCTGGAAGCAGCTCACAAGGGAACACAGGTTGAAGAGCCAGTGAACACCCTGTGGGCTGTTTTGCTGGTGTTGCTGCTGCTGCTGCTGCTGCTGGTGTTGTTGCAGCATCTGTTGGCATCCCAGTTTCTCCTGGAGCCTCAGTGCATTGATTAAGGCACCCAGGGCATCCTGGTAGCGGCCCACACGCATCAGCATTTGCCCAGCCCTAAGGTCGCCCAGGTAGAAGAACTCCAGGAAGACAGGTGAGCGCCGCAGGCCAGCCAGGGAGTGCAGGTGGGACAGGTACTGCTCGAACGCCCTACTCCGCTTGGCGATGGTCTCGGCTGCAAAGTTCTTGCGCAGCTTCTTGCGTGGGAAGCACAGGCCCTCCATCTCGTCACCGTGGCGACGGCGCAAGCGGGCATGCAGACGCTCAAAGTCAGAGTAGCGTCGGGTGATGAGGGCCGGGGTCTTGTCAAACGACCCAGACTGAAGCACCTGAATGGTATAGAGCTGAGAAGAAGGGAGGATATTGGAGCAATGCTGGTCCGTCGTGGTGGTCCATGACTTTTCAAATGCTTTAAACCACTTCATAAGTGCCTTACCACATATTTGGAACTGCCCTCTTGGACCACACTGGCATCGGTCACTTCAAAAACAAGCCTCTCAGGCATGCTGCGGGTTTTCAAACTCCGCCAGCTCTCCTGCAGTTGGCGTGTCAGCATTGATGAGCCCTTTGGGGACAGACCCACGGGACTAGTGTCTGCAACCCACACAAACAGCTTTGACCAACACTCAACAGAATGGGTTTGCCCAAGAATGTGCATGAGTTGCTAAATCCGTCAGCAGAGGAGCATTGTATTTATATATATTAATTTATCATAGGGCTGTCAATCGATTAAAACATTTAATCTAATTAATTACATACTCTGTGATTAATTAATCTAAATTAATCGCATATATAATTTTTGCTGTTAAAGTATTTCAAATATTTAAATTCAAATGAGTCACTGAATAATCAGCATTAGTGACATTAAAATTCAAAAACTCTTTTATTATTATTTTCACTGTTCAAAGAATGGCCATAATAATCTATGATATGACCTAATATTCTGAGGATTGCTGATATGCAAATTCCTTGCTGCAGACATTGCAGAGGACTTTATTTTAATCCACACTTTATTTTTATCAACACCATTAGGCTGTTTTTTAAAAGTAAATGTTCCAATCAATGATCTAGGCAGCACATTTTCTTCTCTCCCTTCATTTTACAGTCAGGCTCAGGGTCAAAGGTCATACAGAATCGATTAATCTGCGTTATTTTTTTTAATCAGTTATTTTTTCTCAAATTAATTAATCGAAATTAATCAGTTATTTTGACAGAAGTTTATGATAAATTAGGGCTATCTAATGTCACTTACAGCTCAGGTTATGTTAACATTTTGTATCAATAGGTGTGGTTCTTGGGTATCAAATCTATAACCTTGACAGTGATAACACTTTGCTCTACCAGTTTAGCAACAGGTATTAGTCTAGCATGACGGCTGAACCTATCAAACAAATAAATACCTGTGCTGCTGCAGGCATTATCCATGGACTCTCCCAAGAAATCGGAATCACTCTCAGGCCCGGAACCTTCTCCGGCATCCTCTCCAGACTCCTGAGCACCATCCCCTTCAAAGCAGAGGGTTCCTCCCAGCCTTGCCGAGATACAGTCAGTATCATCTTCAAGTTCAGAGCTCTCTGGGAAATCATCAATACCTTCCGTTTCAGAGGGGATTTCTCCTTCTTTGAACAGTGTGCGTCGAAGTCTGTCCAACAGCTTGGATGCCATCCCACCAACACTGCACTGTGAAAGCAAATATATCCCAACAGTCACAAAAAATGGACTCACAAAAATATTTTTTCTACAAATTAAGCTACAGTTTTGAGCTATCCAGGAACTCTGGCAAGCTCGTTTTGGCTTGCTCCATAATAGATCAACTGAAGAAACTAGAGTCCAAATACTACCAACAACCTGCAACTGACACCCTTTATCCTTGAAACCAGATAGGCTATGGAAACTGTTGCAGTCACCTGAGTCCGGAAAATGGTTTGTAAATATATAATGGAGTCAATAAGATTTTTTCTTCTTTTGATTCAACGTAGTGATTCAACGTAGACTTCTTCCCACCAAGCAGACCTTCCTGAAATAGGCTATACGCTGAACAGCTGAAGCCATGCTCGGCTTCAAAACTAATTTGATGTGGTAGCACATGCATGCAACAGGTAAACAGTGACAGTGCAAACATTGCAGTATGAAAATGTTCTGCACAATTAGATAGGCCTAGATATCTTAAAAACAATACAGTCTTCAGTCCTCAAAAGCTACGAGAGGGTAGGGGGTGATGGACTACCTGTTTATCCTGAAGTCCCCACAATGATCTGTTTAGCTTTGTGCTATTTAGGTCTAAATTATTGTTCGAACACCACTTGACCAGAGGTTGGACCTGCTATCCGGGGTCTTCTCATTGCCAGATATGTCCCACTTGTGTTATAAGCCAACTTTACTAGGTGTATAGTGTTTAAGGAGTGAATAGAGGTCTAGAAGTCATGGGAGATGACAGTGAAGAGAGCTGGACGCAGCCCTGTTTGTGGGAGTAAATTTTTTCGCAGTGGAATTCAGTATATTAAATGACTGATACATGACATTAAACCACAAATCCAAGTTTCAACATCTGCAGTTGGGAAAGTGACAATCTAACTGAGTAGTACAGTCTACTGTTAAATAGTAGCCTAGCTGTTGTTTAGGCTACTTCAGTGATAGTTAACCTGTGGACACCAGCTAGCAGGCTAAAGTATTGTTAATAATAACGCATTTAACAGACCTGTCTAACTAACCATAATATCTACAACTGACTATATAATATTTGCAAAAAGCAAGAAAGGTTATTTTTAAACAGCATGCATCAATGTAGATCAATTAGTAATCATCCCCGGGGTGACACTATAAAATAGTTGTTCACCACCTCATTTTCTTCCCAAGTTAGCTCGCCGTTCGAGTATTCCCCGTAGCTACGACTTTTAGTCCCACAACAAAAAAATCATTCAGAGCGTACTTACTGGTATGGTGGTGGGTCACTCAGAGGTTTCGTTTTCCATATCTATATTCTTCGGTGGATTGTCTTGTTGACGCACAATTTGAAGTTATATGGCAGATTCCTCAGTGGGGAATTGGATGGGAGTTGTTTTACAGAAGGCGTGTTTTTCTGACACCATTAGCTGGCCATGGATAAGCTGACAGGTCCAACTTTGCTAGACCTAAAGTGGGCTCTCATCGTTTAACGCTACAATGTATCTCGATAGCCAACTACAGAGGCAACGTGAAAATCTGATTCGCTATAATGTTGCCGTGGATAGCTTGACAGTTCGATAGAAATGAGTACATTCTCTGGTACAAGCAAGTTGCAAGCGTTTCCAAGTAGCCGAAACTTAGACATATCGCGATGTTTAGATGACATCACGCACCACGTGCCTTGGGAACTTTGCATGCTTGAAGCCAGCTAGCCTCTCGGACAACGAGGTGCTGCTGAGTAGGTACCTTTTTCAGACGTCTACACAACGACCAGCAAAATGCCGCGGGTCTATATTGGACGTTTAAGTTATCATGTCCGCGAAAAGGACATTCAAAGATTTTTCAGTGGATATGGAAAGCTCCTAGAAATCGATCTGAAAAATGGGTAAGTTGGTGATTGTGTCGAACTTAAGTCATGGCAACCTAGTTAGCTAACATAAGCTAACGGTAGGTTGCTGACTTAGCACTAGCAATCTAGTATCCAGTTGTTGTTACGCTTCATACAACAGTTTACGCTAGTGGTGATCGTAATAGTAGAAAACAATGTTGTACACCTACATTTGGTGCATGACTGACAGTAAATGTTGCTGTTTACTAGCTACTTGTGCCTTTGACGAAAGGGCACTTCGTGTTCATGTAATGCAAGTTATTGTTTGCATGAACCGACCATGGACTTCAATGTGCTAGCTACACAAAGCTAATATTAGCTACCATGAACCACATGAGCGAAATGGCCGCTCTGGATGCACTTTGCAGCTTATATAATGCCACCTTTAAGGAATGTACGGGAAACGAATTTTGCAGATATGTTGAGTTCACGCGGTTGTAAGACATGCTTGTTATCGTAAATATTATGAAGATGTAGCTAGACATGTAGCGAAATGGCTAAATTAACTGAGATAGTTTTGTTCACGTTTTTGCTGACGGTCTATTGGCTAGCTAGTTGTGTGTGGCAGGCCTCAATCTCCCGCGCCTCAATCATCAATCTCCCGTCTCAGAGAAGACATTCTGGCTGTATATCACCATTAATTGGTATGGGGATCTAATCATGTTTCCGTAGTAGCGACTGTGTCTCTCCGCTGTGACCTTGACTAAAGCTGCTTCGTGCAATTTTAAAAGTCACTTGGACCAACAGTGTTGTGTCCATGTGTATATATCATGTAACGTTGTTGACTAGCATAATGTGGTTTTGCTTTTTCTTACAGGTACGGCTTTGTTGAGTTCGATGATAACCGCGATGCGGACGACGCTGTGTATGAACTCAATGGCAAGGAGCTATGTGGAGAGCGTGTTGTTGTTGAACATGCTCGGGGACCTCGACGTGACCGCGATTCATACGGTGGGGGTTATGGGGGTGGCGGTCGCAGTAAGTGCTGTCTCCCTTTATTCACTGTTACGGCACTCCTTTTTGTTTAATATTGTATTTTTTTGGGGAGGTGGGTTTGAGAAGGTGGAAGAAGTTAACCACGACCTATCATATCTTGGCTTTGTTAATTCTGAAGTCATTTGATGGATGACTGAAGCTCTGGCCAGACTTTAAAATGCTCCCACAGGTCTTCACACGACTTTGTAAGCAGTTTATGAAATCTTTTATAGTATGGGTACTGTGAGGAGTGACTTCTCTCCTTCAGTTTGTAGAGTCTGCTGCTTTTATGTAGTTTGCTCACAGGAAGTACATGATTCAGATTTCCTGGATATTCAAAAGTTTTTTTTTTTTCCACCGAACGGAACATGTGGAGGATTGACAGTTTAGTTTTATAAGTTTAGGTTTATGTACCCATGCAATGTGTATTCAGTTTTATTTCAACATTAACAAAGTCCTTGATGTTTCAATTCAAAAGTGTCCAGTGGGGGCAGAGGCTGAGTCCGAGTCCCTTGAGGCTAAGATGACTGCCTGTCCCGCTTGGCCTTGGCTTTCACCTTTACTATGTGTGTGTGACCTTTGCCCCTTGACCCTTTGGCTGACCTTACCGGAAGCCAAGATGACAACAGCCTTTTGCCAATAGACCAGGGGTGATGGTGAGGATTCCCATTGGTTTTTGTGTTGAAAAGAATGAAAAGGCACAGCATTAGCAAAAAGTGTGTTGCAGCTGTCCTGTTACCTGCATGGAAGCGATTCCATTCATCTGTGCACTCTATCACTTAAGTGATCAGGCAAGGATTGGTTAGGGTTTGTTAAAGCAATCTAGGGCTCTAGGTTTCATATCACTGCGGAGTCTTGGAAAAAAGCCTCCTTGTTCTTCAGGATTAAAGGTGACACAGTATGTAGCCTACTTGTGGTGTCAGACTATAGTTTGAAGACCACTTATTTAATGCCATTGCTATTGTCAAACACATTTTAGAATTATGAAATCAATCCATTAAAGGCTCTGAGATGACAATTTGACTCCTTTGTAATTACATTTAAATCCTGACCCACATCCTCTCAAGTTGTAACATCTCTTCTTACAACTTTTTTTTTCTTTCCAGTGCTCGTGCCGTTTTTTTCTGCCCTCTACTTTTTTGTGGTGTGCTTAATTTTCCTTTTCTGATGTCTGTATTTTGTTGATTCTAACTTGTCTGTCTGTTTTATTGTTAAAAGGTAGTGGTTACAGTAGCCGAAGCCGCAGTGGCAGGGATAAGTACGGGCCACCCGTCCGTACGGAGTACAGGCTCATTGTAGAAAACCTGTCAAGCCGCTGCAGTTGGCAAGACCTTAAAGTAAGTAAGCTTTAGAGAATTTCCATTTATGAACTTGCGTTTAAACTTGTTTCAGTTGGTACAAGCAAGTTTTATTTTTTCAACAATTTATTTCAGCTAAGTTTAATTTTCAGCAAGCTGTTCATTGTTGCTTTGTATCCGCTACCTCTAGGACTTCATGCGACAGGCAGGGGAGGTGACCTATGCTGATGCGCATAAAGAACGCACCAATGAGGGGGTTATCGAGTTTCGTTCTCACTCCGACATGAGAAGAGCGCTGGACAAGCTGGATGGCACCGACATCAACGGGAGGAAAATCCGTCTGGTCGAGGACAAACCCCGCCGCCGCCGCTCCTACTCTGGCAGTCGCTCTCGGTATGTGTCCGTGGGCGTTTTTGACAGTTTTTGTTTTATTGTTTCTTAAATATAGTAAGGTGAAGAAAAACTGCTATTTGCAGCAGTAGTAATAGTTTAAGGGTTGCTTAGGGGCCAAAAAGTTGTTTCTCTGCATACACTTTTTACCTGAACGTAATACGTTGTTTATATTGTTTGTTCGTAAGCAGGCATTATACATGAAAATTGGCAAATGCAAATGTTTGTAAATGCTGTAAATGTTTTTTAGTTTGCTTTCAGTTCACTGCAAACACACATGGTCTGTGAAGGTAGTTTCCTGCAGACAAATGTGGGGGCTGTATTAAATCAAACCATTTTGAATGGTTATACAGAAACATTCAATTTTTAAAGTTCAAAGAAAATGCGTTCAGCTGCTTTTGCTGAAACATATTATTAAATGTTCATCTTGAGTTTCAGGCACCTTTTTACAAATGTAATTTCTTTTAAATTGTAAGATCAATGTAACATTAGCATGCTTTTTGGTAACGGTGTTTGGCTCTTTGTCCTTGCAGGTCTCGCAGTCGCCGTCGTTCTCGTAGCAGGAGCCGCAGGAGCAGCCGTTCCAGGAGCCGATCCAAATCCCGCTCCAAATCCCGCTCCAAATCCCGCTCCAGGTGATGTAGCACAGATTAATTCTTAGATCAGGGATTGAGCTCTGCTCTGAACAAAGCTTTTCTCAGCTTTTAAATGTAATTTCAGGGATGATGCATTTTCAAAGCATCTAGATAGAAGTCCTCAGTTTTGACCTGTTGAATAACTGGTTAATATCTCCAAAGTATATGGAATTTCTTAGTAACATCTTGCAAATTATTTACCCCATATGTTGAAATTCTATAAGCAGTCATTAATGTATCAAAACACCATATGTGCTTTGGTATGTTCTATGACGGTCTAGTTCCAACGTGTGTTTCCTATTATATGTCCAGGTCCCACTCCAGGAGGAGACGTTCCCGCTCTCGATCTGGACGCAAGTCTCGCTCTAGATCAGGACGCCAGTCTCGCTCAAAGTCCGACACCCGGAAATCCAGCTCCCGCGCCAGGAAGTCTCGATCCAGGTCCCGCACCCGGAAATCCCGTAGTCGCTCTGCTAGTGGCAAATCTCGCTCTCGCTCTGACAACAGGAAGTCACGATCCAAAAGCCGCTCCAAGGTAAAGTCCGAGAGGGGCTCCCGCAGTCGTTCCAACGAGAAGCCTGCCGCTAAGAAGTCCCGCAGCCGATCACCAACCCCTGTGAAAAATGGAAAGGAAGAAGATGCCAAGTCAGCCTCAAGATCCCCGTCCCCTGCTGCCGAAAAGAGCATGTCGAAGTCTCCAGCACGGCGATCAGCGTCCCGTTCTAAGTCCCGATCCCCTGCTCGCTCGAAGTCTCCATCCCGCTCACGATCCCGTTCTCACTCTCGTTCCCGCTCCAGATCTGCATCCCAAGATTAGAATTGAGAGCTTGCAGTCTTGCTTTGTCCACAATCTCTGTAGGGGTAAATTGAATTTGCTGACTGGTCCATGTGAGGGCTTGTCGGAGCATTTTTTGTTTTGTCCTGATTTCAGTATATTCAGTTGTGTCCAGGTGCATATGTACAGTCTTCGCTTTAACTGGTAATCTTAAATATTTTATCCAAGGCATGGCATTGATGAAATCAGCTCATGACTTTGTTGATTGGTGTATATGTTAGGAATCAGGTTCTCGGTATAGAACTTGCCACAGCAGTATATGCCAACCCCTGCAATATGATCACTGCCTCTCTTTTTTTTTTTTTTTTTTTTTTTTTTTTTTTTCAGTTTTGATTGGTGTTGGCATGACGCTTGCTTCTTCAGAGGTATTTGATTGTAACATTGTCATTTTTTTATTAAAATTTCTTACCATTATGTCTGCTTGTCCTCATTTGTATATCCCTTTTAATGCTTTAGCCTCTTTTGACTAATGGTCAATTTATTAAATCCAAATTACTGACCCATGCCGAGTTCATCAGTAAATCAATGTTCTATGTCAATAAAATAAAACTGTTTTGCGTGCGCACATTTTCTTAAGGTCATGCGTCTTTTTACACAAAGGTCTATTTGCCCCCGGTTAGGCTTGAAGTGTCCGAGAATTAGGAATCCGGTGTATGTCTATTTGACTGTTGGATAGAACAAGCGTACGGCGCATGCGCACTGGAAATTTCTGAACCGCAGGACGAACCACTGGTAAGGGAAAATTGATCACTATCATACTACTAGCAACATTTAGTATTTGCCATGCACATTTTAATGCAAAAGGTGCAACACTACAAGACCGCTCGACTGTAGGGTAAGATCTGCAGCTAATCGCTTTATGTTAATTGTATCCAATTTAACACTAAACGAAAAGAGGGTGTAATTAGCCTCTTCGACAATTTTCTCTAAAAATATAATTTTTCCATTAATGTGTCACATGCAGTTTCTTATTTTAGAATGCACTAAACCCTGCTATATGGTTGTGTTGACTAGGCAAATTATTTAGCACGCAGGTCAGCGATGTCCATTCATTCAAAATCAAGTCAGGAAGCGTTACAAGGTAGCCAGTGTTGGATTTCAAGCTATTATGTGTTCGATTCAAAGTGCTTCTAAGATTAAGCCACCCCGCCATTTTGCAGCAATTTTTCAGATTTTTACTCTGCTCCCCCAACCTCACTTGCTCCGTGCGATGACAAGAAGCCTGTAGTGGAAAAGGTGTAGTAGGCTATCACAAGTGTTGTAGTCTAATGGAGCCCAGCGTCATCATAGATTATTGGCTTCCATCAAATTCAAATTAGGTCGTAGGCTTAATGTTTTGTTAACGTTTGACAAATTGAAGAGACATTCATTTAACTTGATATAGGGACAAAATTAAAAGAATATGGGGTTGTCACGAGAATGAACCTTGTGACATAAATATAAATCTCAGAGGTTTACTCACAGGAAAAGATGCAATCATAATCCATGTCTCTTATTGTGTATCCTCAGTTTGGCTACACAAGTGATGTAGGCTAAACCTAGTATTCATCTTAATTTTGAATGGGAAACGTTTGTAAAATAGACAGTTGCTGAAACCCCTTGATTTTGTCTTTATCTCAAGAGTGGCACAAGTGAACCTTTGTCATGAGTGCCAAAGTGGACCTGGAAGTCCTGCCCAAAGATGCAGATGTTGCCACAGACACCAGCAATGTCCGTTCTTCCAGTGACATCCTGCCACAAAAAGTGCAGCCACACAGTAGCACAGCACTCATTCTGTCAGGTAAGTGTGTTCTGTGTAAAGTGTAAATGGTTTGACAGACTTGGATTTTCAAATGAAAGGATAGAATTCTAACCTCGTCTCTGGTCACCCAACAGGGAAGGTGGACACACCTCAAAATGCTGTTGAGGTCACCAAAGCAAATGCGACTGCAGACCCAGGGACCACAGCACTGTCACCTCAAGTGGGTGGAACTTGTAGTATTGTGCATGTCCTCGAATGGAAAGAGGGGATGGCCATTCTTCCAGGCAGCAATCTCAAGGTAATCAAGCCCGCTCTCATGTGTTTTTTCAGTGCCAAGAGGTCCTCTTCATCTGTGTTTGCTTGTATGTTGTTCAGTTACTAGCTTAAGATAGTTCATTGATTGATTTATTGTTAAATCCTTACAGGGAATGAATCAGTTTGAATATTGTATAGGGTATGAAAATGGCATGTGATATGGTTTAAACCCTTTGCAGTTTTGTGTGAGTGACACTGGAACGTTGGAGGTGATAAGTCAAGGAAAAATTGGTTGTGCTAATCCAGTTGTTGAGGGGCTATCTGCAAAAGTGACCGATGCAGATAACAGGCAAGCTGAAAAAACTGGTAATCTTTGACTTCACACTATTTTAGTACTGACAGTCCTCATGCTGTCTGCATTGATATTGTGTACATCAGTGATATACTGTATGTGTGCATTTCACTTCTCTGTCGTTTTTTAACATTTTGTATTTGGCTTTTAAATCCATGCATGTCAATCGACAGCAGATAGCACTGCCCTAAATGTTGTTGGTGGAGTTGGTGGAGCACCTGTCAAAGTAGAGCGGCCAGTGAAAACAAGCCCAGAGCCCAAGGAAGGTTCTGTCCAGTGCAAAACCAATGATCCCCCAGCACCCAAAAGGACCTACCCTGAAGAGTTACGCCGAGAGCCACTGCCTGATAAGTAATTAGCCTTCTGCTGTTTTTCATGTTCATCAATTTCGTGAAAGATGTTTTGTGATGCTCCTCTTATACGCTGTTTATAAAAGGCTCAGACGGACTGTTGATGGTTCATGATTCAGGGTTTTCAGTGCTCTTGTTCTTTTATTGCTGTTTGACATGTTCAGGAGAAGTGTTGATTTATTGCTGTTTGACATGTTCAGGAGAAGTGTTGATTTATTGCTGTTTGACATGTTCAGGAGAACTGTTGATTTATTGATGTTTTTGTTGTTGTTGTTGTTTGTTTGTTTGTCTGTCAGACAGACAAGTGGAGAGAAGATTCCTGGGGGTCGAGTGATGACCCTCGACCCAGAGCTGCTAAAGCCAATGAAGAAGAGGAAAAGAAGGGATTACCTGAGTCCGTCAGAAGAAGAGTCGGAAATGGACACTATGGTAGGACATTCATGGTACTGGCACAAAGAGGAATATCCATTTTTTTGGGGGGGAGCACAAACTCCAACCCGTGGTCACTTCTCTTTGTTTCTGTATTGTGGACACCTGGGCCCCACTTTGGTTGGATGTGCACACTAGCTCTTGTTTCTCTAGGATTCTCATGACTATACTTGCCATGCACATTTTCTCTAGGATTCTCATGCTAGCCGTAATCATTCTCCACACCTCTGCTGCCAAGTTTTGGAAGGCACTCGAATTGAATTTCAAGGACTTTGAAGTAATTTTTCTTAAGTCTTGGAAAATGGTTGAGTTTCTTGTTAATCACTGCTCAGAAGTTTAATGATGTAAGTCGTCAGGAGGTGACTGTTGGCAAATTGTCCCTACACTAGCCTTGAGACATCCAGCTTTTACCAGTACCCAGCATTTGGGTAATTATTGTTGAAATGTGGTGAAACTTGGGATCACATCCAAATAATATGATAACCTTTGGTAAGGCAGTAAGGCAATTCCAAATGTAGTAATGTGTAAGTGAAAATGTTCAGTACAGTTCTTTTAAAGTGGAAGAGTTTCGCATGGATGTACAGATACAAAATCAAACCTGTGTCTCTGATGGCTTGTTTTAAAAGGTTCTTTGTTATATTCACAGGAGGAGAAAAGCGAAGATTCAAAGACGGAGAGCCGACAGAACAGATCAGGTTGGCATTTAAAAGTCACATTGTGATATTTACATGGTCCTGTACAGGTCACTCACGTTGGACAAAATGTTCATTGACTCTACACTTAAAACATTGGATTGAGTGTTATGGCCTTTTATATATGCATTTACAAAATAACAGGGACATTGATTTTCTTTAAGCTGATAAAATGATTAATAATAACTAAATGTGTTTATGTATTGGTGGTCAAGCTGACGGAAAGCTTGAGTCCTGGTCTTGGGGTCAGTATCTGGACGAACAGAAGACAGTGGCAGCTCCAGCCCAACTCTTTCAAGAGGTATGGCAAGCCATCATTAAAAAAAAAAAAAAACAGATAAATAATTATAAAATATATTAAAAATGTGTATGCTCTAGTTGTCTGCAATGTGGCTTTATAGCATTGTCTCAATTTAACTTATGTCAAAATGGTCTTACTTAATAAACATGAGTGGGCAAGGAAGATGGGCAAATTACAGTCTACATTTGGATGTTGTTGCTCAGTTGGCAACTGAATTTGAAGATGCCTGAAGTCTTTGATGATTTTGATGACACTTTGAGCTGAAGTTCCTCATTATGTGTTTTTGTTTATATTTTAGTCTCAAAGGGTTCCACAGTGCAAGAACAACTTCCGCCAGGGCATGAAGTTGGAGGGAATTGACCCTCAGCATCCATCCATGTATTTTGTTCTGACAGTGGCCGAGGTAGATAGTAACAGTCAAATAAAGTTATGCATGTATGCAAAAAAAAGATTTGCATGTTGTTGTTTAGCATCCTGCTTTTGAATATGGTTTGTTATATTACAGTGTTGGGTTTTGCTGTGCAGGTGTGTGGCTATAGATTACGGCTCCATTTTGATGGGTACTCAGACTGCCATGACTTCTGGGTCAACGCCAACTGTCCAGATATTCATCCGGCAGGCTGGTGTGAAAGCACAGGTCACAAACTTTACACACCCAAAGGTGAGAGGTTATTTCATCGACCATAACAAATATTCTCTAATAGCTTTATTTAACTCATCAACATATAGAGGATTATTCATAGAATAATATAATGCACTGGTATATCCCTCATAATCCCTTTTTTGCATTTTAATATGGCACCTCAGTATGCAGTATTGATCCACATTAATCTTTGTTGACATTGCAGGGTGCAAGGAGGAAGAGTTTTCATGGTCCAGCTATTTGAGGCTCACAAAAGCACAAGCCGCCCCCAAAGAGCTCTTTGCAAGTGCTGGTCGGGTAAGTCTTTTAAATATAAAATGGCCTAGTTCACACAGCATGTGATCTATTGTCTTTAAAGGAGTTTGTCTATGGAACACCTGGAATCCAATAAAAAAGCTCTAGCTTCTCTTCTATCTTGCCCTTTTTTAAAAATGATTTTACTGATTTTGACATTGATTATTTTGGATAAATGTATGTGCTGAAGAACTAATTAAATTGAAAGAAACACCACATTCTAACAACTTACCAGTAATTTAGGTTCTATCTACACATTTGTAGTAAAGCTTCAGCTTGCTTTCTCTATTGTTAAATGTAATAGTAATATAGCTTTGTAATGTAATAGTAATATACCTTTTAGCATGATGTTTAAAAGTATAAACTCATGCATTGGAACAGCGTACACAGTATGACTAGGAATACTGGAAAACTGTCTTTCACTCATGTCTACAGAATTATGAAAAATGTTGTCGGTCTTAAGGCATTTGTACCTTTGATAAGGAAAACTGTCAGCTCCACCCTTTGAAGACTAAACTAGGAAACCAAGCCAACAATGATTATGGCCCAAATGATTAGTGTTACAGTGCTTAGTTATACTTTGGATGACTATGGAGTGTGTTTTTTATGTATTTGTCTCACTTGGGCTCAAATGAATCGTTTTGTATTTTCCTTATTATTTTAATGTTAGACCGATATGGAGTGCAGATCATCATACCGTATGTGTATAAATGTACTGTTATGACTCAATATACTGCATATTAAATATTTATTTATTTATTTATTTTTCATCAGACGGATATGGAGTGTGGTTTCGAGGTTGGTATGAAGTTGGAGGCTGTGGACCGCATGAACCCCTCTCTCATCTGTGTCGCCACGGTGACTGATGTGGTGGACGATCGCTTCCTTGTTCATTTTGACAACTGGGACGACACCTATGACTACTGGTCAGTTTAAAGGCACCCTCAACAGTTTTTTGACTTTAACATAACCTTTCCAAAATCACAGCGCAAAAGAGCTGCTATGCTACATCAATTTGGAGATTCTATATTATATCCATATCATAACCTATAACATACTTTGTTGCAAAAGACACATATTTAGTTTGTTTATTATTGTGCTTCTCAACCCCGAGAGCCAATATTGTTCAGGGTGCCTTTAATAGACTATTCTAAACATTTTGAATTTCTTTTATTAGCCATTTTTGTCTGGCAAAGCACAAATGTAATTGGCCAAATCTTTATTCCCCCTCAGGTGTGATGCCACAAGCCCATACATCCATCCAATAGGCTGGTGCCAAGAAAGAGGTCTGCCCCTTACTCCACCACAAGGTGAGAGTCCGCTAGTCCCTGTATAGAATGATAAGTGTTTTTATTCATCAGTGGCAGTTTTAACTCAGTCTGACTTTGCGTGTGTTCTTTAAGACTACCCCGACCCCGGCAGGTTCGCTTGGGAACGGTACCTTGAGGAGACAGGCTCCACTGCTGTTCCTGCGGAGAACTTCAAAGTGGTCTGTACTCAACCTCACCCTTTCATCTCTAACCTGTCAGCCAGGTACCATCACACCGGTGTGTTTAGAATGTTGTAGACTTTAACTTTCTGAAGAATATCTGGCTCCTTGACTGTAATTTCTCTTTCAAGCTATACCATTGAACTGTGTTTCTGTAGTTCAACTGGAAATGCAATGTATTACCTACACAAAGTGTCACAGGTTTGATACCCAGAGAACTGGGTATGTAAATATATGTTTGCACAAAAATATGTTTACATACAAGTCACTGCTGCTAAGCTGCCAACCGAAAAAAAAAGTCAGTTGCTTTGAAAAACAAAGCTGTTATATGAATTTAAATTCTGTTTGTGTCTTAACCTAAGTAAAAGTAGTGTCTGTTGTAATCTTAAGTGTTGTCTTAAATGTGGTGTGGTGTCTCTGTCCCTGTACCATGCGGCACATGGAGATTCTGTTGTATTCTTAAACAAACACGGCAATTTTTTTGAAAGTTTTATGGGAAGCTTATCTGCCGTCTACCCCAGAGTAAGATAGAATACATACCTTCTTCTATCTTCTACCTATCTTCTCTATGCGTGCATTTTCCCAGTTTGACACCATTAGCCTAATTGACTGGACGTGGATTACACCAGTTAGCCTATAGCTTCCTCGTAACTATAGGCTAGCTATAGGCTCACCCTATTCCGGTGTTTTCAAAAGGTGGACATGTTCCTTTAAGTTTGGTGTCCCCTCTGTTTGTGTCCAGCGAGCCGCTCATGGCTTCCAGGCCCAGATGAAGTTGGAGGCAGTGGACAAACGAAGCCCCGCCCTCATCAGAGTCGCCACGGTACAGGAGGTGGAGACTCACAGAATAAAGGTCCGCCCTCTACAAACCGTGCTTTTAGTTATTATTAGAATCGTTTTAGTCTGATTTGTAGTATAAGCATTGCTAGGAAATTGAGGCAGGGATTTCTCACCTATATTTTTCTAATGGATAAAGCAGACATTATTTCAGTAATTTTAAGTCTGTACATTTGTCTAATTTCTTTGTCACTCAAGGTAAACATGGACACTACAGATGCTTTATGTTACAGTCAGATCTGTATAAAAAAAAAACTGGATAGTATGACCACCTTGCATTGATGCAAAAATGTAACGTTCTCTTTTTTAGTTATTATTTTTTAATAAAATAATGTGTAACCTCCTGATACTGGCATGTTCAGATTCACTTTGATGGCTGGAGTCATGTGTATGATGAGTGGGTCGACTCAGACAACCCTGACATCCATCCGGCAGGCTGGTGTGAAGGCACAGGGCATCCCTTAAAGGCACCACCATGCCAGTCCAGCAGTCAACAACCTGGTAACAGCATCGCCCACGCCATTACCCATTACCTCTCTCTTTGTGCCTCTATTTTATCATGTTATACTATTATTATAGCGTAGTAGTGTAGTTTAGTATTATGAACATTATGACTCATCTTTATGTTGCAATATTTTGCAGTTATTTTACTACTATAATTTTTCATGAACCATTGTCAATGTTAAATTTAAGTGGTTTTCACAGAAGGATATGCTGTATGCTGTGTGTGACTTTTTGATGACAATGCTAAAAATAATTACCGTAACCTGACTCTCGCCAGATGAATTTCGTTCCGCCTAGCTCCACTCACATCCATCTGGGATCGCTTCCGTTGAGAGTGATTTTGGCACCAGATTTTATGGTAGAGCCAATCAGGACGCAGGGCGGGAGTTTCATAGATGTGACATAGGGCTGTATTTTGGGTCACCAGCGCATGGCGTAAAGTTCGTTATTCACCGGCGCGAAGTTGAATTCGTTATTTTGCACGATTATTTTTTAAGCATTGCGCCCAGGGGTGTGGCAATTAACAACCTAGGGAGGGACCTGGCGCATTGTCTAAAAATCGCTATCATACACCACCTAAACCTGGTCAGAAGTCAATGGCGAGTTGTTCATATGCTATTTTAAGAGCGAATGTCAACAGTCATATTGGCAGGTGCATGCACCATCCTTCTATCATTCATGAACGCACACCAGCGCACGTCCATGCAAAGCATTACAAATTGCACGATTACAATGGTAAACATAATTAGAATAAAGATATTACGAAATACTGTACATCTCATGATGAGTAGTTATTCACCATAATTTGCAAATTGGTAATGATGGTTAAAAGTGATTAGGGGAGAGGCGAGAGACACGTATGGAGCACAGCTGAAGACGCACTGTCACGAGATATAAGCAACTCCTCTGCAGGATAAATGTTGTTTTATTCAGTCATTTGACCAACATTAGGGTAAGTGTTGCTTTTTCCAGCCTGCATATAACTGTCTTGTCGTTGACTGACTCCTTGGTGAAGTTAGTTTCACTTTGCCAATGAGTTCAAATAATAGACGAGTGCAAATGCGTGAAGGCTATGCTAAGTTTTAGTAAAGCATGGTTTAAGAATGACTATTCCATACGGTCTCGCAAGCAGCCTCCTTCAAATGCGCCGTTGAATGCCAAAATACCGATGCATTTATTTGACATATCGCGCGTTGCGCCGTTAAAGGGAATGAAAGATGTCATTCTCATTGGTTTAAAATGATGTTACGCCCCAAACACACCCATATGACTGATTAAAAGACCTAGGAACACCTTGTTACGCCATGCGCTCCACTTTTGAGGACGAAAACCCTCCCAATGTGAACTGGACATCCTACTAAATTTGAATAGACTTTTGACGAGTGACGATGCACTTTAGAATGTCATGATAGGGCCCGTAGTGTAGAAGCGACTGTGAGACTGTTCTCAGCGTCACAGGTTGGCTTCGATGTGAGTGGTTGAAGTAGCACGTCAATATATGACAGACAAGTGGCTTATCCAATCATATGCAAGGATTTTTGATAAGGCCCAGCCTTCTGAAACACCACTCCAATGGATCGATCCCAGATGGATGAGTGGAGCTAAGTGGAACGAAATTCATCTGGCGAGAGTCAGGTTAAAAAATAATAGTATCCACTTCAGTTTGCTGTATGTGCCCAGATAGCAAGAGGCTGGCTGACCACTGTCACTCCATTGGGGGCATAGCTGGCGGTCGCCACCAGCGGCATACCACCAGCGGTCCGCAATCTGCCAATCTGATTTTGCTATCTGGGTGGTCTTGCGTTTTCTTCTTTTTCCTGCTGTGTTTCTAAACATGTCTATGCTGTTAGGTGCTAGAGAAGTGCCGCCTGTAGAGCAGTCGAACTTCTCCCCGCTGCCCTACAAAGCCATCAGCCACTCGCGAAACACCTCCAAGTACAGCTTCCACCACAGGTTAGCGCCGTAGCACCACCCCGGAGCACTCCCCGCATGCACACACCACACTCACGCAACGTTTCAGGCACGCAAGTATGGCGGTCAGTTGAGTACAGTGTGGTAATTAAGCTCATAATTATTCATACGCTTGATAAATTTGGTATTGATATGATTTCTTGTCATTTCTATCTCTGGCACAACGTATCTTCTGTTGCCTCGTGCTTAGGTCCCTTCCAGACAGACAAAAACTTGATAACACTTTACTTGACAGTATCGACATAAGAGTGACATGACAATGTCATGAACACATGACACTGTCATTAATATGAACTCTAACCCTAATCCTAACCTTTAACCCTAATCCTAATCCTAACCTTAATTTGTTATGACAAAAACCGAATGACACTTAATAACAGAAGCGTTTATGACTTATTTATGACCCGTTCATGACAAGTAGTGTAAGAAGTGTAACCCAAAACTTACTGGTCAAATAGAATGCACTATAAATACAAATTTAGCATGGACATTTTGGGCTTAACTGTAGGTGTTATGTGGAATATACAACATTGTCCACTCTTACCTACAGGAAGTGTCCTACGCCTGGGTGTGATGGCTCTGGTCACGTGACTGGTCGGTTCACAGCACACCACTGCCTGTCCGGGTGTCCGCTTGCTGAAAGGAATCAGGGCCGACTCAAAACCGAGCTGTCCGACACCGAGGGGTCTAAGCGGAACATTCTGGTCTTCGGTCAGCGGTCCAGAAAATCACGCTACCATGGCAGGTGACAGTGACACCACTGTTTTTTAGGCAGACGCTGTGCTGTGCACGCCGTGTAAGACACTCAACTGTCACAAACTTTGACTTGCTCAGAGCTGAGAGAGGACCTATTTTTGTTTTGCCTGGCTGTGTTGATAAGTTGTGACCACATCCTTTTTCTTTGTGTGTATGTGTTATCAGGATTGGGCGTCCCCCGAAGTATAGAAAGAACCAGCAGAGGAACTATCAGAGTGAGCAAAGTTTTTTTGTTTTTTAAGTGCTAAATTTTATTTATTTAGAAATTCATGCTGAACCATCTGATGACTCCTTGGTGAAATGATTTATTTATGTGTTTGTTTTGTGTGTGTGTGTGTGTGTGTGTGTGTGTGTGTGTGTGTGTGTGTGTGTGTGTGTGTGTGTGTGTGTGTGTGTGTGTGTGTGTGTGTGTGTGTGTGTGTGTGTGTGTGTGTGTGTGTGTGTGTGTGTGTGTGCGCGCGCGCACGTTGCAGCAGCTGTGACGAATGAGGGTGTGTACCCCTCCCTCTTCATGTCGGCCTTGTCGGCGCACCAGGACCGCACTCTGTCCCTCTGCTGGGAGCAGCACTGCAAGCTGCTGCCCGGAGTGGCCGGCATCCATGCCAGTCAGGTGGCCAGCTGGAGTGTGGAGGAGGTGAGATACTGGGTTCCCCAAAACCATAGTTGCTAACCGGTTAGCAGCTTTGTTGGTTGGCAAGGGGAAATTGCATTGCACCAACGAAGTTGCTAACTTAGTTAGGAACTATGGTTTTGGTAAACGCGCCCCTGGTCAAGAACCAACATTATATTTGGAGCCTCTGCAGATCTCCGCACCATCATGTAGCTTTGGAGTGAGAGCATTATCATTGTATCAAGAAACTATACAGGATTGAGGATGAACAACAGTTTACCTGGTACTTTAACCAATGTAGTTTAATGTCATTTGAGTTGTTTCACCTTGGCATGATAATTTCCATTGTCAATTTGTTTAGGTACTGGAGCCATTCTAAAACATAGAGAATTTTCAAATTGTGTTTTATATAATATCAAATTAAATATATTTTGTGTGTTTATAAAACTTTTTTCAGGTTTTCGGCTTTGTACATAATCTAACAGGGTGTGAGGAGCAAGCTCGTCTGTTCAAAGATGAGGTGAGAGGATGTCTTGTATTATTGATTTCTTTTGACATTGTTCTTGTCATATCACCCTGATTAAGAGTTAACTTATTTTCTTCTAGTGTATTGACGGAGAAGCGTTTCTACTACTGAATCAGACTGACATTGTCAAGATCATGAGCATCAAACTGGGCCCTGCCCTGAAGATCTACAACGCAATTTTAATGTTCAAGAGTACTGACGAAGGACTCAAGTGATTGTTCTTGGCATTCTGGTCAATGTGATAACTTTTCATGATGTGCCAATTCATTCTCAAGTCATTTCCCATAAAGCATTTGGTATTTCCCTCAACTCCCCTCAGAGAGAGAATCATTTTATGTCATATGTTTTCAAGGGGCTCTGCTGTGAAACAAACAAAAAAAACAACCTTATGCTGCCAACTTTATGTACTGATTCAATAATGTGAAATATTAATAATGCAATTTCGTTGCACGTTAAGAGGAGAGGGAAACAACCGACTTTAAGATGTGTCTGTACAGCAGCGTGAATATATTTAGTGATGCACTTTACATTTTCATCCACTGGGTGGAACATATACGCATCCCGAGGCAACTGAAGCAAATTCCAAGTCCTGCGAGGTTAGTTTTAATAAATCTAGCTGTTATTAGTATGTCTGCCATATTTCAAACTGTTTTATCGATGTCTGGTTTTCGATAATGGTTGGAAAGCACTTAGGCATATTAGGTCAAATAAACTGTTTGGTATTTGGGAAAAAAATTTTGGTTTGTGAGCAAAGCCAACTTTTGATGTTGTACATTTGTTAATAGGACCAAATTCTCTCTCTGCTGGAGATATTTTGTCCCGATGCTATATTCTTGGTTTAAAATGTCATTCATTTCAAGAAATCAATAAATGTTAAATGTCAATTTGTTGTGCATGCCATCTTTGAATGGATATTATTTTTTTCCGAATTCATTATTGGGTTGCTGAACAAAATATTAAAACTGGTAGCAATTATGTATAGCTTGTTTGCTTATTTGTGCAGTAGACCCAGGCTTATTATCAACGAAAGACTAAAAGTGTCTTATCAGCAGCCCTCCCTCCTATGGTGGTCTCAGATAACCAAGTCGGAATAGAACGCCATTGCAAGAAGTCTAAAACTGCTTCGTGCTGTAGACGAGTTTGAATATTTGGAAGGTAGCAGCTGTTTCCAAAGATGAAGTTACGATGATATAAGCAGGCAGTTACTTTGCGACAGAGCCGAAAGACAGTCGTGAGCCGCACACACTTTCACGCCTCCACCTTCGTCCATACGCTGGGCTAGGCTGAGGTCGAGAAGTTTCAGGTCTTGCTAATGATTGACTCTGTTGTTGTGGTGGACGGGACAGGTTTCGTGGTGTGTGACGTGACCTTCACCACACAGTGAAATGTAATGATTCAGTGTAGACAGCCGCTCTGCAATGTGAGTGCGAAGTTCTTCTTCCAGCTGTAGAGTAGCCAAGGCTGACTGACTTTTACCTTTCTGAGTGAGTCGTAAACTGCAACAGGTAAGTTATTTCATTCAATTTTTCGATTTTCATAGCCACCGCGCAAAATAGCCGTGCGTAATTCCAATTGCGTGCCGCTCAGTGCTACGTCTTATGGAACTATATATTTTTTTTCCTTTAAAGGGACTTTGGACAGTTTATACTGTCAGGGTATAACAACAGGCTGCATTAAAGCCAGTCATCAGGACATTAATAGCTTAAAGAGGTCGTATTATTTTGTATCAAATTGGAAAATGGCACTGTGGTATCAAATGGGAAAGTGCATTTGAAGCGCAATGCTTCGGCAGATATCAGTGCACTGTCTTTGGCTTTAAGACGTGTCGTATTCTGGTGTAAACACCAGAATGTTGACATGACTTAAATATGATAATTGGTGAAACCTTTAATGTTGTGGTTTCTGTCTATTTTTCTTTCTAAATCACAAAGAATAAAAACCGAGGCAGATGAAATAGACTGTATGGGGCCGGCGGACCGCCTGACTGTCACCCTTGAAGAACAAAATGACAATCATGACTGCTTGCAGATTTGATCAATTCACATCAACACAATGTTTACTAAATATGTTCACTGACATGAACTCTCGAGTTGCCGAAATTTCGTCTTTCATACGTTTTACGTTACAAACCAGAATATCCAGTTTAAGGATAATCTTAATCTCACAGCAGATTTCTATCGGTAAAAGATCCTTACGTGTCATGTTTCATTATAGGTCCTATGTAAGTCTTGTCTGCACAACTGGAATGGACCAAAATCATGGCACATTGTAATCAAGTAAGTTTTTTCCCCAACTGTACACCAACAAGTACCCAAGCATCAAATATGTGGAGTTACTGTTACCAGTATTGTACCTGAATGTTTTGCCAAAATTATCTTAAATTTGTTCCTCAGCTTGCACCACCATCGCCACCACCATCGCCAAGCGATGTTAATCTAGGGGTTTCAGCCAATCCCCAGTGAGTAATTGTTAGAATTTGTAACACCTTAATCAAGTATATAGAACCTCCATAATGTAATGAGAGATGTAGGCCTACTTCTGATATGTGAAATATTAAACCATACTTGAAAAGGCATCTAGTGAATTAATTTGTATTATCTTGTCATTGTTACATTAAAATGGCATTTTGCTGAAAGCCCCATCTCTTTGTACTTTCAGTGCTAAGCCTACGGACTTTGATTTCCTTACTGTTATTGGAAAAGGGACATTCGGAAAGGTAAAGGAGTCTGCACAGCCTTTCCTATTCAAAGGGCTGCACACGGCTTTCAGAAATTATTAACCTTAAATGGAAGTTTGTTGAGGTTTCATAGAAATTACTACAAAAGGCTTGAATAAATGCCTTGGACAGATCTCGTTAAGTTTCTGGACTCATGCACTTTATTGTCAAATCAATTTCAGGTCCTGCTTGCCAAACTGAAATCAGATGGAAAGTTTTATGCAGTGAAGGTTTTGCAGAAGAGAGTTATTCTGAAGAAAAAAGAGGTGTGAACTGAACTAAATCACTGTCACTTGTTATTCATTTACATACAAATAAGCATATGCATACAAAGCCATGTTGCCAGTTTATTAATGCACTCTTCACTTCCGTCTGCTTTGGAGACACAATCTAATCTAATCTTATGTTGCTCTGTTGCTCTTTGAACTGAGACAATCCTCTTTTACAGCTTCTGCTCCATACAGCTGTCTGCCATGCCCCTAAAAGCAGGCTGAATGTGTTTGAGTAAAACAACACTGTCAGCATTTTATCCAGAGCATATTGATCTGATTCATTCTTTTTTTTTTTTTTTTTTTCATGAATGTTGGCACCCAATTTGTAAGCAAGAAAATCATAAGGAGATTTGATTATGCTTGCTGATTTGATTACACTGCAGATTTGATTATTTGATTTGAGGATATCAGATTAGATCATACTACCTTTTCAATGTTTTGCGCACTATTATGTCAACAAAGGACGGATGGTCAGGGAAGCTGTGGCTTCGTTTCTGTGGACATTTACTGGTCTGAAAAGTCTTAGTCAGATTTCCATTCGCGTTTCTCTCTGGTACGTACCAAACAGTAGCATTGTGTTGGTTGGCTCCTTGTCTCGTGGCTGGTGACTGGCCGGTCTCCACATTCTGCGCCTTGTCCACTGCTTCAATGCTGCTTTTGTCCCTTGCAGCAAAAGAATATTATGGCCGAGAGGAATGTGTTGCTGAAGAGCCTGAAGCACCCCTTCCTGGTTGGGCTGCACTACTCCTTCCAGACACCAGAGAAGCTTTACTTTGTCCTTGACTATGTCAACGGAGGAGAGGTACTGCCAAGGGCCAGGACTCAGGGCAGGGTCATTAGATGTGTGAATTAATGTAGATGATTGGGTACCATATCAAGTCAAGTTAGCAAAATCATAGGTCTTCAGAGACGGTCATTCTGGGCATTTATAAGAGCATTTGAACCATCTTGTGATTTTACAGTTTATTTTTAAATACTTGAATGACAGGTTGATGCCTTGTCAGTACTTGTAATGATGGAAACTGCATGTTTCTTTCCCTTTTCCAGCTTTTCTTCCACCTGCAAAGAGAGCGGTGTTTCTCGGAGCCACGAGCTCGCTTTTACGCTGCAGAGTTAGCGAGCGCCATTGGTTACCTGCATTCTCTCAATATTGTATACAGGTTGGTAATCACCAAGACTGATGATGGCTTTTTGTCATTCATATGTTTATAGTTTATCTTATTAAAATAAACTTATTTTCTTCAAAAAGGGATCTAAAACCAGAAAATATTTTGTTAGACGCTCAGGTAAGGACATCTCAATTGATATTTGGGGCATTTTGAGGAAAACTGCAGTATCTGTATTCACTGTTTGCGATTGTGGTTTGTTCCAGGGCCATGTAGTTCTAACTGACTTTGGCTTGTGTAAAGAGGGACTTGAACCAGAGGCCACTACAACTACATTTTGTGGTACCCCTGAGGTGAGGATTCAGACATGTCTGGGAGGAGGATTTTTCTTTTTCTACTTTCGCGACATTTAATGACACCATTAACTTTTAAGAGAACTCTCCACCATGGACCATGAAGGTCTTCGTTTGTTCAATGTTCCTTCGATCCATGACAGCTCAATAAGATTCAGCTTGTGAATGTGAATGTGAACGTGTGACCTGTGCTGACTTGAGCATTGAGTGGTATCCATAGAGATAGGTCTTGTATTTGTCTCCTTATATTTCCGTACCGCCCACCTTCCACAGTACCTTGCCCCTGAGATGCTGAGGAAGGAGCCTTATGACCGCACAGTGGACTGGTGGTGCCTAGGATCTGTGCTTTATGAAATGTTGTACAGCCTGGTGAGTATAGTTAGACATTACAAAATATACAATTTGATCAACAATTTGCTCCAAGGCGACCTGGACTAGTTATGGTGAATGTGGATGTTTTTCAGGGATAGTATTCCATGGAAGCTGAGTTTCACTTTGTCAGCTCTTTAAATATTGGCTCTATGCATGTGGATACCAGTGTAACAGGGATACATTGACTGTGTGGGTAACAGTGTACAGTAACTTGGTTTGACACAATATTAGCTTTTTGATTGTGATATCATTTTCACACATCCATCACAGCCTCCTTTCTACAGCCGGGATGTGGCGGAGATGTACGATGGTATTCTGCACAAGCCTCTACGTCTGCCACCAGGGAAGTCTGATGCTGTCTGCCACCTCCTTTTGGGACTTCTACAGAAAGACCAGCATCAACGCTTAGGGGCTTCTTCTGATTTTGTGAGTGATTGTGCTTTTTTTGTTTGTCATTTACCAAAACCAGCATATTATATGCATTATTGTGCATGTCACAATTTGATTAATTGATTTTCAGGTGGAGATAAGAAACCACATTTTTTTCTCCCCTATCAACTGGGATGACCTCTATCACAAAAGAATCACTCCTCCATACAAGCCAAGTGTGGTAGGTGTGGCACAATGTAAACAGTGTACTCTTGATGTGTTTCCTCTTAACCCACTGGGGAGAACAATCTGATGTTCTTTAGAACAGGTTGATTAATTGTTTCTTGTACAGTGACAAGAATGTGACCATATGCACGACGGTTCCATTGGAGATGTAATAATGAACTAAAGTGACTGATCAAGTTTAGGTTCAAATGGATTTATATAGAAACATTATCATACACAAAGGTCATTCAATGTGCGCAACATGCTTTTATGCATTATACAGATCAATCAATGATGACAACAAGAAATATATAAATAGCAGCATCAATTCTAGACCTCCACTGAATTATCTGAAGAAAAAAAAAACATTACTTCGGTTCTGCTTCCACAGAAAGGTCCAGCTGACATTCAGAACATCGACCCAGAGTTTACCCGGGAGATGGTACCCAATTCGGTGGGCCGTACTCCAGATCTTGCCTCTAGTTTTGCCACCAGCAGTTCCAATGCTTTCAATGGCTTCTCCTATGTTGAGGACGGCTTTCTCTGAGGGTGCTCATCTCAGAACCACTCATTCACCTGGGCTGTGACATTATGGTGTACAAGAACAGAGGAAAACACTAAAAGCCCTTTTCATTAAACTGCACATTGGTGGACATGTGGGAAAAGGGCTTATGGGAATATAAAAGCTGTTAATTACAAATAGTATGCGTACATCTGTTGGCAGGAATAGGGTTACCATAGAAACTACTGATTCAGCTTATTAGTGCATAGAATTGTGTTCTTGTGTCACAAAGCAATTCAAGGTTGGCATGATGAAGGAACTATTCCTTTCTCTCACATAATACATTAGAAACCTGAACTGGTTTTATACAAATTTAGTTTAATCAAACTCAGGACACTGTGTAGCCTTATATGAGCATGTGAAGGATTGATATTTTGTCACACTGTTTGAACCACATGCTTAGAGTGCAATATTTGTAAACTGTATTGTTGTAAGTATGGCTTGTCTGTCGGACTGCTTTGCAAATAGTGACCAAATTTATTTTCTGCGCACAAAAAAGTCACTGTTGAGTTGAATGATGATTGTTGACTTCTAAAAGTGTATATAATCTTTTATTAAACTGTGTATTCATGTTTAACAACCATTGCATTTACAATAAGTGACTGTTATTTGACTAATATTTGACTTTCATTTTTGGATAGGAATTTATGTTTTACCTGGACTTTGTACATATAGCCTTGCACTTTATAATTAGGAAAACAATCTTAACAAAAAAAAAAATTGCCAGGGATCTGTACTTAACAATGTTGATGGAGAGTGCTTGTCATGCACTACTCTTGAGTGCCAACAAGCTGAATGTGTTCATCCATGAAGACAGATCTTTCATGAGTGAATGCTTTCAACAAAAGAAAAATCAAACAAAAGACAGCTGACTGTATTTGATAAAAGATCCAAACACTTAAATCCAGAAATTAATCCATCATGTCTCATGAAACAGTGTATGTGACAGTGACAAATCCATTGCCATCCGTGAGGATTGACTCTGCTTTAACATTAGAGTAATATAAATGTATAATAGATTGCATTAAATAAATAAAAAACACACACACATGATTGTGTGTAACAAGTGCAGTCCTTGATAACTCATTACATTTTTGTCAGCAAAATCTCATTCGTCCTGCTGTCCATCTATGTGTGTACTCAAGGTCAAGGTCAAGGTCATTTTATTGTCCCCAAGGGGCAATTATTTGCACAGCCAGCAGACAGACATAAGGACAAGACACACAACAATACATAACAACATAACAACATAAATACCCACAGGATCTAACACACAATAATAAAAATAAATATATTTGAAACAGTTTTGGCAGACTGTTTAAAATGGAAATGGAAGTAGAGATAAAACAGTTTCTGAGTCTATTGACCCTGAGGGGAGTACTAAACTGGCAGGACAGGGGATGGGTCAGGGTCAGCTGCAATAGATTGGGCCTTCTTTGCCACTCTGTTAGAGTAGGCGTAAGGGTGAGTGGGGAAGTTGTTCCGTGCAATCTTGCTACATGTCCTGACAATACTCTCCAGTCGATTTTTGTTTTTTATGGACAAAGAACCAACTTAAAACAGACTCAATAAAACAGGAATAAAACATTCTCATAAAAGTGGGGTCAATGTTAAAATTCCTCAGTTTGCGATAAAAGTGCATGCGCTGATGGGCTTGGCACAAACAACATCAGTGTGTGAATCAAAACATAGCTTGCTATGGGTGCATGGGTGTATGAGTAACAGAATGTGAATACCATGCCTGAGTAAGTAGGACTGTAAATTGATAACGGTTAATATGCCTGTACTGGTATAAGCAATTTCTGTTACATATATGAAATCAAATAATTATAATTATAAAAAATAAAAAAAACATAGCTTTTACTGTCTCAACTGGTTGGCCATCAATGATAGTGGGGGAGAAGAGGGGGGCACTGCTTCCTAAAATCAATAATTAGTTCCTTAGTCTTTGATACATTTATGTTTAAAAAGGAGCGCTTACACCAATCATTAAAATCCTTCACTATTGGTCCATGGTCAATCACGGTTCCATTGAGAAGAGACACAGTGACAGAGTCATCTGCAAACTTAAAAACCTGTCTTCCATCATATTGTGAACGACATTCATTCGTGTATAAAACAAAGAGGAGAGGGGAGAGGACACATCCTTGGGGGGAGCTGGTAGAAAATAAAAGATTGCCAGATAAAACACCATTAACTTTAACCCTTTGGGATCTGGAGGTTAAAAAGTCAACTAATCAGGCTATTAGCCCTGGGTTGATGTGTGTCTTTGAAAGTCTGTCTGCTAAAATGTCTCATACACTGAAATATCATCTATCATCTAACTATTGACCAGATCAAGCACTGTGCCTTTATTACAATTGCTGGCACAATAGACTCAGCTCAGAGGCAGATGAAACCCATTTAAAATTATTTTCTTTTTAAAGGAGAATTCCGGTGTGATATTGACCTAAAGTGTATTGAAACATGATACCGAGTGTGAACGTATGTCTCATAGCCCATCTCGGCTTGTCCCCTGCACTCCAAAATCTGGCGCTAGTTAGCCGATGCTACCAACAGCTTTTTAAATGGTGGTGCTTCGGCATCGGGCTAGCCATGCAAATAAATCACTGTTTTGCACCATTTACAAGGCTCAATGTATCTCCACACTTCATTGGTAGACTTCCGAGGGCCCTGACATTTAAAACGAGACATTGAGAACTTTGAGTAGTTTACTTACAAGACGATTTATACAGATAGTATCTTCACGAAGTTTAGCGTTTGCAGCCATCTTGAATTTAGTCACGATAAGTCGAGCGACGAGTAAGAATAAACAGGTATGATAAGGCAGCGGTCCCCAACCACCGGGCTGCAGGACATTCCTAACCGGGCCGTAGCCTACGACATGAGTTTTTTTTAAAAATGCATGCAAACTAAACTAAATTTAATTTGCAATAATGTCACGTTTTTACATGGCATAGGCCTATATGCAGTTGTTTGATTGCACGCATGTTTGCATTTTGCAAGGTCTATTTTCTTACGTCTGTCTGTCCCGCCTTCAACACTTTTACATACAGTATTGCCTTCAGCGCTGCGCAGCCTCAGGTCAGCTCACTTCATTTGTTCAGTTCTTGGCGAACGGTAGTGTCACATGAAGTTAGGTAAACTGCTAGAATGAGCAACAAAAAACAAGCATCTTTAGCAGGTCACTGGCCAGAGTGTTTGAGTTGCGAGAGCCGCTGCAGAGATTTCTTACAGAAAAAAAGTCATCGTTAGCTGCACATTTTAGTGAATGTTTTAGGTGTCAAAACTCGCTTACCTGTGTGACATATTCGGGTTGCTTAATGACCTCAACCTGTCACTCCAGGGGAGAATGACTACTGTCTTTAAACTGGCAGATAAAGTCGCTGCATTTAAAGCCAAGCTTGATTTGTGGGGACGACGAGTGGACCGGGGTGTATTTGATATGTTCCAAACAGTAGTGCGGGTTTTGGGAGAGACAGGCAGGGCCCTTTCTCTCGCAGCTGGTACCCGATCACCTTGTTGCGCTTTCAAATGAGTTTGAGCGTTACTTCCCATCCTCCAAAGATCCACGGCAAACCAATGAGTGGGTACGCAACCCATTTGTCAATATCCCGAATAGTCCTAACTTGTCAGCGCAGGAGGAAGAGCAGTTGATCGAAATTGCAAATGACAGTGGTCTTAAGAGTGTGTATAAGGAAACCTCTCTGGCGGGTTTTTGGATCAAAACCAAAGCAGAATATCCCGAGATAGCCGTAAAAGCGCTGAAAACGTTTCCCACCACGTATCTATGCGAGGCCGGGTTTTCGGCAATGACTGCAACTAAGACCAAATTGCGCAATCGACTGGACATTTCAAACACACTGAGGGTGTCACTGTCTTCCATCACCCCCAGATGGAAGCTTCTTGTTGCAGGGAAACAAGCAGGGCTCCCACTGATTATATTCGTAATGCACGTTTAGTTCCCATGTTTTTCCCGCTGTAGTTGCAGGTAGTTAGTGTGTGCTTCACCTCACTGAGTGTGTTTCACTAATTCATGGATTGGGATAAATGCAGAGACCAAATTTCCCTCACAGGATCAAAAGAGTATATATACTTATACTTATACTTATTTTTACGAGAGAGACGCATGGCTTTCTCCAATGCAACACACAGGCGCTTCATAGGACGCATTCAAAGTTTTGACTTTCAATCCAGGGGCGACATATCGGATGCTTTCAGGACAATTTGCTTTTGTTTTAAATTATCCAGTAACCTTCATTTAAACGTGAATATGTGCTTGGTAGGCCTAATCAAAAAGACAATAATATGTGACATGCCCTTGCCATCTATTGCCCGCTTAGAGGAGTTTATTGGCCGTTTTTCCCGTGCGAGAGGGACGCTCATGGCTTTCTCCAATGCGCCCACAGGCGTTTCACATGACGCATTTGGTACGTGTCCATAATCGCGGCAAAGATCACCGCGGCGCACATAGCCCATGTTTTGTTCCCATATTTTGTTAAGCATGTTTACACTTATAGATGTAGCTTCAAGTTGTTCAATATTCATAGTTCATATTGTTAAATTTTCACTTCTTCAAGTTCACGTTTTTCACAAGAGATCGTTACCTTCACTGTTCATACATAACTGGAGCTAGTTCTTTTCAAGTAATGCATGCACAACACATATGGAACATGGAACCCCCGAACCCCCCCCCCCCCCCCCACCGGTCCGTGAAAAAAAAATAGGAATCAAACTGGTCCATGGTACATAAAAGGTTGGGGACCCCTGTGATAAGGGATCAGATTCCAAAAATAATTCAGTGGAAATGCATGGATTCCAGTTGCTGCTATTGGAAGAAACTGGAATCCATGCATTTCCACTGAATTATTTTTGGAATCTGATCACTTATCATACCTGTTCATTCTTACTCTTCGCTCGACTTATCGTGACTAAATTCAAGATGGCTGCAAACTCTAAACTTCGTGAAGATACTGTCTGTATAAATCGTCTTGTAAGTAAACTACCAGTGCTTTTTCAAAGTTCTCAATGTCTCGTTTTAAATGTCAGGGCCCTCGGAAGTCTACCAATGAAGTGTGGAGATACATCGAGCCTCGTAAATGGTGTAAAACAGTGATTTATTTGCATGGCTAGCCCGATGCCGAAGCACCACCATTGAAAAAGCTGTTGGTAGCATTGGCTAACTAGCGCCAGATTTTGGAGTGCAGGGGACAAGCCGAGATGGGCTATGAGACATACGTTCACACTCGGTATCATGTTTCAATACACTTCAGGTCAATATCACACCGGAATTCTCCTTTAATTTAAAAGATTTCAAACTTGGTATCCAGAACCCCCACAGATCCTCATTGGTTATTAAATCCAACAGTAGGAAAATGCCAATACTGGCATGAATTCATTCTGGGGTTGTAACTATTTATTGCCAGACCTAACATTCCAGCACATTATTTAAAGATTTAATACATGTATGCCAAACTAAATATTTAAGGTAAAAACATCTCACACCAGTCAATCACAATCTTCTGAAAATACCTATACATAGCATTATCCAAGGGCTACTGAAACATCTTCAATGTCACTTAAAGCCGGTTTTCACAAAGGAGATCCAGGTGAATGACAGAGTTCTACTGCCTACGTTCTACTAAGAGTTCTACTGCCCACGTTTTGACATTTCTCTTCATGAAGTCCACAGTGCAGGTTCACCATAGACAGTGAGAAGAGTGGGTGGGCCCACACCATAGGGCTGGCAAGGGAAATGACCATATGGAAAGACATACAGTATGTGGATGAAATGATGACATTTAAAATGCAATACTGCCCTCTGCTGGTCAAATGCATTTTTCCAATTCATACAAGGCTTTGAAACTTGCAACCCAATGTCCTTCTTGTACAATGTACCTCACAGGATAACTAAATATTTGAATGCTCACAGAATTCACTCTGTTGATGACTCTAATAGACAAATGCAACCAGCTGCATTGAATCTAAACTGGGTGAAGTGCTGATGAGTTTGTATCTTAATGTTTTCACGCTCAGAATCAGCTTTATTGGCCAGGTTTGCGTAAACAAACAATTTGACTCCGGTTAATCTTTGCTCTCAAAGTAAAACACACTTAACATAAACATAAAAAAAACATAAAAAAAGAGTAAAAGAATAAAAACAGGACTATAAGAATAGAATGAAGGGCAGTAGATATGTCTGTGTATAAGTAAAAATACAGTATATTTGCAAATAAATAAATAGACACTATGTCCCTGTCAAGGTTGCCAAGTCGTGGACACCTCAACTGACAGCTCAACTGCTCAAGAAACTAAATTTTCCCCCAAAGCTGTCATTTGGGGGAAAAGACCATGCCTGGGTTTTAAGTTAAAAAAAATACCTAGACCATACAATGACACAACTAGGTGTTGAGTCATTAATTAGGTTAATATAAGGTCCAGTCAATGCATTGCTGGAAAGTGCAGATACTACGAACCTATCATATAGGCTACAAAATACAAGATGGCATGTACGTGAAGGTTTCAGTCTGATTATAGCATGTTCAACGTCATCATAGAGACGCGCACGCAATTTAGGGGCGGAAAACAGCACCAGAGGGCAGCATTCTAGCAGAGATGACACGAAGTTGTTGTGCAGTAAACTGCACCAACCGCCAAAGTGATGGGTGGAAAATGTTCAATATTCCGGGGGGTTCACATCCCTTTGCCAAGAACAGAAGGAGGTTATGGATCCAGGCCATTAAAAGGGCTGATTGGGGCCCAAATGGTCCTAAAGGCGGCCAGAGTCTCTGTAGCGCCCACTTCCTGTCTGGTATGTTTCGTTTGCTGTGTTCTCAACCGATGTGTCGAGGTAAAGCGAGGTGCACCGTTGAATTCTGAGGAACCTAATGTTTTTTGTAGCCTATAGAGTAGACCCAAATATTATTTAATTACTATATCAACCGTCTCTTGAACATAGACTGTATAAAATAGCTCTGGAAGACACTTTCAAGGAATTTCCCAGATAGCCTATCTCAGGCATAGACAGTAAAAGACACATTTAGCCGTCTAGCTCCATAGACCACCATTGTTTTTGCACTTATTCGTGATCGCCCCTAGCGGAACTGCAACAGATTGCAGGTACAATGCAGTTAATAGGGAGTGATCCGGCTCTCCGTAAACGGGCTCTGGAATATCCAGATTGACGTCAGCTTTTATCAGCATCATAGTTGGCCCCACAAGGCTTCCGTTTTAACATTCCATATGTTATCTTAATGCAGAGCAAGTAGATTGGGAACCAAATAGAATGTTCAAGCATTGTTTCAGGTTTCAGGTAGATCAGTGTTCCCACGGGTCATGGAATTTTGGAAAGTCTATTCCAGAGATAGAAAATCAGGGAATTTTATCATTTTTGGTGCAAAGTCATGGGATATCAGGGAATTTTGTTGTAGCAGCTTAAAATTGACTTCCAAAACTATCCCTACCAAAATATATTAATACAAATATATTTCCACAAAAAATTGGTGTTTATCTGGTTATTATCTTTATTGCCTGCTTGAGTAGGCCAACTTTGTTTATTCAATGCTCGTTTATTCATCTCCCGCTCTAAAAAAGTAAATGATATTTGAACGCAATGTAACTGCTCTGAAATCATTTGTCGGTATATTGTAGGGGTGTAAATCGGAGTCTTCATGACGATTCGATACAATATCGATTTCTTAAGCCAATGATTCGATTATTTTCAATACTTCAGAATTCCCCACGATACGATTCGATACGATTCAATACTCAATATTTTTACATGATATCTATGAAGTTTCAAATAAATCAACAAAAGTTCGGAATGTAGGAGCAGGTATCTTAAGCCTTCGTTATACAGCCTTATGTCTTTGCATATAAAAAAAAAAAACCCACCCGCAGCTTAGGAGTAGGTAGTGCGCTTACATCGGAGCCATAGACAGAAAAAGAAAGGTCGGAGCTGATGCTGAAAACAGATAGGCAAACAAACAGGCGGCAAAATAAACACATTAATCGATACTCTTGCAGACGAATCGATGCATTGAATCGCCGGCTGCATAATCGATGCATCGATACGAATCGATTAATATTTACACCCCTAGTATATTGTACTAATCATTATATAGTACGTCATGGAAATTCAATTCAGGCTTTGTTGTCAGGGAAAAGTCATGAAATTTCACATTTGATTTAGAGTGACAGATGACAGTACGATTGAAAGGATTGTGTTACTTTAGAATTTTAAACTAGGTGGATGATCAAGCAAAAAAGATACACAATATACATACTGTAGGGTTACGTATGATTGCCACAAAATAAAAAAAATGTTAATAACGGTTAGAGTTGAAACCAAAATGACCATTTTGCCTTCTTCAGTTGATTTTTAGAAAATTATGTTGAAAAAAAGAGAAAAGTGGGATCCAACACTTTAAAGTTAGCTACAATGTGGCATACTATTGCAATAAAAAGAAAAATTGGGGTTGTTGTTCTCTGAAGAGGGCAATAAAATTGGTGTTTTTCAGGAAAAATGCTATTTAAGTTATTTATGTTTTCAAATGTTAAGTGTGATGCATTAAAAATCACTTGAACAAAAATGCAAAACTCCAGGTTGGTTTTAATGAAAAGGACATCAATGGTGGGCAAGATAGTAATTCTAATGTGAGATTAGACATCTACACATGATACTACCTCAGTGTGCACAAAAAAATAGGGTTTTGAGAGAGGAGGGGGATATTTAACAAAATGGTAGGCCAACACACAAACTGCTGGCATTTGTTGCAATTTTCTAGGTAGCGTCTATCCATGATGGAAAGGCATATCTCAGCAACAAAATGAGGTATCGAGCTGAAATTGGACAACACTTTCTCTATCATTTCTCTAACATTTTCTCTTTACAGTCTGCACACATTCTTTAGTTGACCAATGCACACACCTTAAATAACTAATTCAAACCATTTTGTCAACCTGCTTTATTTTTTGATTTGTTTAATAGCTCCTGCTTTTTAATAGGGATAAAAGCGATCGAAATTGGTTCAGTGTTGAGTAATATCAAACTGATGTTGGTTAAACTATTAACCAAACTAATATTTTCTTTTTCTGTTATCAGGAGAACCATCCATGGATTGTGATAGTCCAGATTTTGTTCCATCAGTTTTTTCTCGTTGCACCCAAGATACAACAGCAAAGATGGCAAGGTCTGTGTCATGTCATACATACACTCACTGAGCTCTTTCTAAAAACCTGAACACCAACTTACTCATGCAATTTATAAATCAATTAATTTTGTGGCAGCAGTACAATACATAATATCATGTAGACACAGAGTTTGTTAAAGGTACTCTAAGCGATGCCACTCGTTTTTTAGGCTAAAACATTTTATGTCACTTACTGCAAACATCACCTAACCAACCGCTAGCTTTCTGTGTCCTGAATACACTGTAAAAAAACATGATCTCTGTGGACAGCGCAGGCTCCAAAAACGGCAACAAAAACAACCTGGGCAAACCTACCCCAAAAAAACATAACAAACTGTTCCAGCAAATCACAGACGAGATGCGCGTTTAGGAGAGTTTCAATTGCATGGGAGCAGCACGGAAGGGAGGGGGAGGAAGTAGCGAGCTAGCTCTGTTTTGTTTGAAAGTCAACAGAAGTGACGTTACCCAGCATCGCTTAGAGCAGTGTTTTTCAACCTTTGTTGTGCCACGACAAACTTTTGACACTTAAAATGTCCCACGGCACACTAACATCCAGTGTGAAGAAAAAATAAACATACAATAGCCTAAAATTTCGTTTCGGCAAACTCCCTGATGAAGGCTTGTTTGCCGAAACGCGTTGGAGTTTTTTAAAGGTTTAAATGTAACCAAGCCAATAAATAAAGGCTTTTTAACCTTTGATCATTGAGAGTGCCTTGGAATCCCCTGTTTTTTTCTCATTTACTTTTTCCCATCCAAAGAGCACCTCAAACAAACAAATTGGAGTCTAGGAAGCGCTCCTAGACAGACATTTTTTGAATACACAGATATGGCCTTATTATGGCTTCTATGCAAGACCTGCTCAATAAAACAAGCGCCCTCTGTGTCATTTGTAGGTGACTATATCTAATTTAATTGTTGTTATGAACTGGATATTTGATGATTCTGTGAATACTGGATATGGGGCCCCCGTTGTACAATGCCTGCATACCACAAATAGTGCGATCATACAATCAATGAGAGCATGTGGTTATAAATTATTTGATGCAACAATTGCTTTTCTGGACCAGTGACTGACATTTGGCGGCACACCTGATGATCTCTCACGGCACACTAGTGTGCCCCAGCACAGTGGTTGAAAAACACTGGCTTAGAGCACCTTTAATCTTCAAATCAACCATTAAAATAGGGGGGAAATGTCATTATCTGCTGTCATTATCTGTCATTCTCCATGTTGGTAGCATGGGGGGGGTTCTGGTGGGAAAAAGGGTCATACTGTATATGACTAGAGTCACAAGATAGGATCATAATGAATCAGGCAAGGATAGGTCATCATGACTGATAAGACCCAAACAGTAAGATAACATTAGTATGTGCATCATAGTTTTTAATTGGTTGTGTTTCTGCCTTTCCACAATAAACACAATCATGGAGTTATCAAACCAAAATGGGGCCCACAGTGTTTCCAAAACACTTTGTTTCAGGAGCTCGATGTAAATGTGAAACAAAAGTGTTATGACATGAAGAAAAATATCATTGGGGATCACTTTTAGAGGGATTTTGAGAACGATAAATAGCTGACAGCCAATCAGAATCCATCAAATTTTAGATGTCGTATTCATCAATACAAGGAGAGACTTTCGTTATTGTTGGTCAGTGTAGATGCTTTTATCTCTATAGTTAATTATCTTTATACTTATTGTTCCTGGTGTGAATAGCCCATTACACTGGGAGGTGGGCATGTTAGCAAGGAGGCTAATGATAATAATAAAGCTAATGAGTGCTAGTGTATGCTTCTTAAAGGTGTTATGCAGAGTTTGTTTGTCTTATACATTTTAAAATTACCAAGAAATGCTAACAGAATGTAAAGAAACAACTGTTTTGACATAGTCAAAAATGCCTATGCTCTGTGTAGACAAAGATAATGAATGCGTAGCAAGATGGGTCATCCTAGTTCATGTCTATGAGGGCAAAGTGGAGTTCAGTCAGAGACGGGCTCTGGTTCAGTTCCCGCCTGCACAGGGGCGTGTCACTGACGTATGACTTACGTTTGAACGACTCGGTTCCACGCCAGACAAGCCAGAGTACAAAATAAACTTGGTGTACACCTTCATTAATGTTGATTTTCTCCCGACTGGAGGGTCATACTATCACGACATTCTACTGAAATAGGGAGGAGGGTTTGGAGATCATGATACTGTGTCCGAAATGTGCATCCATTGCTCAGAAAAATAAGGCTTTGACAAATTCTGGGAAATTCTAGGATTCTGCCATAGACCTCAATGTTAAAAAGAGAGCCCGATCACTGCATAAATGTGCGGGGGCGTGTACTGCTACCCTATTTGCATAAATTTCCAGGGACAGGAAATGGCCTCTCATGAAGTATCTTCGTAATCAACCATCTTTGGTGTAGATATCCACTTAACCCTTGTAAGGTGTTAATATTTTTGTTACTCAGCCAATGTTCCCGGGTCTGGTGGACCCACCACATTATTATACTTTTAAATCAATACAGGCATAACAATTTATGTACAAATACTTAACAGATGTTTACGTTAGCTCAATTACCAAAGATATAGACATCCCTTATGGTTCATATTTGCTATTTACCCCTGTGAGATCACATTTATAATCATATGATTTTTGTTTTTTTGTGAGAAAATGAGGCAATTAAATTCTGAACAAGGTAAAACAAATAGAAACAAGATGTTTGATCATTATTGATGCTTATTTCTTAGAACTTAATCAGAACAGGTGTAAGTGCTTGAAATGTAACAATGTTGTAACTTTGTGTGGGAATAGCATGTGCAGAAAGACAACATTCCTGCACACAGACACCTACACTCAGACACGCACACATACAGACACACATACACAGCAGGCCCAGTTAGGAGAACAGTTAGGTACATAGCATAATTATTATTCGGGTCCAGTAGACCTGGACACCACACTCTATGTAATAGTTATGTGTAGGGGGGTTGTACCGTGCAGTCATTAAATCTGAGTTTAAAGAAATAACAAATAGGATAATTTTCTTTTACCACACTGGTCCCACAGGCCCGAACACCTCGGTTAATGTGTTGTTTTGCTCTTTATGGTAGGCTAGCCTAAGTTTTAGGAAGGGCGAGGATTTGTTTGTTTGTTTTAAATAAATGTTTCAACTCACAACATGAGACAGCAATAGGTTACATAATGAACTGTCTTTCCCCCAAGCTTTTTTATTTGTTATACTTTTCCCTCGGAAGTCTTTTCAATAACACCACATACATCCTTCACATTTCATACTTTCAGCAGTCTTTAATAAGGCCATGTTTCTGTTTCCAAAATCAGACTTTCCAATTGTCCCTGAAGGTTATGTAAATCTGTCTGTTGTCAGTCCATAATCATTATGGCCTTGCTAGTAGTAACACTTTTGACTAGATAAGCTACCAGGAGGCCTACAAGTTGGTAGCTTACAACTTAGCTGAAACTTTGCAGGCTAACAGATTTTCGTTAGGCTACATAATAGCTACTAAGCTATCCGTTTACCGAATGTAGCCAGCCTGAGTCAAATGTTGTCAGACTAACCATTGCATTTGCAAACGTATGAAAACCAAGTGATCACTAAGCGACAACATTCAGCCTGATGCCTTTACGTTATAACTATCGACAAGCAAAATAAGGAATGGAATGTAGTGCTGGTTTATTTTCCCTCAGCTAAACCAGTAGGCTGAAGGCCCCAAAGGTAGGCTACAGAACATGTCCGATTATGGTTGTTATTCGTTTACCTCCCAAACGAGTGGGCTTACTTATAGCCTAGTTAGTTTTAGTTGTATGGAACATTGTTTTTGTTACACGCTATGGTTACATGAAACAAGGCTACAACATTTGCTAACAGTTGACTGTTGTAGCAGCTAGCAGTGCTACCAAAGAGCAGTTAAATTTGATTAATGTAACAAGACTAATATTACTATACTGTGTATGATATTAAAAACGTACACGCGAGTCGATTGCGGTTAAAAGGTATATGGAAAGTTATATGTCGCTATTACATTCGTCGAAGTTTAAACCACACCCTGAATAGCCTATCCCTTTTTACTGGTCACATTCAGCGACACCCTGTTACTCTCAACAGACATTCATTGCGCGGTAATCTATGGGCTGATTCAGTAGGCTAGTGTTTATCATTTGGTAGCCAACTGAAGGCGATGTAGCAGACATTCCCTTCCATTCGTGTGCTGTGCATCTGCTAAAGACAATTAAAGGCGTGAAATAGTAAGGCCAAATGAACACCCAGTAGCTTCTGTGACTCCACGGAAGTATTTAAGTTACTGTTTAGGGCAGGCTATTGGAGAAATACTCCTGGAAGGAATACCGAGGAAATGTCCGAGTTGAACGGGTAAGCCTCTGGACTAATATGAAAGTTCGCTCATACTTTAGCCTACTTCGTGAAGAAATGTGTTGCTGCTCTAAATTAGATTTAGGAATGCATGATTCTGAAAGCATACCATGGGCGTGTGTACGTTGGTGAATTTCGAAGCATACGTTATTTACAAACGGAAATCTAGTCAACATGTTTCACCCGCCTGGGCCGTTGTTCGGATGCTGCTGTGCAGGTCAATGTTATCAAACAGTTAATGCTGACTGTTGTGTGAGCAACAAACGGACCTATGGCTTTAGAACTGACCACGATTGACTTTGGAGCCGAGGTCCTCTGCGATTCAAGTTACACGTGGACAGTACTGTATATTAGATGGTTTATTTTGCACTTCCTTGCACGCCGTTTCATTGTATTCTTAAGTTAGATTGTCGCGTGCAGGGAAGCACTGTCTGGCTAGAATGTAACCAGAGGGCAGACAGGCTCTGATGTAACCAAGCCAGTTTCAGCACACTAAGGAAACGCTTAATATGTCCATAATTCTTATAGGCCTAATGAACATTTCGCATATTCAGCTTTCGAAGACCACAAAGACCATACACGCTTTCCAAGAGGCTTAGGTTTACCTTAACGGACATTTCTAAATGGGGGAGGAGTTCCCATGTGATAATTTTTTTTTTTTACTATTCAATCATATGCCATAGGCTAGGCTATCCTATCACCCTACACAAAATTATTGATTTTTTGGCCGATTCCCTATACCAATACGTAGGCTACACACATTTTAATTTCCTTTAAAGCAACACAATGCTGGACTTTTACCGTAAAAGAAAGGCTTTAAACTTGCATCATTTGATTGCAATAGAAGGTGTGCTAATATACAGTTGTGCATATACTTTAAGTTTACATACCCTGTACATACACATGCTAAAGTTGACTAAAAAGAGGAATAAAATATATTTTGGAAATTGATCTTAATGCTGTAATTTTAAAGAATTCTTTGTGAATGAATAATGTATTGTAAATAAATGAATGTTCTTCCTTAAAATACTGGTGCTCATACACCCATATGTCAAATTCCTATAGATGCAGGCATATTTTTTATTTTTAAAGGCCAGTTATTTCATGGATCCAGGATACTATACATCCTGATAAAGTTCCCTTGGCCTTTGGAATTAAAATAGCCCCACATAATCACATACCCTTCACCATACCTAGAGATTGGCATGTTTTTTTTTTTTTTTTCAGTTAGCCTTTAGCTGGTTTGATTTGCATTGAAAGATGATCTTACCCCATGATCACAATTGTGAGACTGAAATGTAATCATAGTCTATGTAAAACTGGTAGGGGTATTATCATGACCCATTTAATTGGTTTTTGACAAACTCTTAGTGCTAAAATGCATTGGATATTAACACCAAGGGGCATACATTTCAATTAGTCCATGGTGTACCTTTAAGGGTTTTTCCTGTACAATAACTCGGTGGTTCTTAAACTTTTTGTCTGGCGACCCCCAAAAAACATGGGCCAAGTCTCGCGACCCCCTTCTCTCAACATTTCTGGTTTCGAAATTTTGTGAGATGGTCATTGGAAGCAGAGACAGAAAATGTCTTCTCTCATAGGTAGGCTATGTCAATAAAGGCATTATGTCAATGGCAGCCTTTGACTAAAAACCTTTACAAAAATGTCTTTAATCCAGACAAATAATTTTGCGACCCCTCCAATATTTTTGGTGACCCCCAGTTTGAGAACCACTGCAATAACTAACCATTTACTGTTATTGTGATGACTTATTTGCTGCAGATAAAGGCACATTTCCTTTCATTCTACAGTGTTTCCCACTGAATTGAATTCCATTTGTGGTGGTTGGTTTGCAGAATTAACTTGAATACAACAGTTTTTAACAATTAGCACAGTGTGGTGCTAACCAGATTTAAGCACAATTTAGTACAATCTGGAAAATCATTGTGTGGTGGTCAAAGTTGATATTGTGGTGGGCCGCCACAAATAAGTCAATGTATGGGAAACACTGTTCTACCATAAATGCACACTAGATATTCACTCATGAAAAATAACCCTAATAGTTTGGCAATTGAGCTAAAAGCCCAGGCAATTGAGAATACAATTTTAGCTCCAGCGTAGCATAGATCATTGAATCGGATTAGACCATTAGCATCTCGCCTGCTAGCATCACGAATAAAAGTGACTAAAAGTGAATAAAAGATTTCTGGTAATTTTCCTATTTAAAACTTGTCTCTTCTCAAGTTAGAACATGTAATAAGACTAATGGAAAATTAAACATGGCGATTTTCTAGGCTGATTTAACATGGAACTATACTCTCATTCAGGCGTAATAATCCAGTCACTAACCAATTTGTCTGCTGCAGCTCAACCTTGTTGCTGGAAGTTAGCCTACGGGGACTATTTTCAGGTGCTGAAACCCATGGTGTTCCTTGATTATTACGCTGGAATGAGAGTATAGTTCCACATGCACACTGGCTATAAAGGATTTGAAGAATGAATTTGTTTATGTCCTGCTTGTGTAATTGTTTTTCAGTGTGAAAGAAGAGGACCAGGAAATCCCAGTTCAGGATCCCACGGTTCAGGACTCCACGGTTCAGGACTCCATGCTTCAGAACACCATGGTTCAGGACTCCACGGTTCAGAACACCATGGTTCAGGACTCCACGGTTCAGAACACCATGGTTCAGGACACCATGGTTCAGGATTCCACGGTTCAGAACATCTCAGTTAAGGACACCACGGTTCAGGAAATCTCGCATCAGGAAATCTCCCAGCCTGACACAGACTCTGATTTGGCTGAACAGAGGGATGGTCTCAAAGTGAATGTGAGATGGTCACGGGAAGAGGTCTGTATACTAACTTGAATCCACAATAGTCCAAGATTGTTTAATGCTTCTCTTTGTCACCACAAATTAGTGTTTGAAATAGACTCAGGTTAAGCAGAAAAAATAAGCTCATGTCTGCTCTAGTTATGTGATCATGTTATTTTCGTATTGTTTTCTTAAAAAAATCACATCAGGATGAAACCCTGAAAATGTTGGTTCAGAACTTTGGCCAAGAAGACTGGAAGAACATTGCCAGCTTTTTACCTGTGAGTATGAGCGCATTACAAGCAAGGCGACATTCATTTTGATCTGTTCTTTCCTCATAGTCAGTGACTACGTTTCCATGCACACCATATTCCGACTAAGGACCATATTCTGGTTATGGCAATATTCAGAATAAGATGTTTCCATGTGTAGCAGAAACGGAATATTCCCGTTTACATGTATATCAGCATATGTTGAATAAAGCAGCGAAGTAGAAGTAGTATAGTCATGATGTCTCAATTGTCTCTGTTCATGAATTTCATTCATGACCACAAAATAGGTGAATTTGGCCCAATTAGAGCTGCTATTGTTTTGCATTTTAGCCTTATAATAGGCTGCTTTGAGGGCTTTTCACCAATTCTTCATCTGTCAGCAGTGCGTAAGACCTTCGTCTTTGAGCATTACAATACTTTCACCCATGCTGACATATAAACTTTTAGGTTTTAATACATAAATTTACCTAATCTTCACTCTAGAAGTACAAACTTTTTTCCACACTTTTCGCTATGTTTGCCAAGTGTCAGGGCATCAAACCAAGCTACCAAAATTCCTTGCACGAACATGCACAGACAATTTAATATTCCGAAAAGGGCATTTTCTGACTAATGTGTTTACATGACACAATATTCCATTTAATTCCATTTCATGAGGCATATGCTAGAGCTGTTATTCCAGTTTATTTAGAATATGACCTTAATTTGGTTATGGCAGCTGGAATAAGGTGTTTACATAACTTGTGCACAATTGGAATATTGTCATTATTCTGATTAAAACCGGAATATGGTGTTCATGGAAATGTAGTCACTGCCTTTCTAGCAGTTAAAGTTGGACCTTTGAGATTAAATCAAAATATTTACTTTCTTTGTCTTCCTTTTTTTTACCAGGGACGCACAGAATTCAATTGTCACCACCGGTTCAGGAGAGTGCTTGACCCTGAACTGATCAAAGGAGGCTGGACGAAAACTGAGGATGAAATGGTCAGCATAATTTGAGTGCATGAATGCTGCAAATTTAATAGATGTTATGGGATGTTTTTCAACTAGAGTGCAGTATGACAAAATGTTTCCCTGCACATTTCACTCTGTTCTGTCTAATGCTTGTTATAAGGTCCAGCTAGATCTGGTTGGAAATAGATTTGATTGACACACCATTGTGGAACTAGTGATCATAATTCAGAAGCAACACTGTATAACTTGACATTACTGTACATTAACATATGTAGCAGATGCTTTATCCAAATTGATTTATAATAGGTGATTTAAAGTAAAGTTAAGTTATGAGTAATATTGCTTTGCCTTTAGTTTTCAAAGAGTCTAAATACGTGTAGATAGTGAGTGAAGTACATTAACTAACATTCTGGCTGTTGGTTTCCTACCAGTTGGTGAAATTGGTTGAGATGTATGGAAGTAAGAAGTGGACAGTGATTGCCAGGCACCTTAAAGGTAGACATGGCAAGCAGTGTCGTGAGCGGTGGCACAATCACCTCGACCCCGGTGTGAAGAAGACATCCTGGACCTTAGAGGAAGACCTGACCATCTACAGAGCCCACCGCGCGCTTGGTAACCGATGGGCTGAGATTGCAAAACTTCTTCCTGGAAGGTACCTGAGATGCAACATTTCTCTGAAAAAATAAAATCTCAGTTACTTTTAATCTATAAGTGCTAATGTGAATGGACATGGGCATAAGTACCAAAGTGGTTTAAATTAGCTGTGCTTAATTCTTAATTTTTTAACCCATAGCATTTACCCCCCTATTTTGAGTTTTTCCTCGAAATTGCACACCGCCTACTTACAATGGCCCTGTTGCCACATACTTTGACTTATAATCAAGTGCCTGACCTCTTTGGAAAGCTGAGCCTTGTAGAATTGTTTGGTACCAATAGATTGACTGTGTGATGAACTATCAGAGAGGGGCAAAGGGTAGAATGATAGTTTTTCTTATAGGCGGTTATGTACATCTCTAGAAATGACCACATTCTGTCCTCTTGGTCACTTGTATTGTCTTGAAAACACCACTGAGGCCCACTACCAGGTCTTGTGAATCTGTATCTCAAAGTAGATCCCTATAGGATGAAGTATGACTGTGTGGGACCCATATTTGTGTGGGCATACACATGCGTTTTGCTTTGGAGACTCCAAAAGGACCTTTGGTTACCCAAAACACATACTGACAAAAAAACTCTTCCTATACAAGAACCCCTTTATGTAGAACCATGATCTTGGTGTCAAATGAAAGGTTACACTCTGTGTCATGTTGCTTGTACCTGGAGTGCTTTGCAGTGGCTGTGCCATGAGTCCAGAGAAGCATTATCTGACCTGAAACTCTTACTTTTGCTCCTACACCTTTTGAGATTTCCATGAAAAAAGGACAAACAAGGTAATGCAGTGAACATTTGTATTATAAAATGAAACAAAGGTAAAAAAATAGTAAATATTATAAATATAAAAGGTAAAAAATGAAATGCAGTGCAAAAATTAAAAAAATAACAATACCCTGGCAAACGAAACATCAAATGATTCACATTCAATGCAATACAAATGTATGTGTTGGCAACCACGGTCAACAAAATGGAGCGTGTTATGAACAACTGAAATAGTTTTAATATTGTGTACTGTGCAGATACGCTGGGGGCCAGGAGTCCTCATAGGGCGAAACGTGGCCTGTGGTGGTATGGTGTCCTGGATGGCCGTCCTAAGCCATGGTTCTGCGTCTCCACTCTCCTGTCTGCTGCGGGAGCACCCTCTTCCCCTGCCTTGGCCTCTCCCTCTTCCTCTGCCTCTCCCCCTGCTTCTTGCAGCACCCTTTCCTCTTCTTGTCCCACTGGTCTCGGCCACCGGCTCCTCTTCCTCAGACACAGGATCCTCAGCTCTTGTTTTTTTGCTTGGCGGGGCCCAGTCTTCATCGCTGTCACTGAAACAATTGTACAGGTGGAAGTTAGACTCAGACCCACTAAAGTATATGAAAACCCTTCCCAACAACTTATACAAATTATATAAATGTGTGTACTCAGGTCAGACCTCACCCTGGACTCTCTTTTAAACACACACACACACAGCATTCTTCTTTCTTATATTCTCATATTCTTTTTATGCACACACTAGAACTGCCTAAGTAATAACTGAACAAAATTGTTTAGGACAAAAAACAGAACCCATGTCCATGTACTGTTACAGGAGAAAAACAAATCACTCACACTCTCTCTCACACACACACGGCACATTATGTTCAGCTAAATGAAAAACTATGCACTAGCGCATACCATGCACAGGCGATCACGGTACATATGTTTAGCTAAATGAAAAACTATGCACTAAACATTACAAAAGCAAACTAAACTGTATCTGTAACTGTATATGGATATAAGTAGTCTACTCACAGCTCAAAACCAGGGTCCTTCCCAGCTAAAAAGTTCTGCTCCTCCTCGGAGTCGCATTCCGAGAAATTGCTTTCTTCTCCTTCATCGATGTCCTCCAGATCATCAATGTCCTCGTGTCGTCTTTTTTTGTCTCTTTGGCATGTTTTACGAACAAAATCTTCAAAAACATGTCTCTTGCTTGTTTAGTAACAAACTTCCAAACCACTGCTTCGGCGACTGGTTATGCATGAGCATTGCGCATTGAGTTTAGCCGACAAGGAAGTAGAATGTGACGATGTGTCACATGTCTAAAGAAAGCTCTCCTCGTTGGCTACACGGACATCTCCCATCTCATTGACTCGTTCAGACGCAGCGCTATGGCCATTCAAAAACTGGTTGTCAGATTCATCGCTTACGTGACTCATTGGCTTTGATGGCATCTATCTCGACTCTCATTGGTCCTAGAGACATGTAATTGGTATCGATGGAATCAGAAGAGCCTCGTGAACACGCAGAGTACCGTAAATCCAGCGACAATAATGGAAGTCAAACCGAAATACCTAGCCTGGCGAGCCAGACCCACATTAAAATGTAGGGTCTGGGCACTCACCGTTCGCAGTGCTCAGTCCGAGGGGCGGGATAATCAAATTATAATCAAATTCCCTCTGCACGCAATAGGACGCAATAGGATATTTGTTTTCAAGTAGCAGGGAATTCAAGCCAAACCGTTGCAACTCTGCCATCAATCATTATGTTGCCCACCAAACGACTCTATACACGATTTCAATGTCCTGATTAAGTTTCGATTTCTGGAGCTCACAAGCCAACGGAGAGTTGCTAGACTAGCCCAGGCAGCAAATAAATGTAATTTGCTGCCGCTAGGGGCGCGTCTAGATTTCTAGGCTACGAAATACCTGGATTTCCGCGGAAAATAAGTTTTTACTTCGCTTCTTTCCTTATGTATCTGTTTTGTTTGCGCTGGCGTGTACAACTACTCAATATATTGGCAATAAAACAATGTAAATATTTCACATCTATGGATTCTTACGAAAATTTCAAGACCAAGCATGCTGGGCTAACTTATTGGTACGGCCATACAGACAAGTGACAAAGTATGAACGCAGCAATTTGGGGGGGGTGGCGGGGGGTATTTGGATATGTTATATATCGGGATAAACTTGTATTTTACACACGAAATATATTTTGATTCATGGAAAGCTTTACATTCTTGAGATTCTCAGCTTTAAAATGGTATATAGCATGACTATGGTAGTTCATGATAAGGTGCAAAAAAATGCATGAGGGTTGTTGGGGGGAGGTGGGGGGCACTGTATTTGCCCGAATACGGGTCACCCTTAGTGTACTGGTTAATATCAGTATTCTAATATTTTGAGATACTGATTTTTGTTTTTTATGAGCTGTAAGCCATAATCGTCAAGATTTTAAAAAATGGGGGAAAAAATGTCTGTCTAGGAGCGCTTCCTGGACTCAAATTTGTTTGTTTGAGGTGCTCTTTGGATGGGAAAATGTAGATGAGAAAAAAACAGAGGATTCCAAGGCACTCTCAATTGTCAAAGGTTAAAAAGCCTTTATTTTGTTGGCTTGGTTACATTTAAACCTTTAAAAAAACTCTGACGCGTTTCGGCAAACAAGCCTTCATCAGGGAGTCAAACGAGTCAAACGTTTTTTTCTCATTTAAAAAAATGGCTTGAAATATTTCACTTTATATCTAATGAATCTAGAATATAATATTATGAAATATTCAAATGTTCTCATTTTTTGAGACCCACCTGTTTGATACTTTCTTAATGCCGACAGGACAGACAACGCTATTAAGAACCACTGGAATTCTACAATCAAACGGAAAGTGGAAATGGGTGCCTATGAAGGGCAGGACATCGCGCCACTTACAGCTCTTGAGATCGGGGAGGTTAGAGAACACCTCTTTTTTTCCCTAAAATTAATTTCTGGGGCCAAATAGGTCTGTTCAATGTAATAACATTGTGTTTGAAAGAAAAACATGGGTTTGCTTAATTTCAGGTCTTGTGGTTTAATAAAACCCTCTTTTCCTTTTTTTTTTGCCAAAGCATATAAGCTTAACTTACATAACATGGTTTTCTCAATTGAAATGACTATTTGAATAGCCTACAAAATAGACTATTATATTTAATTGTAAACAAATAGGACAGTCCTGACTTTTCTTTTTTACAGTGTGTGATGCCATCACGCTATGTCTCAAAGTATTTTGCAGTATTTTAAAAATACAAAAACACTTATGTATTTTGATTCAAAATATGAAGACATTTCTATCATCCCAGTCAAATACAATTTACAAAACAATGCTTTGTATTTTGTATTCGTATTTTAAACACATGTATCAGAAATACTGCCCATCCCTGATTGTCTTTATTGGTGTGTTCAGATTGATTTCCGCTGCGATGTTGTTCTTGATGCAGAACCAGCATCTGACAAAGAGGAGGAAGTGATTAAGGTATTTTTTTTTAGATCTGTTTAGATTACATTTATTAAAATGCCATTTGTATTTACATGCACTGTATTGACTTACACTTGTAAGCAACATGTGTTTTTGGCTCCAGTATAACTTGACGTGTCCTATATCTTTTCTCCCATGTAAAAACGTACACTACTGTGATTGTCATTTCCATTCTAGTCCATATTGATTGTTTGAGTGCCTATGTGTCACTCTTGCTGTTGTGATATTATCGTGAGTGCTGTTTTCCTTCATGTTAATGTGATATGTAAAACTTTGTATTTTGCAGACTGCAACCATAGCACCATTGCAGACTGTGCATGTAGAGCCTGTACATGTAGAGCCTGTGAAGTACAAAGTGATCGAGAAACCTAAACCTGTGCCCAAAGCCAAACCGGCAACAGGCGTTGCACCGGTTTTGTTTGTAAAGAGGGGCAATAGCAGTCCCACAAACATTTGTGGTCAGCCTGGCTTAAGCAACAGCAAGCAGCCAGCCCGGCAGAAGAACATCACAGAGGCCATGCTGCGGATGATCGCCAAAGACATGCTCCCACTGAGCTTCGTGGAAGGCGCTGGCTTCCGGAGCTTCATGACGGCAATCGCGCCACAGTACTCCAGACCCTCGCAGCGTTCCGTCGGTCTAAAGCTGTACGACGACGTTGAGAAGGTCATCAAACCGCAGATGATCCGCAAATTGAAGAACTGCGTTGCCTTGACCAGCGAAAGTGCCATCATTCATACGACTCTGGATCTATGGTCCAGCCGGGGCACTGACCGAATCATCGCCGCACAGCTGCATTTTCTTGATGAGGACTGGAACATCCAGCGCCCCCTTGTGGCTTTCCGACACCTGAGTCATAAGAACCTGGCGGCAGCAGTGGCTCGGGAGCTGGAAGCTGTGCTCCTAAGCTACGGCCTCTTTCCAGACAACCTTGGATACATACTTTTGAACGAGGCGAAGAACACCATAGCTACCGGTGATCTGTTCTGCAGCTACAAAATCATGTGCTGCCCGCAAAGGAACGATCCGGATGAAGAGGAACTGGTGGCCTATCTGGATGACGTGCCCTCCAGCAACAGCTGTTTTGAAGTCCCATATGGCACGCAGTCGAGCTGCGTCGCAAATGAGTTGAACTCGGTGATCAAAGAAGCCCTGAGGAACTCGAGGGTCGTGGAGAACCTGCTCCTGCAGGTGCACAACGTGGTGGCGTTCTTCCGCGGCAGTGCCTACTGGAACGAGATGCTGGGGAAGGAGTGTGGCCTCTCGCTCGCCACACCAGGCAACCTCGGCAACTACCGCTGGAACTCTGTGTTCACGGCCATCCAGAGGATGACGCACGAGACCGCCTGGAACACAGTGGTGTCCGTCCTGGGGCAGGCGCGCATCGAGGCCAAGGACTCGTCCACCTCCCCACCCCAACTGAGGGCTAAACGAGAGCAGGTGCTGGACATCATGGGCCTGCTGGAGCCCTTCGAGGAGGCCATCCAAGTGCTCCAGGCAGAGGGGGTGACCTTCTCCCTCATCATTCCATCCCTCATTGGCCTGAACAAAACTTTAGAGACCAGGTCGACCAACTACAGTCACTTCTGCAAGGAGCTGCGTTCTGGGCTTCACACACACTTTCAGCACCTAATAATGCAGAAGGACCTAATTCTGGCCACCATTTTGGATCCCCGCATCAAGCTTCAGCCCTTTGATGATGCAAAGCATGAGGGTGAAGATGCATGTTTAACTGCACCATCAAAAGCTCAAGTTCGAAGCCTAGTGGCATCTGAGATCGGTGAAGCAGACATGTGCTTCATAAAGGTAGAGGAAGAAGTGAAACAGGAAGTGGATGACAAGGACAGTGGTGGGACCAGCCCAGAGGACGGTAACATCAAGCGCAAGAAGATATTCAGTTTTTTACAGCCAGCTGCCAAGGCCATGAAGTTGTCCGAGCTTGATGTCTACCTCGCAGAACCCTTGCTTGATGGTGATGCATCCATTTTGGCTTTTTGGAAAAAGGCTACTCATTTCTCGCAGCTCCAGAACATTTCTCGCAAGTTCCTGGCCATCCCGGCAACCTCCGGGGGATTTGATCGTCTATTTCCAATGGCATCTTGTATCGTGCGGGCCAGAAGGAGTAGGTTACTGCCCCACACAACGGAAAGGCTGCTACTGTACAGAGAGTCTCTTAAGTCAAAGAATGCTATAGCTTAGCAAAAGAGCAATCATACAAAACACACACATACAAAAATACCTCAAACTAATGAATGACATAAACTCATCAATTAACTGCATTGTATTTCATTCAAAACATGATTGTCTATTCATAGCTGTTTTTTTTTTTGGTTTCCATCCTCAGTCTAAATAAGCTGCCATTGAGCTTGTAGTTTCACACTCATGTACCACTATATCATATTGATTATTTTCCTGTAGCTGTAGTAATTGTTGAATTAATAATCAAATCATGAATTATATTAGGACATATTTCATTCATTCTTTGTGTCTTTGATTCATTTTCCGTCACCTACCTCCAGCAAACCTGATATCCACAGTCACAGCGTGCCCTTGACATGGACATTGTACATAAGGCATCTTGTTGAAAATTAAAATATGTACATTCTTTCAATTATTGGAACTGCATTATGATGAACACAATGACTGTAATGCTGATTTTGAAGATCACAAACTCTAATATTCTCATTTATTTTTATATTTACAGTTTTTGAGAAATATTTTTTGTAGGCAGAATAAATTATCTGCATCTAATCATGGCATTTTGTTGTGTTTATTCTCTGCATTTATTATCATTATGTTGTAAATATTATTTGAAAATGAATGCTTGATGTCTCTGATAAAATCATGTTACCGGTACTCCTTGGAATTTATGCTCTGGGGATTTTCCAAGTAGACTCCTCCTTTTAGTAGGCTCACCACTTACTACCAGTTAACTTATCCAGGGGTGCGTTTCCCAAAACCATAGGTGCTAACCTGTTAGCAACTTAGTTGGTTGGCAATGGGGAAATTGCATTGCAGCGAACAAAGTTGCTAACTTAGTTAGCAACTATGTTTTTGGGAAACACGCCCCTGCATAAGTTAACTGGTAGTAAGTGGTGAACCTCCTAAAAGGAGGAGTTTTACAAGGAGAATGGAGCCAGGGGTCTCTCCTGTCGGGAGGTTTACCACTTTACTCCAAGTTCACTCTCCCAGATTTGTTACTTAACCACATATTTGTTACACTCCACAGGCCAAGGCCAGAGTACAGACATTTTTCAATGCTGTCTGAGGACACTCCTGCTTGAGTAGGGAGGCAATCATTAAGAAACTTACTGTTGTGGATGTCTCTTCACGTTCTAGGCATCGTACCAGTCAGAAAATTCTAGTCTTTGCTAACATCTATAGGTGCATGCTTTCTTGTGAAGAGGCTTTCAGACCACTAAACTGTATGTCACTGTAAATGTGCGGTGTATACCTGCTGTTAGCTCTTCATGCTCTCTTCAACCACATGTGATCACATAGGCTACTTAGTCTCGCTATCACCAGGCCGGCAGATCAGGCTGGGTTTACCCAGTCTATAGACTACTTGCCATAATACAATCAGTTCTTTCACTATTTATTACTGAAATAAAGGGAGCTTATTGGGAAGCTTTTAATATTCTGAATGGATGTGGTGCCTTTCTAGCATTACTGATAATTGCTGGTATTTGCCTTTCTTTTGAGTTGTTATCCTGTTATTTTATCTTCATCAAAAACACTAGAAAACAAGATACATTTTACTGTTGAGAAAGCAAAGGGCAAACTGAACATAAAATGCACATAGAATTTAAAACTCTTATCTGAAATGTTTCCAGTGTGCCTGTAGAATCTCCAGGGGCCATGAATGAGCTCATGAGATTACTACAGAAGAGGAGTTATGGTAGAATTTCCCAATGAATGAGACTTTATTTGAAGGGGTTGAGTCGGTGGATTTCTGAACAATCTGGCAACCTCATTATGGAATCTTCAAACAGTCCATCTGAGCTTTTACCATAGATATATATACTGACGGAAGTAACGTCGGCTAAAAATGGCTGCAACGGGTCTGGGTTGGAGGTCGTGTTTGTGTGTTCATTTAGCGATATTTGGGTGGTATGTTTTCACACTACGGGCTAATTGCTCATTAGAAATAACAGATCGACATCCAGGAGCGCAAACATACGGAGGACGATGGAAATATCTTACTTTTATAAACCTGGTTAGTAAACAGCTAGCTTCTAGCCCATGGCTAGTTACATTAGCTGCTACCAATAACCCAGTCGCTGGAATGAATGAACTTCATCGACTCTTCTGTTACCAACATTGTGTTTTCATTTTGATCGCGTTCAGCACAGATTTGGCATTAACAAAATGTCTCTGAATTTACAGGTAATGCAGACGGTCTTTTTTGGATTATGTGTTGTGACTGATATTGTACACATGGCAGTGTCAAATAAAGCTGCTCGTAGCGGACTTCCGTCTCTGCTATTAAGAACGAGAGATTATATCTTTACAGTCTTGGCATTCCCCGTTGGTATGGTAAGCATTATTTCCCAAATTTGTTCTAGTTCATTAGAATGTTGTTGGGTCATTCTATGAAACGGGTGCTATTTGCGTCCAGAACATTTGATGAGATGCAGAAGGGACAAACTAGAGCCAAAGTGTGTTTCTAAAGCCTAAAGCTAATAGATAGATAGATAGATACTTTATTGATCCTCAAGGGGAAATTCAAGGGTCTCAGTAGCATACAGACATAACACACAACATGCACTTACAGCAGAAATGATAAGTATAAGTATAAACATATAACTAAACTCCACTGTACAATAAAGACAGTAGAAGATAAGAAAGATAAGAAAACTAACAATACTAAATACACTATATAAATTAAATTAAGAAAGTCCAATGTGCTTGAGGGTGATCAAGCATAAGACGCTTGTAGTGACAGGGCAGGGACTGGTGAGGTGCTAAAGGGAGTGAGTGTCATGGTGAAGGTGCAAACAGTCCAACCATTATAGTCCTTAGTTATGTGTGCCTGGCAAGGTGCTCAAGAGAGTGAGTGTCATGGTGAAGGTGCAAAAAGTAGTCCAACAGTGCAACAGTGCAAGAGTAAGGTCTAGAGACCAGCATAAATAATATAGACAAATAGAGTAAAGTATAATGTAGACAAGGTAAAATAAAAAACCTTTTTCAGTGCAAGAACAGGTTGAGGTAATAGGGTTATAGCCATTCATTCATTCAGTATTGTATCAGAAGCCTGACCGCAGCCATTGATCATGTGTGCTAATATAGCATGAAAAACAGTGTAGCAGTAAAACAGTAGTGAAAACATTAGGCTGTGTACATTAGTAAAACAGTAGTAAGCAGTAGTGGGCAGTCAGTACTCAAAAACATGGACATGGAGAGGGTGGAGAGGCAGACAGACTAAGCAGAGAAGTCTATCTCTCCTCTTCCCTTTAGTGAGGCATTGAACAGTTCAATGGCCCTAGGAACAAATGACTTCCTCAGCCTTTCAGTTGTGCATGGCAGTGAGCGAAGTCTCCAGCTGATCAAGCTCTTTTGGTTTTTGATAGTGCTGTAGAGCGGATGACATTCATTGTCCAAGATGTTGATTAGTTTGTTTAGGGTCCTTTTGTCAGATATTGAAGTGATGCACTCCAGTTCAGCTCCCACTACAGAGCCAGCCTTCCTTACCAGCCTGTCAAGTCGCCCAGCATCCTTCTTCTTTGTGCTTCCTCCCCAGCATACCACTGCATAGAAGAGGACGCTGGCCACAACAGACTGATAGAACATCCTGAGGAGCTTGCTGCACACATTGAAGGACCGCAGCCTCCTCAGGAAGTACAGCCTGCTCTGTCCTTTCTTGTAGAGTGCATCAGTGTTGGCTGACCAGTCCAGTTTATTGTCCAGGTGGAGACCCAGATACTTGTAGGTGCTTACCACCTCCACATTGACCCCATCAATGGAGACTGGTAGCAGAGCGGGCTTAGACCTGCGGAAATCCACCACCATCTCCTTGGTCTTTGAAGTGTTTAGTTGAAGGTGATTGAGTTTGCACCACTGCACAAAGTCCTCCACCAGGCTCCTGTACTCCTCTTCTTGCTTGTCCCTGATACACCCCACAATTGCAGTATCATCAGAAAACTTCTGCATGTGGCATGACTCGGTGTTGTAGCAGAAGTCAGATGTGTACAGGGTGAACAGGACTGGAGAGAGCACAGTTCCCTGTGGTGCTCCGGTGCTGCTGATCACAGTGTCAGAGAGGCAGTTCTTCAGTCTGACGAACTGTGGTCGCTCGGTCAGGTAATCTGTAATCCAGGTTACCAGGTGAGCGTCCACACCCATCTGCAAGAGTTTGTCTCCCAGTCTGAGGGGTTGGATGGTGTTAAAAGCACTTGAGAAATCAAAGAACATGATTCTCCCAGCACTTTTCCCCTTGTCTAGGTGAGAATGTGTCCTGTGTAAAAGATAAGTGATGGCATCGTCCACGGCCACTTTCTCCTGGTATACAAACTGTAACGGGTCTAGTGCATGCGTACTTGGGGTCTGAGCATACCTAAGACCAGCTGCTCCATTGTTTTCATCACATGTGATGTGATAATTCAAGGGTTCTTGTTAACATAATGAACAAGAACATACTATTCTTGAAGAGTTTTACTATTTTTTAACCATTTGCATATGTGCATGGCCATTTCCATGTGTCTGGGTTAAACATGACATTTACATCTAAAATATCTCCACGGAAATGTTATATTCTTATCAGACTTGTTATTTTCAGACTTAAATAATCTTTCCTAATGACATTACACAGATTTATTCAGAATAATTTCACGTTTTTTTGGTAAATATTTAATGATTCTCTTGCCTCCCCTGGTTTGACTTACCCCGTCACATTAACTTGTTTTGTCTGTAAATAGCATAGCTTACTGTTACTTGAAAGGAAACACAAAGACAATTTAATGTCTGCCTGTAGAGCACCCAAGAAACTAAGCAGAAACATTCCGACATTGTTTTACATTATTTATTTGTTGTTGTTTTCAATAATATTGTTCATCATTTTTTGAAGGGGTCCTTCAAGCTTAATCCTACCACCCGGTCACGCAAATTAGACAGGAATAACTGTCTATCATTACAGTTTCAACACTATCATTGCAAAGCAAATTACATTTCTAATTGAATACATGTATGTTAAGTCAATAACTTGACCGTTATTGAATAACTAGAGCCATTTTATCATGAAATGTACCACCCTTTAACATTTATTATATTTCAATGTAAAAAAAAATGTATGTCTGAGGTGGGCAAATATGATTTGTTTTGGAGGGTGATCATGTCTTTAATGCTGTGGATAAAATTAAAAGAAGTTTACTTTTGATGATGTTATGTTATGATCAGGGATGGATTACTGCACGGGCCTACCAGGGGGCCCTGAAGCCCAAGCTTTTGCATGGAATCATTGCCTCAATATCAACAAATCAGGATGTAGGCTATGAATCTGATTGAATTTAGTATTGGCCATCCCCAAAATGCACCAGAATACAGGAAATCACATCAAACAAATTAAAACATTTCTGGGGGAGGACCCCCAAACCCCCCCTCCCACATATGCGACAATTAGTAGGGGGCCCTTACATCTGGGCCCAGGGGCCCGAAAGTTCATAATCCGCCCATGGTTATGATGTTTTAGTCGAAAAGGCACCCGTTTCATAGAATGACCCTGCTGAGATGCAATTAACCTTATATTGAAATGGCTTCGTAATACACAAGTTTGCTTACTGCATACTTTTTAGTGAATTTGCTGTCTAATTTTATTGACTGAGTTTTGTGTTTTACAGTTTGTCTTCGCATCATTTTGGTCAATCTACGCCTACAACCGGGAACTGGTATATCCAAAGTTTTTAGATGATATTATTCCAATATGGATCAACCATGCCTTGGTGAGTAGCCTAGGCTGTTGGTGCGTTTTGCAACAACGCCCTTGGCCTTATATTGCTTCATTAACGGTTGTGGTTTTGGAACAAAGGTTAACATTGCATCATTTTGAATCCAAAGCATTCCTTACCCATTGCAATAGTGTACCAAAGAATCAACGCTTTATATACAACTTAAAAATAACTGATCTCAGTTGCATCTTTGACTTAGCACAATTCAACTTCACTTTCAGTTAGAAAATGCATAGGCATTCACAGATTAGCCAATAATAATTACACTTTATGTCAGACTGAGTTGAACTAAACCACCATCTCTCTCCCTCTCTCTTGTTCTCTCTCTCCTGCCTTCTCTAGCACACCGTCATTATGCCTCTGCTCCTGGTGCAGATGTATCTCCAGCTTCACAAGTACCCCAGCCGAGCCAAAGCCATCCTGAGCCTGGCTTTGTTTGCGGCTCTTTACCTGGCATGGTAAATTCCTGCTACTATGCCTCTCCTGTCCCAACACTGAGCTAACTTATACAGGGTTGCCACGGTTCATGGAATTTCTGGAATATCATGGAATTTTGGAAAGTCTATTCTAGACATGGAAAGTCAGGGAATTTTATCATGTTTGGGTCAAAGTCATGGAATATCAGGGAATTTTGTTGTAGACGTTTAAAATGTATTTGCCAGAATACATTAATACAAATATTTCTACGCAGAACTGGTGTATATCTGGTTATTTGCTTTACTGCTTCCTTGAGTATCCCAACTTTGTTTATTCAATGGCCATTTATTCATCTCCCACTCTAAAAAGTAAAATATTCTTGAACGCTATACATTAGTAAATAGTATAGTAAGTCATGGAAATTCATTTTTTTGGCAGGGAAAGTCAGGGTAAAGTCATGGAATTTTACATTTGACTTAGAATGGGAACCCTGCTTATAGCTAAACCCTTGGCTTTTTTCGTAGTCACTTTAAGATTCATCTCATCATCTCATCTTCCAGGATAGCCATGACTGATGTCTTTAGAAAAGAAAACATAAATCTATGTTTTGATTACCCGAGTCATTATTCCATTATTACAATTAACATATTTTTATGTTAATATATTTGATATAATATATTTTATGCACAAATATAATAGGACTGTATATTCATAAGATATGTGTGCTGCTTTGTCATGCTCAGGGTCCTTTGGGTGCACCATGTGTCGGGGATCTGGGTGTACCCCATCATGTCCCACCTGAGTCCCATGGGGCTGGTGGTGTTTCTGGGGGTGGCCTCGCTGACCATGGCCCCCCTCTACCTGCTGGGCGAGAAGATGCACCAGCTCATGTGGAGGACGGCGGGGGGAAGTGGTGGAAAAGGTGGGTCTGTTTTTTGACCTTGCAAATAAGGTCTTTTTTTATGTGCTGTAAGATCCATTTAAAGCAACACCATGGAACATTTGACTCGGTTTTGAGGTATGTTTTTGCACATCCATGCACAGTTAATCCATGTACAGGAGATTGTGTCATAGTCATTAAGAAGTGTTACTATTGTAATATGAAAGAAAGCAACATTTCCTTGCATTACAATGTTGCTAATAAACATGGGGGGTTTTTGCCTTTTGAAAGGGAAGAAAAAGAAGTAGACCGTTTGGCTGTGAAATAAACCTCAGCGAAGGGGACCCTGCAAGGAAGCCAGGAGTGGAATGGACCAGAACATAAGAAGGCATTGAAAGCATTTAAACCAGCGCTGTCTATGACAGAGGGACTCAGGTTTTCCTGTATTAAGCTACATACTTTTCCCAGCACTGAACAGTCATAATGCCCAACTGTAACACAGCAATCAAACATGAATCAGGATGAGGACGGCGTTGACTTAGCTTGCTGTTTCTAAATGTATGGTTTGCACATGCATTGTAGCATGTCACATTAAGGCATTCTATACATGCTGATTACTCAAGATGCTGATTTTTTTAATTTTATATTGGCCAGTTCAATCCATGTGTGCTGTGTTGTATTTAATCGCCCAAGTACATTTAAATGAAATTCCTTTAATATATGTCTATTGTTGCCTAAAATAGATTAAATGATTGAATAAATATGATTTATTCAATAAAATATCCCTGACTTTTATTTGTTTCTATGCTGCATAGCACAATTTTGTGTTGCACTATAATAACATATTAGTTATTAGTCATTAGGCAAACAGGAGCTGACTGCTCCTACGTGAGGCCCTGGTCATTTCAGCAGATGAGGCACTGATACTGGTCCTCCATGGTCACATAGTTTAGGCCTGGTTTTACCCAATGTTTTCATTGACTTGTTTTCATTGACTTCAAATCACCATCAAAATGTCCTGGATAAGTCTGTTACAGTGTGTGGATTAGACTTGTCAAGTCACATACCTCAAGAAGTTTCGCATTCTGCCAGTGCATTTATGTTTTGTTAAGCAAATTTGAATAGTTGTTGAATAGTAGTTGTTGTGATCTGGAGTAAAATCAGCTGAACTGTACACAAATAGTGATTGTTGATTTTGCACCTAGCATTACAATATCTGATACACTGTCCTTATTTTCTGTCCCAAGCCTGTGATTCCTAAAGTCCAGGTTGAACTCAATTGTGGATGCCTCATCTGATGTGGTGTGTTTTTTAGGCTCTACTGCGTCTTCTGTTAACATGTAGGCAGCACACCATGGCTTAGTACTTGTTACACTTTGTTTTCTGAAATGTCTTGCAATGTATAAAATAAAATAAAAATAGAGAAAAGGGAGACTATGATACAACACACAGCTGAAATAATAAAATGTAACCCCTTCATTAATGCATGTACTGTAATATCACGCTTGTTCTATTAGCTGTGAATGCCTGTCTATTTATCCATTGGAATTATCCTATAAAGGAACAAGTACTTTTGCATTGGGGCCTCTGTGTTAACCAGAGACCACAAGTATGCTGAGTCGCATTGCATGTGATGTAGTCACCTGGTATGACATTTTTACATACTCTTTGTTTCTAAGTGTATGCGCTGTCCCCTGAGGAAGATAGTAAAATATGCAACAAACAGAGGTATTACAGAGTAAACAATATAACAATATTAGACAAACCAACTTGTGTATATATTATATATATATATATATATATATATATATATATATATATATATATTATGATGCATATACAGATGCACTTCAAAACTTCAGAATCATCCAGCAAGCAGTATTGGAGCCATTATTTGAAAGTGGAAGAAACATCACTACATCATCAACTGGCCATGCACAGGATCTCCTTGGAAGATTTCTGACCAGGAAGTCAGAAGGATAGTCAGAAGAGTAGCCTAAGAGCCTATAGGTATGTATCATAGGTAATGCACTCCACCGCCATGGCCTCTATGCACGCTCATCCCGCATGACTCTATTGCTGAAGAAAAACATGTCAAAGCTCGTTGAAAGTTTGCTACACAACATTTGAACAATCCTATGAAATACTGAGAGAATGTATTCTGGTTAAAATTTTAACTTTTCGGATGTCATACTACACACCATATTTGGAGGAGAAATGGCACTGTGCATCACCCTAAAAATACCCTACCAACAGTGAGGTTTGGAGGTGGTGGCATCATGGTGTGGGCTGTTTTTCATCTCATGGTACTAGCAGACTTCATACAGTTGAAGGAATGATGAATGGAGTCATTTTGTTCCGGAAGAATCTTTACATCCACCAGGATGATGAGGATGAGACATGGCTAGACCTTCCAGCAGGACAATGATCCAAACCATTCAGCAAAGGAAACTCTCAATTGGTTTCAGAGAAAGGAAATCAAGGCCCTGACTTTAATTCAATTGAACAGTTTTGGAAGTTAACTAAAGATCAGGATTCACAACAGGGACCCCTGAAATCTTCAATATTAAAGGACTATCTGTTTAAAAGAATGGGCCAAACTCACACCAGAATACTGTGACTGATTAGTTTCATCATACAGGAAATGCCTTAAAGCTGTCATTACGAATAAAGGCTTTTCCACAAAGTATTTAAGAAATTTCAGCAGGCGTGTTCAATACTTTTTTCCTGTGTCATTCCACTTTATTGCACATAACTCTACCTATGGACTTTAATGTTTGGATTTTTTATATGGGTGGATTATCTGAGTTAATACTAATGTCTGGTATACTAATGTATGCAAAAAGCCTCATTGGAAGTATACTTACTGAAAAAAATGTTGACTTGTTCAATACTTATTTTCCCCGCTGTATATATAATATAGTATATAAAATATATTTAAGGCAACCTCTAAAATGAGTGACATTTTCACTTTCATCTATGATCTCAGTGAGGATTCAACAGACAGCATTTGATATTGTGCTAGCGTCACCACTGTTTGCTTAAACACCTTTACGACTTAGAGATCCTAGCGGTAATCAGGTTTATAGGGGCTGAGCCTATCATTGCATGCGCTAGTTGGCCCAAGTCTGTGTCATAGAGCAGCTGACTGTCAATGTTTTGTCTTTTGCAAAACAATACAGGTCACCAAGTGTGAACACAAATAAGAATGAGAGCTCGGTTTGATTGTGATTGATTGAATTCACACTGAGGATGGAGCACCTTTGGAGTCAAATAAGGACATATTGAGGACATTCCAAACATACTCAGCAGATTCTTTTTAATTCAATTGACTCAACCACTGCTATGACGTACACAGAGACTGTTTGTTCCATTACTAGTTTACACTTTGCCTAAATAATTATCTAAAAAAAACTGATGGAGTGAAGATAACGTACACCTTCAATTTAGTCAACAATCAATCAATTCAGCGTCATAAATATTTGCCATCCCTGGACTCGGTTTTTAGAATCAGTCAGTCTATAGATGCAAAAGACTACATAGTGATGCTTTTATTTGCCATTAATGACACTATATAGTTTGGAAAACAAACACAAACCTCCAATTTATTAGTATTTCAGGAAAACAATTCTGCTGTTTTTATAAAATGTTGGAATGCTACTGGCATCCTTTGATATTACTTAATTCATGTTCTATCCCTTCTTAGTCATGCTCTTGTGACCTATAGCAACTGTGTGTCACCATGTGGGAGCATTGAGCGGACTCATTTTTTTCACTGTTTGCTATTAAGGTCTTGCCCATGATGTTAAATTAGCAAATAAAATTTCCCTAGTTATTAAATTAGCTTTAGTCATACCCATCATTCAAAATAGGGCCCTTAATTCCTGAATGAACTTTTCTCTGATGTGTCAGGGGGCATCCCAGCCCCCTCAGGAGTCTATTTGCACTAATCTATTGGATTAGGCGGCTAATCCAGGAGGGGTTTGAAATAGCCATATAATTAGTCTCGCCCAATCCACAGGTGTAATGTTTAGGAGTAAGTGTGTATATTAGATGCTGGCCAAACATTCGCCTGGATCTTGTGACATTTCTTCCTCGCCTCCTAAAAGATGCCACAGACCTCTCTCTACCTCCACTCCAACATTTGGTATCCAATGCCACAACTGTGCATTTCTCTCCTTGTCCAGAAGTAATATTTTTAAAAGGTGGAAAACGTGCTTAAAACGTGCATGGATTAGTGTCATGGACGGACAGTTTCTGCTTAATAAAGCCGCAGTGAGTACATTGGGTATGATGTCACTAACAGAGGCTCTGACCAGTGGGGTGGATTAGGTCTATTAGTCCTGCCGTGGTTGTGAAGGCAGGATGATCTCCGTGAATCACTGAGAAACCGGACTGATCAGGAGTTCTGGGGCTTTCATCAGGCCCGGGGTGCTTTGATGCTTTGATGACTGGGTCGTCAGATGGACGGACTTCTCTTGATGTCAGAGGTAAGACACACAGTTGAACTTTCATTTTGTTTAGTGGTTTTATGGATCTTGAAGAGAGCAGTCTCTTAGCCTCTGAATAAGCTTTCGTCATGGGTAGAATGTCTTTGTACATCCCCGTCTTTTGTTAAACCTTAATGAAATCAATAGTTAGTCTCTACTGTGTCTCCTGAACCTCAAGCTAAATTAGTGGATTATCACAATACATCCATGTTTTAAACTTTTCAACAAGTAATGGTTGGTTTAGGCTCTTTATCAGAACAAAGTATCCCAGTCAATGGAATGCGGTTCTGATTTTTGCTCTCTAATGTGTTCATCCACAGGCCTTGCAATGGAGGTGGATGTCAATCTCCTAAAGTGTTGCTTTTGGACAAAGAAGTGTTTCTTCTCACAGACATGGAATCTGGTACAGAAAGAAAATAAAAATTCACCCATTTGGAACACTCAAATTTTATAATCCCCCATTCAATTTTATGTTCATCACACATGTTTTTAAATCAAACACTGTAATGTTACAACAGTTAGTATTGCTCTTGCTAAATATACATTATCCATTGCAGTGTTTAAAGCAGGGCTTTACTATTTTAGAAGTAGGCTTGCTCTGCTATGACTGGGACAGCATCCAGACAAGGGTAATCTCAGCACTTAATCTAAGACTGATGTAATTTGACGTCTGGTTCTGGGACTACAACGTAGGTGCTTCACCTGGATGTCTTAATTAGCCATCAGGGCAAGGGGTTAAGAGAGGATTGTCCTACGATGCCCTGTTGGCTGGTGCCTGATGCATAAAGCTTACACCATGATCCTTGTGACAAGAAGTCAGTTAATCAAGTTTAATTTATGTGGTGAAGTTCTAGACTAGTTCTGGTCCAAAGTGTTTTCCATTCACATTGACTCAACATGGAAATGAAATGGTAAAAATATGGCTTCAGTTACTCTAAAATCAACATTTTCATAACATATACCGATGGTAATAAGACAGATAGTTAGACCATCTGCATCCATTATTAAAAATGCTCATTCTGAGTAACTAAATTGTGATGCAATCTGGGAGAACCCTTCACATTTTGTATGATTCTGATACCATCCTCAACATCCAAGATTTTGGGAGGATGGTATTCAGGATTTTGCTAGGGGACAGTGTCCAGAATGTTGCCAGGATGATATCAAAATCTTAAATAGGTGAAATTTCACCAGAGAGGGTTGAAATGGAGCAAAAAATCAAGGGTTTTTGAGTGCACTATGTGAAGGGTTTTTCTAGATTGCATCACAATTGGGCAGTGATTCACTTTTAAAATAAATTCAAGCAGCACTTTGGGTACACATCCTTTCTCTCCTTTCCCCTAAAATCAAATGAGAGCCAGTAATACAGATGCACACTATCAAGGACATTCACTCATAGGTATGGAATCAAAGACATTCACTCATAGGTATGGACATAAAGTGAAAACCCCTAAGTGTTCAAACTTATTCTACAACAAGCATATCTTTCAACAAGAATTTGCTCTTGACCTGTGTTTCCAGGCTTCTTTCTAGCGCGGAGACGCGTTCCCACAGCCAAGTACACAGTGGTAGGAGAGACGCTGAGGCATGTTATCCCCAGTCATATGCAGTGCTCCATTGGCTGTGGAGGGAAGGCCTGCAAGTATGAGGATGCCTCCCGCTGGAGAGAGGACCAGCAGGCCATCAAAGGACTCTACTCATCCTGGTACACTGTGGCTTGATTTGACACTTTAGAACAGGTTTTGTTCTGGCACGTAAAAAGCCAGTTTGGAGACAATACAACAAGAAAAAAAATCAAGCTAAACACCAACAGATATTCGTATGACCATTTATTTTTCATTTGAGTATGAGTATTACAATAGGGGGACAATTAGGGACCTATTGAAATATATCTCATATGGAATACTATAATGGAATATGAAGTAATTACATTAAGAATATTTGTGATGGTTCTAATGTCAGGTGGTATTGATTTACTTGTGAAACCCTTTTTGTATTATTCTTTTAGGGTAACTGATAAATTGCTGGCTATGGCACGACCTTCGACTGAAGTAATTGAGAAGTTCAATATGATTGAGCAGTTTCGCAGGTATCACAAAAGTAATGTATTAAATCATGAATACCTCATAAAGTAAAACATTACACATGACCCCATGATCACTTTTGATATATCTGTTTCTGGGAAAGTGCAATTTAATTTAAGCAACTTTTTGTCTTAAAGTGAGTGTTGGTGACGACTATGTGGGTCACTCCCCAGTGTGGTGTATTGTGCGTGGGCTGGGTGCAGATAACCCTGTTTTTGTCTGCATTAAGGAGTGGCGTAAGGACAGTCATAAATCTTCAGCAGTCTGGAGAGCATGCCAGCTGTGGAAACCCCTTGGAGCCAGACAGTGGCTTCACCTACCGCCCAGAGGACTTCATGGAAGCAGGCAGTATGTAACAAATGTTTAGTTCTTCAATATGCAAAGGGCAGAGTACAAGGGGGAAATATTAATACTTTATTCTACTTTATTAATAGCAGAGAAAAAGAGGTTGTTGTAGAGAGGCAATTCAAAAAGTGTTTAATCTTCCTCCTCTGGAAAGTAAGACAAACACTTTAATTAACTTTAACAGATAAATTAAATTCCAGATGAATTGGCTCTTGTGTATTTTGTATCTTTTCAACTTTGTATTTTTTATTATTCTCCATGGTCTGTCATGAGCAGCTCATTATGAAACAAATGATCTTGTCATCTTCAGTATACTTTTACAACTATGGATGGACTGACTATGGCGTGACATCCCTTACTGCACTCCTGGATATTGTGAAAGTGATGTGTTTTGCTGTCCAGGAAGGCAAGGTGGCTGTCCACTGTCATGCTGGGTTAGGGAGGACAGGTAAGGCTATCTGTAAATTGGACTTCTCACTACCAGGAACTAGTAATGAATTTCACCTGGTTAGACTTCTTAATCTTGTGATCACAACCTGATCTAACCTCAGGAGCCTCCACTGCGCACTCTGAGTAGTTCTCAAGAAGACGACTGTGTTTCTTTTACGCAAGAGAACTGAATTTTCATGTGTGATTGATCTAATGCCTTTATGTGGATATATTCTAAAGCTGAAATCCTGCATTCTTTGTGCACGGCAAACTTATGAGACAAAAACAAAAATGCTTGACGTTTTTTGTCTGTGTGCTGTGCTGTTGCAGGGGTGCTGCTGGCCTGCTTTCTGGTTTTCTCCACCAGGATGACCGCTGATGAGGCCATTCTTTTTGTGCGCGACAGGAGGCCAAATTCAATCCAGACCAGGGGGCAGTTGCAGTGTGTGCGGCATTTTGGTCAGTTCCTGGTGCCACTGCGAAATGTGTTCTCCTGTGCGGAACCCAAGGTCCGAGCGGTCACCCTGGACGAGTACTTGGTGCGACAGAAGAACATGCTACACGGCTATGAGGCGCGGCAACTGCGGAATATGCCAAAACTCATCTATCTGGTGTGCAAGCTCCTGCCGGACATCGCCGACAACCGGGAGATCATCGCCGAGGAGATCCTGGACGTGGCAGACCTGACGGAGGAGGAGGAGGAGGAGGTGCAGAATGCCATCTACGCCTTCCGGCAGAGTACCCGGCGCTGGGAGATGACCAAGGGCCTGAGTGGCCTGCCCCCACGTCTGCCGGGGCTACCCTCGTCCGGCGACCCCAGTCACCCCCTGCACTACTCCCGCAAGAGCCTTAGCTTCAGCGACACGGACATCCAGCGGCTGGCCGCCAAGTTGGATGTGGTAGATAACCCTCTTGAGGTTCTGGCCAACCTGCACAAACACTCTTCGTCCCAGGAGAACCTGTCGGAGCCTCTCCTCGTCACGCTCCCGGGGAACCGGAGCCCCGTGTTCCAGAGCCCAACAGGGTGCCAGGGTTCCGTGTGGGACATCAAGACGCAGATGGACAAGCAGGGAAGCTCGCAGCTCTTGAACAAGCACAGCAACAACACCCCGTTCCAGCGCAGCAAGTCGGTGACCGAAAAGAGGAACGGCACGGTGGTCAGCCCATTAGCCATGGTATCAGCCTGGAGGGCAGAGCGCAATGGCAACGAGGTGCCAGGTCCGGGGGAGGTCAGCACCGAGTCGGAATGGTCCGAGCGCTCCGAGGTGCCCTTCATCACCCTGCAGACGGAGCTGACCCTGGAGTCACGCCACCTGCTGCTGGCACAAGCCCTGGCGTTGGATCTCGAGGTGAATGGGCAAGACGACCACAAGGAGCGAGTGGCAGCCTGGCAGGTACAGTGGGCGCTGGAATATATTGCACACTGTACATCACACAGAGTGGGTGAATTCATTGCTGCTTTTATATAGTAGTAAAGAAGTGGTGGTAGAGCATGGGGGTCATTCCACGTCAATTCAACCAGGGCCCACGCACTTAGGTCTCAAAAAATTCTGAAAAAATTACCAGGTGTACCTATGTTACCCAGGAGACACACTGTAAAATTACTTTTATGTAAGATCAATACTTATCAAGATACAGCCAGTTTTACGGGGGGAGGGGGGTGTCGATTTTGTTCGGCCTCAATTGTTGTAGCAGCCACTGCAGCAACATCCACACATAGGCATAAGTTGGCCTACTGTATACTCACTGCATGAATTTAAATAGGCTTTCCTACACAAGGGAAGCTTATTTTTAGTCAAAATTGAGATATACTTCCCTCCCAGGCAAGGGTCCTGTAGTCATCCTGGCAATACTGCAGTTCTTTGTAGCTTAACCCATTTACTCCTAAAATGCCTGCTAAAAACGCCTATAGAATCCTATGGCATTCTAGACTAAATAACCTTATTTCCTGAAGGTTTTCTGAAAACATACTAAAAATTGTCAACATCCACCAAAATGTTATATCTAAGCCTCTGTAGCACCTAGAAACATGAAATAAAAAGCATGCTGCGCTACGCAGCATCCAGCGGGAGGGTTAATGTTGCGTCATGCAGCATCCAGTGCGAATGGGTTAAATAGCCTACTAAAGCCTTCATACTGACTTTTGGTGATAATTTGCAAATATAGCCTAATAATCTACACAGAAGTCTGATTCTGTGTAGATTATTATAGGCTACATTTACAAATGCAGCAAACCATTAAACCATTGATCAAATCACAGCACTGGCTATTACCAGCATAAGGGACATTCCAGGATTTTGGTACATTTCCTGTCCCACCACTTAAATCTCAAATGTACATATCCAAAATATCTAAATGACTATTTTTTGTGAATATTGTACTTGTTATAAGACAAACTGTAAAATTTGGTGGAAAAATAAGCTCCTAAGATAGAAAGATATTATTCAAAAGACCGAATACCTTTGGACCACCTCAAAAAATGGCCATTGGGTGACCAACTCCTTTGCCAAATTTAACAATTAAAATAAGCTCTAAATAAATTACTTCCTCTTGTATATTGTTGATATTCATCTCCTTTACTTATGAAAACAATTTCTTTGATCTACATTGTATTGCATGTTACAGTTTTTATGCTATTAAGTTGTGTCCCACAACATGCGCGCAACCCTGTTACCATAAGGAATTTTACCTGGCAGAGAAAGAGTTAAAAATATTTGTCTACTGGCACAAAGGAAGTTACAACACAAGGACATTTTCTGCCCACATGGCAAGACCAAAGGGAAGTGCTCTAACAATTTTCAGGTTTTTTTTCCAAATATGTTTGTCCAAGTTGCGTGTGTCACTCCGTGAACGCAACTCTGTTACTCATATTGTACGACTAATATTGAGTAGAGTAAAAATTTACTTTATATATTTATATTACCCTGTTTGTCCTTGATCTTGTATACATAGCTAAATTGTACAGTTGGCATCTGTTCCTGGGGTAAACCACAACTTAGCCTAGATTTGCAACCCTGTTACTCGCAACCCTGTTACTTTAAGTTGCATACCAAGCATAGCATTTAATGTAAAAAAACTGCTTCGATACCTGAGCTTGACGAATCAAACTTTTTGATAGTCAATTACCTGTAGTTAATAAATATATGACTAAAAATGATCAAATTGAATATCAATTTTTCAGAAGTGGCCACCCCTGAAATGTACCAAAATCCTGGAATGTCCCATAAATGTTACCTTTAATGTGGGCATTTATCATACCTCCCTAGTCCTCCTCATCTCTCCTCACTGTTCCTTTCCCTCTGTTCAGGAATAATTGTCTGATGTCCATCTCTGAATAGTTTTTCAGAAGGCTATGTTTAGTTTTACAGTAGGACAGCTTCACAAACAGTATAGGCTACTTTTACAGGACTCTCTCTCCAGTATATGTATAAATCATTATTAATTGTCCGCATGTGTGCATGCAGCCTACACATGGTGTGTGTTTATATTGTGTGAGGGAGAGAGCACAAGCTGCTAAACTGTTGCTAAATTTAGGCTACGACGCTAAGCATTGAAAAACAGATGCTAATTATGTGGGCAACATTCTCTAACAGCGATCAACTTGTCATTTTTTCTCTGTCAAACAAGTTGTGAATTTGTTGTAACATTAAAACAGGGGATGACTTACTCTGCGCTCAAAGTGATGTGATGAGCTCCAGCGGACGAAATACTCGGAAGAATCATGTGAACAAATTTCATAGGTTGTTGCGTTCAATCTTACCCAGCTACAGAGGTGCTATTTCCTGATTGGCTATTATGGCCCCTTTCTTTTTTCCTTGTTTTTTTTTTTATTGGCTGGTAAGTGACAGGCTCGAGTCATGACTAAAGCAGGCACGGAGATACGCTCATGAATGCCATTTCCAGCGAGAGCCGCGCTAGAATTGTACTGGGGCACTGGAGACTTTTACTAAGGCACGTGCCCCAGTGAATAAGGTCTAGTGACGCCCCTGTCATTAGAGTATAATTCGAATTTTATTGAACAAACCTCCCAATGATAACTAGCCTAGAAATCTAGACGCACCCTAGCGGCAGCAAATTAATTAGCTCAGCCTGTACATCTAGTATCAAACCATAGGGATTTCTATTGGCTGACGCCGTGGACGTCATCCAATCACAGCGCTCTATTTTGTTAGAGAGTCTTAAGGCGGGCTTAACAGGATAACGACAGTCCTGCGCAGTGTTGCCAATTTAGCGACTTTGTCGCTAGATTTAGCGACTTTTGGCCGTCTCTGGCGACTGAAAAGTATATCTAGCGACTAACAACAAATCTGGCGACTTTTTCGTGTGTCTGGCGACTTTTGTTTTCTCTATGCGTTATCCTTCGGTTTGCCCAGGCTGACTGCAGCAGCAGCTTAAAGCGTGAGAAAAATCTTCTCGCAAAGATGCCAAACTCTGTTTCGTTGTTGAAACGTCAGAAAATCTCCCCTCTCATGCCTGTTTCGTTAGTGAATTACATCGCAAATTTGCCCAAAGCGTTGCCCCATGATTATAAAAGGAATGACTGGCCTATATAGTATCAGCCCATTTTATTACAAGGAAGTAGATATTCTATAGATCTAGGCCTAAGCTCAGACAACGCTCATTGGAAGGTGCAGCAACTTCGGCTGAAATTACAACGAGAGTCAACGAGACGAGAGCAATGACATGATGACAGGGAAACAGGGACACGCTTGCCAGCATCGTTCAACAATTGAACAAAGGAAGTAGGCTAGCCTACAACTTCATTCACAACCAAAGCAGTGAATGTTAGAAAAACCTATAGCATTCGTTTAGGCTATGTAGGCCTAGCTTCAATGTTGTCAATGCAAGTTGATGCAGGACTGTCGGCTGAGTAAAAAAAAAAAAAGAATTCTATCGCTCTGTCCGAGTGACATTTAAGCCTATATTATGTAGCCTAAATATATCCAAAATATAGCCATTGCCGTAAGGGTACATTGCGTGTAGCCTAGGCAATCTTATGGTCACATTATAATCAGACTTCAAGCAGTGCAAAGCAGATGCAGCAGTGAATAGGTTGGAAATGACTGCTTTTCAGCCACCTGATGCTAGTGTATTAGATGATAGGCTACAGAAAGTAAAATATAGCCCATCAAAAAATATACAAATATTAAATCAAATATATTTAAACTAGGCTCTTAAATCTGCCTGCCTGAGTAGGAGAAAAGCAAACAGGAGTAAAAGGGAATTGAAGGGCCATTTTTTTTGGGGGGGGGGGGGCGGGGGCTACGACGTGCTGACGTAATTAATATACAAATTAGCGCATGACGTCATCTAGCGACATTTAGCGACTTTGAGCTGGCTTTAGCTACTTTTCATTCGAAATAGTTGGCAACACTGGTCCTGCGACGGTGAACAACAAGGAAGGTGGCTATGGCGAACAAAGAGCGGTTGTTTGAATCGGCGTTGGCGTCAACTTTGGAGGAGTTGGACTTGTGCTTTTCTTTGAAAGTTGAGCAACACAATGCACTTAAGTCATTCCTTTTGAAGAAGGATGTATTTGCCGTTTTGCCGACCGGATACGGATATGGTCGTAGCGCTGGCCTATTGCATGCCTAGGCAGTTTGAAAGACATTTCTCTGCCCGCCCCTTGGATTAAGTGAGGTGAATGGTTCAATTCCAGACTATACATTTCAATGATATAGGATGGCCCGCCAGGCTAAATGATAACAGTATTTTTCAAAAATAAAAAAACTCACAATTCTTGCATCCATTAAACTTGTGAGTTCTTGGAGAGTTTCTGCTTTAATGTCTTTGCAGGATGTCAGAATAGCCTCCCAGAGCTACTGCTTGGATGTGAACTGCACCCACCCTCATAGATCTTTTGCTTGATGATGCTCCAAAGGTTCTCAATAGAGTTAAGGTCAGGGGAAGATGGGGGCCACACCATGAGTTTCTCTCGTTTTATGCCCATAGCAGCCAATGGCCCAGAGGTATTCTTTGCAGCATGAGATGGTGCATTGTCATGCATAAAGATGATTTTGCTACTGAAGGCACAGTTCTTCTTTTTGTACCCCGGAAGAAAGTGGTCAGTCAGAAACTCTACATACTTTGCCGAGATCGTTTTCACACCATCAGGGACACTAAAGGGGCCTACCAGCTCTCTCCCCATGATTATGGCCCAAAACATGACTCCTTGCTGACGTCTCAGCCTTGTTGGGACATGGTGGCCATTCACCAACCATCCATTACTTCATCCATCTGGACCATCTAGAGGTTGCACGGCACTCATCCGTACACAAAACTGTTTGACAATTAGTCTTCCTGATCAAATTGAATATCCTAAGTGTTCCTTAGTGTTCCTGAGCCCACTGCAACCATTTCTGCTTGTAAGCATTGTTTAAGGGTGGTCGAATAGAAGGGTTTATGCACACTTGCAAACCTCTTGAGAATCCTACACCTTGAGGTTCGCGAGGCACCAGTGGCCTCAAATACCTGTTTGCTTTGCAATGGCATTTTAGCAGCTGCTCTCTTAATCCTATGAATTTGTCTGGCAGAAACCTTCCTTATTATGCCTTTGTCTGCACAAACCCACCTCTGCTCTGAATCAGCGAAAAATGTCTTGATCACACATACCTTTTTGGGAAATATCCAATGTTTTCATACCTTGTCCAAGGTAGTGCTTTTCAGCAGCAGCGATCCTTTTTCTTTCCCATATTGCTTGAAACCTGTGGTATGCTTAATAATGTGGAAAATCCTTCCTAAGTAGTTTTCCTTTCCTCCTATGATTGGGCTCACCTGGCAAACTAATTATCACAGGTGTCTGAGATTGATTTTAATGATCCAAAGAGCCCTGACACACAATGAGTTTAATTGAAAACAAAAACATAAATGTTTATGACACTTAAATCCAATTTGCATAATAACTTGGAACACGCTGTAGAAATAACTGTTTTGTCTTTCTCTTTGTGTCACTTTGGATGAAGGCGTCTGCTATAATGAAGATGTCCTCTGTTGCCTATGGTCTTACAGAAAGAGCTGAACTGTGGGGCAGGTGTGTGGGAACAGCTGTGTCTGGAGAAGGACCCCTTCATCCTGGCCGGCCTCATGTGGTCCTGGATAGAACAGCTGAAGGAGCCTGTGCTCTCTGCAAAGGATGTCCTGATACTAGGACAAGGCCACTGTGATCCAAACACCATCCTCAACAGACTGAATAAGGTCAGAGCTTCTGGTTCACGCTGCATCTCTTCAGAATTTACTTATTTTTTATCAGAGTGCAGGCCAATAGAGTCAAAAAAAACTTTTCAGAAATAACAATGTGCATGCAACACATGGCAGGATTTCGAAACACTGCTGTTTTATGTCTTAACATCTTTTCTCTGATCTTCAATTTTCTTTGCTAGAGAAAATAGTTATCTACACATGTATTTCGGCGAACTGTCATGAATATGAATTGTCAGTGCTATTTGCGTGCTCTATCCACTTCAGGCCCCAAAGGAGACTCTCACGTGTATCCTGCAATGTTTTGCCTATGCACTGGAGGTCACTGAGGAGGTGGAAAAGGCCTTTTTGGAGCGAATCACTAAGGCTTTCACAAAGGTGGTTACAAAAGAATCCCACTAGATTAGACTAGAACACATGGAACTGCCTAGTGAACACCAGAACCAAACTTTGTTATTTAGTGACAATTATCTGAATTTGCTGATTGTAAATTTGTTAAAATAACCCAGAGCTCGCTTCCCTTTGAAATGAAATGAGAGTACCTAAATTAATTTACTGTAAATACAATATATTCTACAAACAATCCTCTTAATTTTTGTATTGTTTTGTGGTTTATAGATTGACAAGGCCTCAAAAGAGGGCGAGCAGGTGTATGAGACGATGGAGTCAATTCTGAAACCTGTTCTGGAGGAGATGAAAAGATCAGTGAGGCTGCAGCTTGAACTGCAGTAAAGAAAAACTGCCATTTTCCTGTGTGTATGGACAATAGCCTGGGATACCTTAGGTCAATACAGACTAACTCAATCAACAAATCAGCAGTCAGTGTATTGATACTTAAAGGAATTATCCGGAGTAAAATGCACTTTAGATCGATTTACGGATGATTGGGGGTGCATACGTTGAGTTGACATCAAAATCATGTCATTCGGATGTGTTTTGAGAAAGTTCGATTGTACCGTTTTCAGTCACAACTCGTAGCCTGGAAGTGAGCGGGGCATTTAAATTGCGCCGCTACAAAATGCTATTTTTATACCTCTTCTACAGTTCCAAACAACATAACACTTACGTGGTAGTGAGTAGAGGGTCCCTAAAGCCAAACCAAAGTATCCCTAGGTCTTTATGTGGTCGAATAGAGTCTCCAGAATGAATTTCATCAAGCCAGTACCTTTCCGGAAATGTTGCCATCTTTGCTGCCTCTTCAGGGGAAAGTCCGTAGGAGTCTTATTGCTGAGTGTGTTGTAACCGTGTTGTAACCGTCGTCGCCGTTTAAAAAAAAAAAAAAAAACATAGTCCAGTCCATACAACTTCATTTCAATTTCGAAAGAAATACTGGACTATGTTTTTTTTTTTTAAACTTGAAATTGTTACAACACACTCAGCAATAAGACTCCTACAGACTTTCCCCTGAAGATGGCGGCAAAGATGGCAACATTTCCGGAAAGGTACTGGCTTGATGAAATTCATTCTGGACTCTCTATTCGACCACATAAAGACCTCGGGATACTTCGGTTTGGCTTAAGGGACCATCCACTCACTACCACGTAAGTGTTATGTTGTTTGGAACTGTAGAAGAGGTATAAAAATAGTGTTTTGTAGCGGCGCAATTGAAATGCCCCGCTCACTTCCAGGCTACGAGTTGTGACTGAAAACGGTACAATCGAACTTTCTCAAAACACATCCGAATGACATGATTTTGATGTCAACTCAACGTATGCACCCCAAATCATCCGTAAATCGATCTAAAGTGCATTTTACTCCGGATAATTCCTTTAACTCTAGTTCTATCTCTTCCTGGAGAAAAACCGCATCTTCGAATGTCTACTGGTGTTCAGGTTTTGGAAAGAAGATTTTGTGCCATTTTGTTTTGTGAATGCAAATAATTTTCTATTGATTGCAGTTATTTACTTTTTGTACACATTTTTTGTTTATTTGTTCTGCAAGTCCTATTATTGTCTCAGGGAAATTGAGAGGCTATAGAATAATGCGACATTTATATGTAAGATGAATGTTAAAATAAAACATGAACAATTAAAGTTGTAAAAAAAACAATGTCAGTTGTCATCTTAAACCTTGTAAACCTTACATGTAAACTTAACTTGATATAGCATAGCTGACGTGAATATAATTTTTGGTAATGGTTGGCATCACAACACTGATATGGGGAAGACTATCCAAACTTGATACTGGTGCAGCTAGTGTTTTTTTTGTGTGAAATTGAAAAGCTTCTAGACCCACAATAATGATATAGTAGAGTATAGTTTATAGTTGTGTCTTCTGTGATTATTGATACTTTGATCATTTAGATATTCCTGACATGTAAACTTAAAACACAGAAAGTATGTTTGTACAGTGCACAGTAATACACTGTTAATATATTATGCCGTTGCAGTTACATCGTCATTATGAGCCCAGAAGCATTCATATCAAAACATCAAAAAAATACTTGAAGCACCTTTAGATAGTCAAGCATGTCTTAAACCACTTGTGCACTTCCCTAGTCTCAGAGGAATGGTCCCTTCATCAGGTGTTGAAAGAGTAGGCCTTCAGGACGTCTTTACCATTCACAGCCTCCACTGAGCCCACAATACTAATGTAGTCACAGGCCACAACGGTGAATCCTCTGTAGACAAAAATACAAAATTATAAGATGTCGAGACAGATTTCTGACAAGACCTATTTCTAGCCAGAATTACAATTACAGACCTGCCAACCTGGAATAGATATTTTGAGCACACCTTTTTAGCTCATCTTGGTCTATATGTGTGCAGTCAGATAGACGCAACATATAAGTATAAGTATATATACAACTCTGGAAAAAATTAAAAGACCACTGCACATCTGTCTGAGGTCATCCAGAATGACATTCGATTGAGTTAAAATATTCAAAATTAAGAGACCACTGCAATTTTTGAATATGACCGTCTACTCTTTCGAAAAATGTGCAGTGGTTTCTTCATTTTTTTCCAGAGCTGTAAATATATTTTGGATAGCTGACTCATTTATTAATGATAAATCTAAATTTGAGCTGAGTGTGTAACTGAAAATAAGAACTGAACCTTTACAGTGGTACATTTTAAAATATGTAAATCTTTGCCTGGATTGTTTGCAATCCTGTTTTTTAAAAGAGAATTTTGTTGATCTGAAGGACAGATGCCATTAGTTGTTGGTTTTAAACTTTCTTGTGTTTGCCAAACACTGTCTGACCCCCTTAACATGGTTTCTGCAGACTGATAACGTGTATGTGGGTGTTATGGGGAGTGGTGGTTATTATTTACCACCTTTCACAGATCCACTAACAAGCATAATTCTAGTTTAATAGTTTGTGGTAGAATTGTTGTATAAAAGCAATATAGCACGAGTGAGAGTGGGGTTGGCCATGGATATTCCCACGGGTGTTGTTCGGCCGTAGCCACGAGGCCGGAGGCCAGTAACATTTATTCACCATAAATTAATAAAGTTGAGTGGTTCTGCAAGGTAGACTATGTTTCCGTTTTTTTGCAGTACCATGTCCCTTACATGACATGGCCCAGTGTCCTTGTAACATGCAGCAAACCTAGATATGAATGTGATTTCAGCCCGACTTTCAACATTTCTTTCAAGAAGACACGTAAACCACAAAGACCCGTAACGAGGGATCTGGAATGTTGGTTACCTAGCAACCAAGACGCTGTCTATTGAAAAGGGAACTATGTGGTGAAGTCCCGCCCCTTCTACTTCCGGTCCATGGGACCTATCTTTCAAAAAATTATGAACGGGAGTTAATGGAGAGATAACAATTATTTTTTGGTCCAGTTTGAATTGTGCCACAAATTTCACATATGATGTGTGTGAATTTAAAAGATAATTTTTCACGTCAAGAAAGTACTGTTGTTCGATAGACTTCAAAAGTTATGTTGGTGTCACTCCCCGATGTGAGTCGCTACCGGATGTGAGTCGCGCATGCGTAACTTTGCGACCATAGATATATATACTGACTAGATGTCGCCTTGACTACTGCTGTTCATTGGAACGAATGCGTCAATCGAGACGCCATCTTGCCGCGATGGCCCACTCCTCTATAATGCATTAACGTCAATCTGAGCAAAGATCTAGCGAAAATAAAATCACCATAAATCAAGCAATTATCTAGTTTTTTGGGCTGTTCCAACTGACAGGTATGTATTTATGGTCGAGTCTAGAGAAAACTAAGCTTTTGACGATAATAAAGATATATTTTACCCATCTAGCCCCATAGACTCCCATTCATTCTGCAATAGCTAGCGGCGGCCCCTAGAGGAACAATGAGTGAACTGCAACCAGGTTCGATACAATGAAAGTAAAGAGGCTCTCCGTAGACAGGCTCTGGTTAAGGCCACATACCTCTCGTCTCGTTTACTCGTGTAAGTTGTAATCTTACCAGAAGTTGCTGTAGATCTGTAGAACATTTACTTCCGTGCTTTAACGTGGTCTGCTACTTCATACGCCAGTCGTTACTTTTTTAATCATGGGCCAAAGCTATGGGCAAACGAGATGTAGCTTAATTCACAAATGACAAAGCCGTGAGAAAAGTGATTTTCTTACGTTTCAACAACAACGAAACCGAGTTTTCCATCATTGTGAGAAGTTCACAAATTTGTCGCTAATCGCTAAAAAGGTTTTCTGTCGCTGGGGATGGCCAAACGTCGCTAAATAGGTAACATTGACAATATGGGAGAACTAGTTTAGAGCTTCAGATCCCCGCTACAAGATGGCGGCGGTGTTGACGCATGCTGAGAAGCCGAAGTCGACATCTAGTCAGTATATCTATGCTTTGCGACTACCTGTGCTGTTAGCCACAAAATAATGACATTAGCCTACACAGCAGTAATGTTTTATTTAGCGTAAGGCATCACATTTTCACGGCATGATCTCTAATGTCAGTTCTAGATTAGAGGCTGAAGTAGCCTGCTAGCGAGAGACTTCTGTAATATCAATAAAAATGTACCTACATAACGAAGTTTGTTCACTGCTGGCAAGTAAGTAAGCAATCAAGCACAACAAAGGCTGTCACTTGAATGTCGTTTGCTAACGTTAGCAATCAAACAATCTTAGATAGCTAAAACGTTTTTGAAACAGAAAAGTGAATTATTTTATGGATTTCAGTCGGATCCCTTGGCGTTATGACGTAAAACCTATCAATCTGAGCATGCGTGACTCACATCGGGTAGCGACCTATTTTTTACAGTCTATGGTAGCGACTCACATCGGGGAGTGACAAATCCACTCAGTGGACTACATCTCGTCTCGAACGATGTACGTCACCAACGTAATGAAACGATAAGAGCTGTTATGCTAGTTAACGGTTGCATCTTGCTGCCTGCTATGTCACTTAACAGTATGTAATGTACAGTCTATAGACGAATACAACTTACCTGATGTGTTTAATCCTCTGACTCATGGTATTTTCTTCGGCAAGGAAAGCCCAATTAAGACCTGTTGCTGGTATGCTTGTACAATCTAGTGTGGCTGTGAATGAGCTAACGTCACTAGCGCGACTGATGGGTTTGTAGTCGTTGGAATTACGATCTTTCACAATGTTGTAATTCAATAGTTACGAAACAAACTGGAAATGTCTTTACATGAAAAATTGTCTTTAAAATTGACAAACATCATATGTGTAATTCAAGGCACAAGTCAACCGGGACCAGAAAATAATTTATTTTTCGCCATAGACTGCCGTTCATATTTTTTTGAAAGGGGCGGGACTTCACCACTCTATCGAAAAGGGAACTATTTTTTGATGCGTAAGAACGATGTTGAAATTAACATTTTTAAACAATAATGGTGTGTTTTCAGATTATTTAGTTTGTGGTAGAATTGTTGTATAAAAGCAATATAGCACTCGTGATCGTGGGATTGGTCATGAATATCCATGACCAACAACACTCTCACTCGTGCTATATTGCTTAAATATTGCTATTTTATTTTCCTTAATGTATTTTTATCAACATTTTAAAACTGTTCACTGTTCATTTTTAACTATTATATTGTTTTTATTTCTAAGTCACTTTGGACAAAACTGTCTGCTAAATCGTTGCTAGGTTACGGGGACGCTGGCGAGACACGCCGCTCCGTCTGGCATCATGTTTTTGTTTGTTTTTATGTAATGTTTGTAATTTTATGTAATGTCATGTTTATTTTTTGTATTGGTTTGTCTAGTTAAATGTTTTCCCTATTTATTTACGCTATTTTTGATAGTTTTCGTGTTATTCTTAGTCCTTTTTACTCCTAAGTCAGCTGATGTCGTTGACATTTGTCCATTGGGAGCTTGCTATGGCTAGCTTTTGCCCTAGCTGGGCATCGGACATCCATCTATCCGTGAGCGGTGCAGCACTTCACTGTCTGGTCGAGGGGATCTCTCGGAACAGCTGGACCGAGGCTACTCTGCGAAAGATCTGCCGTGGCCGCCGAGCTGTTGCTGACCTGCGAGCTGCCATGCCAACTGCAGACTAACTGGGCCTCTGACATCATTCCATCCATCCGTGAACAGTGCACTTCACTGTCTGGTCGAAGGGATCTCTCGGGACAGCCGGACCTAGGCTCTACTCTGCGAAAGATCTACCGTGGCCGCCGAGCTGTTGCTGACCTGCGAGCTGCCTTGCCAACTGCAGACTAACGTTAACAGTGAAGAGCTGCATTCTCCCGGAGCAACAAACGGTCGCTGTTAAATCCACCGAATTGCGGATACACGATCGCTCAGTACTTTGGACTGTGCTTCCATCATCTCCAGACTACACTCTAGTAGGCCTAGCTTCTAACGTTAACGTTATATCCAGACTGCCAGTGAATTCACCGGGTTGGTCAGTTGCTAAAGAACTTTGTTGGCATTGCATCGGTTGTGAAGACACAGCTCTGTGCAGTTTTCACGGATCATCATTGCCCTTGGACATTTTCAGCTGGTTTGGAAATTGGACTAATTTTAACATCACTTTTTCCCCTTTTAAAATATATTTTCTTTTTTTTATTTGTTTATTTGTTTTGTTGTCTGTCTTGTATGTCTTGGTGTCACGGGTACGCTGGCGACTACGCCGCTCCGTCCGGCATTTTTTGTATTTGTTATTTTTTAAATGTATTTGTCTTGTCTTGATGTCATGGGTACGCTGGCGACTACGCCGCTCCATCCGGCATCTTGTGTCTTGTTACAAGGATACAAGGATACAAGGAATATTGTCACATGCATATAGTTACTGGAAGTAAGAAATGCAGTGAAATTATGTCTGGTGTCAGCCTATTTGTGCATTTATGGGGGGGTAAAAAGTGCAGTAGAAGAGGGGTTTAGTAGATTAAGTGGCAAGGGCTGCATAAAAAAGGTGGGGGAGGATTGGGATTGGGTGGGGGGCACCAACAAGGAGCACCCAAGAGCAACAGGGGCAAGGAAAAACTCCCTTACCAAGGAAGAAACCTTGGGCAGATCCACGGCTCAAGGGGCTAACCCAACTGCCAGGGGTCTTGGTGTGTGTGTTGGGGGGATGACAGGGGAGATGGGATAGTGTGCTGTGTATGTGGGGAGAGGGCAGTGTGCAATATGTGTGTTGGAGAAGCTTCCTCATGAGACAATGTGCTGTGTATTGGGGGGGGGGGGGGGGGGCAGTGTGCTGTAAGTATGTTGGGGATGTGTGTTGGAGAAGCTTCCTGATGAAATAATGTGCTGTGTATGTAGGGGGGGGGGGGGAGGGGGGCAGGGACTTACTATTGCAAGCAGAGTACTGTATGTATGATGTATGTGAGTCATGACAGTGAAGATGTGTGTGTGGGCGGGAGGGGAGTGGAGCAGTGACTGTGTGTGTGTGTGTGTGTGTGTAGTGTGTGTGTGGGCAGTGTGCTGTAAGTATGTTGGGGATGTGTGTTGGAGAAGCTTCCTGATGAAATAATGTGCTGTGTATGTAGGGGGGGGGGGGGGGGACTTACTATTGCAAGCAGAGTACTGTATGTATGATGTATGTGAGTGATGACAGTGAAGATGTGTGTGTGGGCGGGAGGGGAGTGGAGCAGTGACTGTGTATGTGTGTGTGTGTAGTGTGTGTGTGGGTAGGTGGGGGCAGTGTGCTGTAAGTATGTAGAGGATGTGTGTTGGAGAAGATCCTGAAGGCAATGTGCTGTGTATGTAGGGGGGGGGGGGGGGGGCAGTGTGCAGCAAGTATGTAGAGGAGGCTTACTGTAGCAAGCAGTGTGCTGTATGTATGTGAAGTGATGACAGTGATGATGTAAGTGTGTGTGTTGGGGGTGGGGTGGGGGGGGCAGAAAGGCTAGGCAATCAAGGACATGGGTAGATGGAGGAGAAATCAAAAATAATAAATAAAAAGTTCTATGGAGATGTGCAAAAGTTGGAGAAAGTCAGATATGTGTGTGTGTGTGTGTGTTTGTGTGTTTTGACATGTGATGAAATAAGAAAATAAATAAAAGGTCTGTAGCATAGGGAGAGGGATGTAAAAGTGCTAAAAGTCTTGTAGGTGTGTGTGTGTGGGGGGGGGGGGTCATGAGTGCTGAGTAGTGAATGAGTGCAAAGTCAGTATAGTGTGAGTTCAGAGTTCGGATGGCCTGGGGATAAAAACTTCTCCTAAGTCTCTCAGTTCTGGCTTTGTGACTTCATAGGTGTCTTCTTGATTTCAGCGGTAGGAATAATCCATTGTTAGGATGAGAAGAGTCCTTCAGAATCTTTTGGGCTCTTAGGAGTACTCTTCTGGAATAGATATCTTGTAGAGCAGGGAGTTGAGTTCTTATAGTACGTTCAGCTGAGCGCACTACTCTCTGCAGAGTACTACAATCTCTAACTGTGGAGTTCCCATACCAGATGATGATGCTACCAGTTAGAACACTCTCAACCGCTGAAGTGTAGAAGGCCTTCATGATGGATGTAGAAACTTTGAATTTCCTTAGCTGACGAAGGAAGTAGAGTCGTTGTCTGGACTTCTTCAGAACAGAACAGAGTTGTTGTCTTGTTTGTGGAGCGCTTTGGATTGCACTATGTGCATGTTAAATGCGCTTTAAAAATAAATCTGACTTGACTTGACTAAATCATATAATGCATCATGCATATTCAAAAGAGACAAGAGAGCAATGATTTCAAAACTTCCACTAAATGATGCATTTAACTAGTAACAATGGTCTTGCATCAAACCATTCCATTTAGGATCACAAAGGTGGCTAGGCAACACCATGATGCCATAGAACATAGCACAGGGTAAACTGGAATTTTTGTTCACTCTTTCTTGAGCTTGTGTAAAAGTTGGCTAGTTTCAGATTTTTTGATCATTTGATGTTCAAACTGTGATTTCTGGCGATCTGATTTTAATGTGGTTCTGCTGGTTCTTAGGCTGCTGCCTCGCAGCACGGCAGAATGAAGATAAAACGATTAAGGAACGTGTCAAAAAATACGGACTGGAGGAACTAAAAAGAGAACTGGAGGCTTTGGGAGTTAACATTGATGAGGACGTGGATGAAACTAAAAAGAAAAAGAAGACCAAAAAGGAACTACAAAAGCTCCTAATAAAGGAACTGAAGCAGGTTGGCAATGTCAAAAACTGGACTGGACAACAGGGCTTACAAAGACGGATTCATGCCCATGGAGATCCCTGAAGATGTCCTATCTGTTCTGAATGATCTGGACACGTTCTTGGACAAACAGTTAGAAGAACGGGAGAGAAATGAACAGAGGGACAACGATGTGAAAGCCGTGCTTGGCGGTCTCCTGGATAAAGTGGACTCAAATTTGGGTGAGTAGAAGACATCTGCTCACAGCCTTGTGTCACCAGAACCAACTTTAGCTCTGAGTGATTAGTGGGCTATGTAAAAGGTGAGCTCAACATCAAAATGGTTCAGCAGCGAATTTAATGAACTGCTCCCCCATTATGTTTAGCTTCAGGACTGAACAAAAGGGAGAAAAGGAGAGAGTGTTGAGGCCAGAGGTTGGAGACAGGAAGAAGGAGGCCGAGCGGGCAGCCCGATTCTGGAGTGCCACAGAGAACCACGAAGACTCCATCCCCAGGAGGAGGCTTCGGGTGGCAAGACGCAGCAGCAGACGGCTGACCTTGTGAACGATTGACAAGAACCGTCAATAAAACCAATACCAGAAGTCAGACTTCTGACCACTTACTCTGAGTTAACTTACCCAGGTTTATCACTAAACCACGTACTTGGAATACCCCCCTGGTGATCTTCACTGTTTCTCCCCGATTCATTTCTCAAATATAATTCTGCAACCTAATGACTTGTAGGACCAGTAAGGATCGGATGGAACATATGATCCCCTATATTTTTTATTTGTTTTATAAAAAGTACATATAGACATATTACTGTATATGTCAAGAAATGTTTCTGTGTTGCATGTATGTCTATCAAGGCGTGCTTCTGTTGATGATTTAGAGTTGGACCTGTTGAGCAATTGAACTTGCAATAACACTTTTGTTATCCCCCTCGACACCCCCTACTGGCCTGAAAGTGTAATTGCAAGTAGAGGGTGACACGGGAAGCAATTTTCACTCCCGTCCCATCCCGAGCCCGCACAAATACTCCCGTCATATCCCGATCACGTGACAGCCCCCCAAAAACAATTCTGTCCCGCAAAATCCCGAGAGAAAGACTCCCGAATCCCGTCCCGCTCCCTATGTTGATGTCTAAAGTTATCCGACTGTTAGGCTACAGTAGCGTGCGGTGACCATACATTTTGGTAGGGCAGAAAGCCTTGTCTAACTTTTCTTTAATAGCCGATCATTTTGGGCTATATTAAAATTACATATTTTACAGTACTTTGCTGTAGGCTATGCTTAAATCATTTCATAGTTAGATCTCATCCCATCAGTTAAGTTTGCACCGTTCTCATCACGTTAAACCAGCGAAGCATAGCAACGTTGCTATGAGTAAACAAAACAATTTTTTGTGTTCCGCCAGGGTTATGCGATAAATATATTGAGGAATGCGATCGTCAAGGTGTCATGCCCCAACATTGCATGACACATTAAACTCAACGAGAATCGCTTTCCCGGACAGCTCGTGCAATTGAATAGAGTTGTCCTTTGCTGATACTTTCGCCTGTAACTGTTTCTTTGCATCCATTTTGCCTTAGGGCCTATCGCTGAAGCTGATTGATTGTGAACAGGGCAGCTGCTTGTCTTGCTCTGATAGGCTACCAATCAACAACAAACGTATTGTGGGTTGTAATTGGTTCTCTTTTCTAAAACGAAATGCCTCACGTCTTTGGGCGCACTCACTGCATTGCAGCGTCATTTTTTAAGTTAATAATCTCTGGCTTCCCGCCAGCTCCCGTTTATTATTTCCTGTCCCGTCCCAATCACGTTACCAACAGTGAAATTTACTCCCGTACTGCGGGAAACCCGCGGGAATACCGTGACCCGCGGGAGTCCCGAAAAATTGTCACCCTCTAATTGCAAGAGCGGTTGCACTAGAGGGGCTTCCAAAAGCTGGCACAGACCCCATTACAAGTTGGAATCTATCCCAAAACCCATTACTGGGCATGTATTCTAGCAACAAATACTAATGAAATTAGTAAAAAAAATACAAATAGACAATGTATTGTACCTTGACATTGTCTGTGAGCCTCCCAATAGATGGTACTGGCTTTCAAGAGAGAGACCCTTCTCATTCTCATGATTCCAAGTCAGTACTCTCAAAGACAGATCACGAGAGGCAGTCACCACACGGAAATTGTCCTGCAGTATAAATAAATATTAATGTATGCATACATAAATCCCAAAAAAAGACATGTACAAGTTACAACTATCTCACTTGTAATGTGGTATACAAGGAGTGAAGCCCATTGGTGGTCAGCCAAAGTACTCAGATGTGGTCAGCTTATTACAGTTGATTGTTTCTTTTTTTTTCAACTTGATGGGACCAAAAGTTACAGAAAATGTAGCATTTGGACTGAGGGCAGATATTTCCTTGGCCGAAAGGCTGCGTCATTCACTCTAGTCATTAGTCAATCAGCAGCAGTCTCACCACACAAATGGACATGATGGGCTTTGTGTGGTCCTCCATCCTTTGCATGAGAGCTCCTTTCACAGAGTACACACTTATCTGGTTTCCTGCAGCCACCACCAGTGTGTTGCTGTCTCTGGCCTGAAGCAGGATGTTTGTGTACGACAGGTCCAGCTCAAAGGACTCGGTCTGCTGAACTGTACACATAATGCACTTATTACAGTGACACTCGGAAGGGCTCTGAAATATTCATATTTATTTATTTTCAATTATTCATCAATTTATATGTGCTAATTACGTATTCATTTAGCAGATGGTGAAGCACTTTACAGTGTCCAAAGCAATTTTGAGTGATATATATACTCTGCCTCTATATACTTATTTGTGGCATATGGATATGTAACCCATATGTAACGTGGTATTGTTTCCAACTTCCTCTTCCAGTTGAGTTACAGGAACCCTTTTTTAGTGATTATTCAATTTAGTTACTTTACAATTGGGTACGGGTAAGTACTGATTTTGGCTTTCTTTGTTGCTTTGTTTGTATAATCATTAGGGTGATAAAAAGATACTGTAAATGTCCCGAAATGCAAGTGTATTTAGGTATTACAGTAATTTATTTTGTTCTTGGTCTACTTTACCTGTGTCCAGCTCCTGTACGTTACCTACCAACAATCCCACTAATGAGCATTTACCTGAGGGTTCTTCATCATATTTTGTCTTTGTCATGCTGATGTTGAAGACAGAGAGGTATTTTTTCTGTGAGAGATCACTGCGGTGGATCACCGCCACCCTGGCTGAGTGTGATGGCAGGAAGGCTGCAGAATAGACACCACAGACGGACCTTGGCAGACTAACACTGACTGGACCCTCACCCTCAGGGCCACTGGACAAACTTGGACTGAAGAATATCTAAGTAGCAACGATAAAATAGTAATAAATAAAAAGAAGTAAGTAGTAAAAAAATAAAGATGCAAGCATTGATTAAACTGTTAAAAGTTATACATAAAACACAACGTGACTAGCACTATATTTGCTACTCTCAAGACAATTCTTTTATACCTTTGGACTGAATTCAGAGCAATCCTTTGTGGCCGTTAGAATCCACTTTTTGTCAGGGGATGATAGAATCAAGTTAAGTCTGAATGAGTCAAACACCACATGACTCGAGAGCTTTGACAATGATGGACTCGTCAGTGTATGTAGCGCCCCATTATTTGACCCAACCTGGCAAAATAATGTATTTATTGTTAATTATTTGTTAATCCTGCATAACTTATTTATTACATGTATTATAGTTTAAGCATTAACTAAATTGAGCTTCAAATGAAAGAAAACAGAGGCACAGATGGAGAATTCGTATAAAAAGGTCAATTTTAAAAATACTTATTTGCCCACTAAGCTCTGCATCTGTAATCCTCTATTTGTGCCTTCTCTAAAATGCAAAATCTTTAAAACAAAAAAAATTCTCATCAACACCCAAATCCACATGAATGAAGGTGGGAACTCACAATGATGACTGGCTTGTCATTGATGCTGCATGCATACAGTGTATTCTTAGGTGAGCCTGTGGAAAAAGAAGCCACTTCCCCACCTGTTGGCCCCTCCCAGGCTTTCACTGTTCCAGTGTTGTCCACAGTGACCACTACATTATTCTGCAGGTCTGCAACAATGTCGCAAAGCGGTCTTTGCTCAGGACTTGACCACAGCTGGGTGGCCTATCGAAAAAAGAATCAGATGCCATTCTCCATATTGTAAGCCAGTGTATCATCAAAGTGAGTTTGAAGCCAACATGTTTAGATAAAAAGAACTACATAGAGTTGCTTTGAAGATGCTGCGTCCATGAATACATATTGCATTATGCATAAGTATTTAGTGTTGCAGTGAAACGACTTGCCTTTTGAACATCCCAGGCCCTCACTGTCCCATCCGTGGAGGCACTGCACACTATGGAGGACTGGTTCCAGAACTCAGAGACTGCATTGATCCCAGCCAAATACACAACACCAATGATTTTGCCTGAGGTTCAAACAGACCATTAGTTACAGGCACACTGACACCTTCAAGCACCCTACTGTGTGCACACAATTACCACAATCACAAATATAAAATATAAATGAGATTATTACACTTTTAATAGCCATATGAACCCTAAGTGGGTGCAAAACATGATACTAATTTAGTTAGTAGAGTACTTGAGACAAACTAATTTTTCACTCTCCACTGAATCACATGTATTTCTCTCTCTCTCTGTCTAACATTATGCATACAAACATTCTACTTTACCGTTGTGGCCTCGCAGACTTTGGCAGGTGTAGTCACCACCCGACCTTCCAGTCTTCATTTTTAACTCCAAGAGGGCACGTCGCAGGTAGTAGCTTTTCCAGCTCTGCTTGCCGATGTCAGACAAAAAGTTGCCAATATTGCAGAAACCCCATCTCCGCAGACAGATTTTTCTAAATGGGATGGAGTTCAGGAGTAGAGGAGGGAAAAGTGATGATTGATTGACTGATTAATTAGTTGGTTGGATGGTTCATTGATTGATTTACCATCGGCCTACTTACCGCCAAAGCCATGGAGTCTCTGCTGCCTCATGCCATGCCTATTTAAGACAGAAGTAAACCAGATTCAGAGCATGAAATAGGCCCTCTGATATCCGGCACATGCTTTGACATCTACTGCAACTGCTAAATCAGTGCCTTGTGAGGCTTTCACATACTGCTTTTTCTTTCCACAATTATATGACCCAATAGCCTCTGAACAGTCAGTCATGCCCTAAACAGCTAAGCCAAGTTTAACTTGCAATACGAGCAGCAAAATGTGAACACAAGTTTGGTATTGCATACAATAGTATAAGCAGTGCTTGACAGAATGTTCACAACAGCATTCAAAAGATGGATTTTAACAAACGCATAACAGGCCGATGGTGAAAAACGCCAAATGGAAGATGAAGAACACAACTTGAACCATTAAAGTTACCATGAAACCACATTGGTTAAACGATTTGTGACGTTTTTGGGAAGTTTACCCAATTTAGTAATATCTTATAACAACATGCATAAAACATGTGTATCCAAATCGCAATTTATAATCTACAAATGCCTCCTCCACCGCCCTAGGAAATATCACTTCCGCAATTGACTATCGACTCACCCTTTGCTTCGCTTACCTTACAAACATATGATGCTATTATTAAGTCTTCGTCATGTAAGTATGAAAAGATCAAAATTAAGCAATCGAGAGGTAGGTCAAGTGGGCCCATTTGTCCAGCCAGTTAACCACTGACTGTATACAGTCAGACTTCCTACAATCGCTCGCTGGTCTGCCCTGCAGCTTCTGAAACTCTTTGCTGCAACCTCAACCTCAACAACCTCCTCCTCAACACTCTTGACAGCGATTTGTTGACATTCACTACGGCACTCATGGAGGGACAAACCGGACCGGAAGAATTATGTGTCATTAGAAAGAGTCGATGTTAAGAAATACTGTAAGCCTATGTTTTTACATTTCTGACGTTAACGTTCTGACGTTAACTACATTTAGTAGTTGCCTGCTTCGGACGGTTTGTACAAAGTCATGGTACATTTTATGTAGGCATAAAGATAAGATGTAGCTTTGTGAAGCAAGCAAATCCAAATTGTATAGGCCTAATATTGCGAGGAATATACAAATAAAATATTTAAATACAAGTTTGGTCGCTCTTCAATATAAGCTTGAACAATTATCAGCATACCGATGGCCTAACCTACCAGCATTTACCAGACAAAACAACATACAGTAGGCTACTCCTTCATGTTCATGTTTTTCCTCTTTATTTTGACTATTTTTAGGCCTAGAACTAAGCCTACCGAAGGTCATAATTATGAAATATATGGAATCATACAGTAAGCAGGAAAAAATTGTAAACAAAGCTAATTTGAAAATATTCGATTCTCTAAAGCAGATAGGCTACAACAATATTATGGCAACACTTCAATAATGACAATGGCACACTTTTAGTGTTACATGAAGCTTTTTAACAGTGATTGTGAAAAACCTTTGCTACAAGGTTGCATCAAATAAAAAAAAAATGTTGTGATAATGTTGCGACAAACTTTTGTGACACTGTTGCAACAAACCTTTATGGCAATGTTCTGACAATTTTGTGACAATTTAATTTATTTCATTTCGTTTTCCATTGCATCAAGGTGACAAAAATGTTGCGACAATATTATGACTCAGTTCTTTTATGACAAGGTTGCAACAGACTTTTGTGACAGTGTTCCAACAATGTTATTGCACACTTGAACCCGGGACCCAAATGTGGTGTGCTGTAGTCATTTGCGCCACAGCGCCCCCAACAATGTTGTGACAAACTTTTGTGACATTGTTGTGACAACATTTTGTGACAATGTGGTGTCAATATTATGGCACACTTCTTTTTCGACAACGTTATGACAAGCTTTCGAGACAATTTTATGGAAACACTGACAATGCTGTGACAAACATTTACGACAATATTGCGAGAAACTTTTTTAACAATGTTGAGACAAACTTTTGAGATAATGTTGAGACACACCGACACTTATGGCACACTTCTGTTATGACAATGTTGTAACAAACTTTTATGACAATGTTGCAACAAACTTTTGTGACAATATTATGGCACAATATTGCGACAAACGCAGTGTGTTGCAATATTATGCTACAATGTTGTAATACTATGGCATACTTCTTCTACAACATTATTTTCAACAAACCTTTGCGACAATGTTGCAACAATGATGCGACAAACTTGTGCAACATTTTGCATCACACGTTTGGACATTCTTGTGACAATATTATGGTACACTATTTTTATGACAATGTTACAACAAACTTTTGTGACAATTTTATGGCAACACTGACAGTGCTGTGACAAACATTTACAACAATATTGTGACAAACTTTTGCAACAATGTTGCAACAATATTATGACAATGTTATGTTCAATTTTTTAGCGACAATATTGCAACAATATTATGCCAATATTATGTCCAATATTGTCTTGAAATAGGAGACCTATGTAGACCTATGTAGATTCTGCTTAATTAGCCTGGCCTCTATTGTAGTCCTCCTCTGTGTTGTAAGATTACTGCACTGTTTTGCACTGGACTGGACTGGATTAAATGAAAAAGAAAGCGTGAAACCCCAACCTCATATTGATTAACATAAATTCGTTTCTTAAATCTTAATTTGGTCATTAGGCAGTACTATAGATTTTTTGTAGGCCTAGTCTGCCATGCTATTGTTAATACACCATCAGTCACAACAACAACAACAACGACAAAAACAGTAGTCATTTTTGCATGTTCGCCATGGTCTACCCCAGTGTTTTTCAACCACTGTGCCGGGGCACACTAGTGTGCCGTAAAAGATCATCAGGTGTGCCACAGAAAATTACCAAAATGTCACTCACTGGTCCAGAAAAGCAACTGTTGCATCAAAGAATTTATAACCACATGCTCTCATTGATTGTATGATTGCACTATTTGTGGTATGCAGGCATTGTACAACGGGGGCCCCATATCCAGTATTCACAGAATCATCACATGTCCAGTTCATAAAAACAATTAAATTAGATATAGTAACCTACAAATGAAACAGAGGGCGCTTGTTTAATTGAGCAGGTCTTGCATAGAAGCCATAATAAGGCCATATCTGTGTATTATTTGAAATTTTAGGCTATGGTATGTTTATTTTTTCTTCACACAGGATGTTAGTGTGCCGTGGGACATTTTAAGTGTCAAAAGTGTGCCGTGGCACAAAAAAGGTAGAAAAACACTGGTCTACCCAATTTAAAATATCTTGCCAGCAGACTATGAGCATCACACATACAAGTTAGAAAAATGCTCAGGAGATGGCGCTGTTGTAAAGTGTAAAGGCCCTTTTTATTATTTATTTATTTATACAGAACTCTTGGAGGGACAAACCTGAATTATCAAGTAAAATCCAGTAATTAACCTAAGACATAATTATCCAACTTTCTGAATAGGACAAAATGTTTTTAGGCTATGTGTAAAGAGAGGGTACAAGACAATGGTGTAAATAAAATTGTATTCAAACTATTTATATTAATATATATTGTTTAATATGATATATATTGACAGTTTGTTCCTTCAAATATTGTCTTTTTTTTAAATGTAGTAGCCTGTGCAGGGGTATCGACCTGAGGCTAATGACAGAATACACTTTCATTCCTATTTTGTCCCAGTGAAGGACGAGGGTAGCTATAGACTAATTAGACCATTTTCACCATCATCAGGGACCGTGATTGAGGGTTCCCTGATGGTGAGAAGCACATCATGTCAAGGTGTGCAATAGGTGTACATATCAGGCAAAAACCTCTGTTGCTGCAGGTAAACTGTAGGGCACCCCTGCGCCATTCCCCACTATTAATGAACACGTGAAATCACGGCAGCGAAATCATAGCGCTTTTTTCTCCCAAAACACGCCCCAGTCAGTGAGGTAGCTTATATAGATCTCCGGGTAGTCCAAGAAGTTTGCGCCGCACAGCAATCTAAGCCCATCTCCACTCGTACCTGTGCACTCTCGAAATGAAGCCAGACGCGTAAGCAGACTTAAGACGCAGGACAGGATCAAGGATACAACAGAAGTCGTTTATATGGGAACTACAAAGCGTTTTATGGATTCCTACACTACTGATCGGGCATTGCTTGGACAATGATCTTACTTAGCTGAAAAAAAGTCGCGCTATATTTCGCACGCGTAAAACCGAGGATAATCATGTGCAGAAAAACGCGACGCTGGATATTCCGTGTATTTCTGTGTCTTGGAATTATTTACTTGAAAATTGGGTGAGTGGTTATCTTTAATCTTTCATCTTTAAATTAATGAAATTTTCGATCCTTTAGAAATTTTAAACATAGTTTATTATTAACTTTGTTACCAGTCCCGAACTCCGGTGACAGGAAACGAAAGAGTAGGCTAAAGTGTAACTGCAACTTTGAAGGCTATACTGCTGAAGTTTATACAGAGAATATCCATCTAAAATGTAGGTAATTGTCCCTACGACATGAATAGTTTGTAAAAGTTACTACTGTAACCAAAACAATCCAAGACATATCATACTACCCCAGTCATGTCTACCAGGTGAGCTGCAATCGTTGTAATTGCACTGGAGGACAAGTTGTGTATGAAATTGCTACCGGAAAATGTCCATTGTCAATAGATCTGTCCGAATTTACGCATATTAATTAACACATGACCTACTACCTTACATGTAAGCATTCCTAATATATTTCATTGGCCTGTAAACTTATTCTTGAATATTCAGGACTTTCTCAGATAGGCTACTCGCCATTCACGCATGCATATAGCCTACATTAACCAAGCCAAATCTGCGTTTTATTAGAAAAGGTTTCACTGGGGTAAAATGTTGTCACTGTCACTGATATGATCTTATCTTGATCTATCACAGTGGCTTCTCCTCTGTCGTGGCCCTGGGAGCAAGCATAATATGTAACAAGATTCCCGGTTTGGCGCCTCGACAGCGGATCATCTGCCAAAGTCGACCCGATGCCATTATTATCATTGGAGAAGGAATTCAGATGGGAATAAACGAATGTCAGTACCAATTCAGAAACGGACGCTGGAATTGTTCTGCGCTGGGAGAGAGAACCGCCTTCGGGAAAGAATTGAAAGTGGGTATGTTAACACCCTTTTAACCTTGTCTAAAACATGTACGCTGATCAAAATGGTGATATAACAACCAAAGTTTATTAAATGTGCAATGGCATACAATGGCATTAACATACAACGCTAAATGTTGAACGTCTTTGTCTACGTTGTCAATCAGTCTCTACGTGTCTTTTTGGAGACTTGGCGCACTGTAAAGCTCTACGCTTCAGAGAGTGAAACGCTCCGAGCGTTTAAGCTTCCTACCTACATGCCTTAGATATCTGCTGGATGAGATGAGCACTTGTTTAATACCTGGGGTCATGAAAGCACGCGCAGACGTGTACAAAAGAGAAGGCTACTTGGATCGCAGCCGGCTGTGTGACTGATCCGTCTCTGGCTCAGGTGAAGGCCGGATCCAGTCCAGTGATATCTGCTATTTGACCACCCCAATCATATTTGAGCTGTCAGTCAGTCTGTGCAGTGTGCGTCTAGAAGAAAACGGCATTATGTTGTTTGTTTCCCCATAAGTCTCAGGTCATGTGAAAAATGGACCTGGGTAGTGTGGCGGTGACCTAACAGCCAACCGACCTCAAAAGGCATTTCATCTATAGTCCTGAACTTTATGGGTGACTTTAGCTGCAGATGAATACTAAGCCTGAAAGAAAGGAGAGAGAGAGAGAGAGAGAGAAACAGAAAACAACTTTTAGAACTCCCTAAAGTCACATTTCACAACACAAGGGTTTTAAAAGCAGGCCTTTGATTCCGGAACTTTTTTTGGTTTTACGCGACGGGGTATCTTAACTTCCTGCTCGATTCAATGCGCTTTGTAAGACAGGTGGAACAGTGTCGTTCTCAAAGGACTGTGCGAACAGTGCGCTAAAAGTGAGAGTACCCTCTGTTGGCCCGAGGTACGGTATCAAAAACAAGCAGCGTGAAAGAACTCCCATCTATTGAGGCTAGTCTCATGAGGGACCTTTGTTATTTTCTTGCTTATCTCTCTAACCCCTTCTGAGGCTTTTAGTGCCCGAATATTGGTTCTTCCCACGAGTATAAGTTACAGATCATTAGAAGATGACAGAGGGGAAGACAGTATTGGACACATCTCCATGCACATCTCCATGCATGTTGTTCATGCAAATGACAGCTGGGTTAAAGGTGTCAGGCAGTGAGCTGGGTGGCCATCAGGCATCCACCTGACACATATCCAATGAACAAACCTGTAGGCCTACAAGAATCTCCCTTTATGTAGCTTCCTATGTAGCGTCACAGTTAGGTACATTTACATATTTGATTTCAATTCATGATTTATAGGCGACTTAGGCCGAGATCAAGATCCTTGGCTAGGTGAGATGTAACAATATGATTATGAAAGGCTGAAATGATGAAATTAACTTTCAAGTAAATGGTTGTTCACTGTTTGAGCATGTGCGAATTTATCAAGAGTTCTATTTCTCTGCTCTAGCCAATACAACACAGAAATAAACCTTTAACATTTCCAGCTTGACAAGCACAGTTCTCATGTATCATGCATAAGGAATGGCAGCAGAGCTGTGGAGTATACAGTACAAACTGTACATGAAGCCCAAATATGTTTGGCTTTGTTACTTTTGCAGAGAAAATGCAGTTTTCAGTCGGTTCTCAAACTATTTTATTATGAAATGAAAGTGGTTCACAGTGATTCAACCTCAGTCGTCTTCCACAAATGCCAGTCAAGTGCTGATGGTTATGTTTTCTCTTTTGATTTTTTCTTCGGTCCTGCGCCTGAAGTAAGTCTTTTTTCCTGGATCTGCATGTTAGCTTTCCACTTTGTTCCACTTCTGCAGATACAACCTCCATTTTGCTACAATATTAATGTCTTTGAAACTCCAACACTGGAGAAGTCACAGATACAAAGATCTATGTGGAGCATACCCAAGAGATGGCAGAAAGTGAATGCTCCTTAGGTGACGACAATCAGATAAACGTTAACAAATTATTGTCAGTTCAATCCAAATAGCCTTTGTAGGTCTTCCTTGCAGTTGACTCAAACCAAGGAGGGTGGGCAAATAATTGATTTGTAGGAGTAAGCAAGAGATAACTTCCGCATCAAGATGGGTGGACTTGACTTGGCAGAATGAGTACACAGAATGTACCAGTCACTGAACTGATCAATAACTCTCCCTCCTCAACAGTCTCCTCATTCATACAGCTTTATCTCCGGCCATGTATCTATTGATTGGCCAGTTCGTAATGGTTGACATGGACAATATTAAATACCATTAAACACACATTGGTTCTTGATATTACGACACAGGCTGCTACATACCATATAATCACTGTGATACTGGAAGTGTGAGTCATGATTATGATGTATCCTACTGCAATTCTTAGTGTCTGTATTGACCACAGAACTACATGAGTAATCCATAATCCAGTTTGATGTCTACAGTACTGACTCGGGCGCTCTGTTTCAGGAAGTAAAGAGGCTGCCTTCACCTATGCCATCATAGCAGCAGGGGTGGCCCATGCCATCACAGCAGCCTGTACCCAGGGCAACCTGAGCGACTGCAGCTGCGATAAGGAGAAGCAGGGATTCTACGGCCGTGGCGATGGGTGGAAGTGGGGCGGCTGCTCAGCAGATGTCCGCTACGGCATCGGCTTCTCCAAGGTGTTCATCGATGCCCGGGAGATCAAGCAAAATGCCCGCACGCTCATGAATTTGCACAACAACGAGGTGGGACGCAAGGTACGTTCAGCAGGAAAATAAAATAAAATATCTTAATTTCTCATGCAGTTTCATTTATTTTTTACTATGAAGGTCTCAAAAGACATGAATGAAAGAACTTATTAGGGAACATTAGTTTCCAAACTAAGACAAAACACAAAGGCATGTTGTGGTTGATTGATGTGAACCACCCCAAAGTCTTGACTCCAATCAAAAGAAAAAGAAGAAGAAAAAGTGGGGAGGAATTGTCTTTTAATAGCCAGGATGGATTAGTGTACGGCTTAGTGGCGGAGGCCCTGGCATAGTGATTGTCATGCTCGGGAGCCTGCAGCGCTTGCCAAGGCCTTGGCCACTGAGGGCACCGGTAAACGGCCAGTGAAAAGAGGGACTCCAGGCTTTCAGGGAGAAAGAAGTTGAAGTGTCCGTCTTCAATTACCAACCACAGTCTCTGAGCCAAAAAACGAGAGGACTGTCTGAAAGCATTAGGTAATGTAGTTTTTATGTCTTGAAACTACAGTTTGTGTTACAGTTATACTTCCTCACTAGAATAATCAATTGTGATGTTTAAGCGCATCATTACCTAGAAATAATTACAAAAATACTTTGTCAGGCACACACAGACAAACTGGCTGTGAAACGTTGATACACAAAACACCTTCATTTGTTCTTTGGTATGGGGCATTATGGGCAGTTTGACAATTCTATACATATATTTGATCAATTTCAACATTGATCAACATAGCCTCAATACAGATCATTTATGAGAGGCATTGATCATCCTCAAACCGATGGATGTTAGTATTGTATCATCACAAAGTGATGATGTTTCAGTGCAAGCAATAATTCATCTCCAACAAGTGTTTTCTATCTAATGCACAGTACCATGTAGTGTGTTGAACGAGTGCAAAACACTGTGAGACATTCATTCAGGTTTGTTTAATGAGGGGTGAATCATCCCACCTGACCTCACCCCAACCCTACTACCACAGAACAGTGACTCATTTCAGAACAGCCCTCAGTGCAGCCCACTCTCAGACACTGCGTGATCGTTTCACTTCAGGGTTTTTGTCCGGTCTCATTCAACAGTGCCTTATCTGGCCAACCTGCCTCCATTGCCTTCTGGGGATCCCACTGTACGGAGAGGCTCACTCTGTTCTCGTATCTGTTTGATTCCTATTCTCTTTTCTAAAAGAGTTCTCTGTAGGGATACCCTCCCCTCCCCTCCCCTCCCTCCCTCCCTCTTTTAAACATGCAAATCAAAGTAATTGGCAAGGATCAGGAGATTAATTTACATCAAGCGAGGCTAAATACAAGATGCAACAAGTTCAGTCAAGGATACTGTCAAGGAGGGGAACCAGTGTGTCAGAGCATAATTTTCCACATCAAGCCTATTTCATACACGCAGTTCTACCCAGTAGATTTCATGGAAGCTGTTTTCCTTGTTGTATAATTCAGCTGAAATATAAATCAATTAAATGTTTTTTTTTAGGCAATATGGATTAAAAAGCCTGTAATTCAGGCTTTGATGACACACACATTTAATAGCCCAAATTGTTTCCTCCCCCAGGTTCTTGAAAGAAACATGCGTCTAGAATGCAAGTGTCACGGGGTGTCTGGGTCATGCACCACCAAAACCTGCTGGACTACACTGCCCAAGTTCCGCGAGCTGGGCTACACGCTAAAGGACAAGTACTCACAGGCCCTGCATGTGGAGCCGGTCAAAGCCAGCCGCAACAAGCGGCCCACGTTCCTCAAGATCAAAAAGCCCCAGTCCTATCGCAAGCCCATGGACAGCGACCTCGTGTACATCGAGAAGTCGCCCAACTACTGTGAGCCGGACCCTCTGACGGGCAGTGTGGGAACGCAGGGCCGCATCTGCAACAAGACGCTGCAGCACCACACGAGTGGGTGCGACCTGATGTGCTGTGGCCGCGGCTACAACACGCACCAGTACTCACGCGTCTGGCAGTGCAACTGCAAGTTCCTCTGGTGCTGCTACGTCAAGTGCAACACCTGCAGCGAGAGGACAGAGGTGTACACGTGCAAATGAACAAGGCGTCTTTCTTCTCTCAGATCCCCACTCTTACCGCGTGCATGGTAAGCATTTTATCTGGCCTGTGGGCAGGTTTTTGTTTTGAAGGGAGGCATACATTTCTGGATGGAAGACGTTTGGCGATTCTTTTAAAATTCCAATTGCACACGTCTGGAACGTCTGGAAATAGATATTTGTCGACCCCACACAATTTTTTTGTTTGTTTTCAAAAAACAGTACATTGAGAGATATGTGTTACATTGGAGGAAGTCTGGATCTGAAAGCTGGAACATACAGCCCTCAGGCTACACCCCTGTGCATATGTTATACCCCATGGAAATGGCACAGCCATGGGGTCCACATGTTGTCAGTTTGGTTGTAGCTCCTGGTGAATTGCATTGGGGCTGTCTCAATGGGCACTGACTGCTGGACAGATGGACAGACTACCATTGATATATGCATGTACAGTTGTCTATAGTCGTAATGTTTATAAGTACTTTGATGGGAGAATCACTCAGTGGAAACAGTTGCAATGGAATATAGCAGTGATGGGACTATTTAACTCTTGATGTAGACACTCAAATGATAATTAATTTATTTAACAAGGAAACTACTGATTTCTTTTTCTATGAAATGAGCTATGTTTGAATAGACATACATTATTGCATACAGTCATAGAGAAACACTGGAACTGATAATATGCTACTGAACCATACTGGCCTGTTTGGCCAGTTGACTCCATCAAGGACTTTCGCTCATAGATTTTCTCCTTCTGTTGCTGCTAGTATGGGAGTCTTGCATATGCTATAATTTAGAACCACTGGTTACTGGTTGTCAATATGACGACTTGATTTATCAAACTGGGCGTAGTGGACAAACTCAGACACATTGTTTTTCATTTGAAAATGTTAGTTGAGAGTATATTTTGTGAAAGAATATTTTTATATGAATGTTTTATTTATACTTTACTACTTTGTGTCTCATAACACTACTGTTACTGAGTTTTCTCTCTCTTTACTGTTGCAGCCAAAATTAAGGGTGACATTAAATGCTGGTACTGATAAACCTACTTCTGCTTGGTCTAAGAAATGTTTGCAGTTGATTTGATTTATCATTGATTCATCATTGATACACACTTTCTCATTTTTTACCAATAGTTGTAAACCTAGTGTGGCTAAATCTAGCTCAAAATACACTAAACTAAACATCAGGGTTTCTCAATGGCAACAAGTTGAAAACGAAATGATTCTATTTTGCCCCAAGCTAGTAATGTTATGTTTAACCCAAGTTGTACAGATACAGGGATCAGTTACCAGATGATAAGAAGTTCACATTTTAAATGGAATGACTCTGCAGAGTGTGATTGTTTTGTCTGCCGTCAGCTTTAATGGTATTTCTGCTCTTTTTGGAACCATGTTTGAGACTAGAGAAGCAAGGTCTTGCGTGGAGTGCCTGCGGGCAAAAAAAATTGTGCATGCAACAAAGGTGTGTCTGCTATGTCTCTGGCTTGTTAAAACTCTTCAACCCCTTAAATCACGAAGAAAGAAAAATAAATACCTGGCAACAAAGTGAACATGAAGACATGACTACCCTAAAGTGAACCGCAAGCAAAACCAAACCAGTCATCGTCCATTTGGAGCAACGAGCGTGATGAAGACAGTGGCTGGAGTCAGGATTTGGCAGTGCCTAATTGCAGGGCACTTTGGGGAGATCTTGCAGCCTGAGAGGCGAGGAATAAAAGCCAGGGGAGGGGTTTGCGCCTGTAATGGTGGGGTGTTGATGTAATTGATGAGTTCTGTTTCGGAGGGTGTCACGGTGATGACTTGCTCAAGCTAGGCTGGGCTGGGGATGTGGGGGTGGGGATGGTGGTGATGGTGGTGGTGGTGGGGTGGGGGGGGGGGGGTGGGGGGGGTTAGTTGGGGAGGTGTGCGGTGATAGATTGCCTTGACATCTGCCTCATTCAACTCCAGGGACACTAGTTGCTACAACAACTCTACAGTGAGCGAGAAAAATGTCAGCCAGTGGCCCAGAGGAGCCAGGCTACCCATCAGCAAAATGTTAACTATGCCGAAAAAAGAACAATTTGGGTGCTGTGTGCACAGTCCCTTACTGTAGACTAGGAATAGGAAAAGAATGCCGTTCACAAGTCGTTGAAGAAGTGAGAGATCTCAGAGCATGACGCAGCAGATTTTTAGCAGTGCCAACATCCCTCCATCCAAACTTCTTTTAAAAGAAAGGCGTTCCCAACAGGGCAAAGAGCCAGGCTCCAAAAGATGGGGTTAATTTTAAACTAGGGGACTCTTGACAACACATGTTGTATTATCTGCTGTTTGAAAAGGCTGGAGAGTAAAAAAGAATGACTGCTCTCACCACAAATGACTCTTCTGAACAACTGATGTGGATCACCCATTCAAACACATTGACTCCTTTATTAAAAGACTCATTTTAACTGGCCGCACTCACAGATATCTTTCTTAAGGTCATTTTACATATCCTATTGTTGTACTGTTAGAGACTGTGTAAGTGCATTCAGTGTTCTGGGCTTAGATCAAGACTGTCCTCAGGCAAGGGGTGGCCTGAGGCTCACTAGCCTGTTGGTTCAAAGCTTTATGGTGACAGATAATGCCTTTGGGGCAGACAGCCTAGATGGAAAGAGATATTTTCCTAGTGCTTATGTGTGTCTCACTTCAGGACGGAAATAAACAATATTTTAGTCCCACCCTGCCACCTGTGCAGTAAAGCTAGTTGGGTCAACAAGAAGAAAGTCAAGAACAAAATCAGCTGAGGTACACAAATAGCAGGCCAGTTTGTTCAGTCTGTTGTGAATCTAGGCAACAGCCTTCTTAGTTTGTTTGTTTCATCAAAATATGGCATTAGTAGTTTCAAAGTAAAATTATATTTATGCGATTTGGAGAGAAAGCAATACAGAGACAGTACAAGTGGTGATTGGTAAGTGATACTTCCAGCATGGCGGATGCCCCCACACTTCACACTAGCTGAGTTGGCATAAGAATGGCTCTGTCTCAGAACAAGCAGAGCATGAAGACCATGGCGTCAAAAGTAGGTGCTAACCCACTTCTAAATGCTGTGTTGGAATGGACTACTTCAGTGTTGGCATAGCCCCTCTTCAGGCCTAGTATCCCTATCTTAGCCTCTTGGCCTCTCTGGTTTCATCTGTGTAATGAAACACTCCTCAAAATTGGCGTTTTGGCAGGTGCAGATCCTGTAACCTCAATAAACTGCCTCACAGCAGATCCCAGTGCTCCATGCAAAGGCTGCAATTTCCTTTGATATTCTTTGATACCAGAAACGGTACCTGTAGTTAAACGATCACTGAGACGATAATTATGGCCTTATGGGTGTTTCCCTATAAACAAAGACGTCTCTCTGCCAGCACCTTGTTTAATATCTCTGCCTGCTTGAAGTGCAGCTCATCTCTCTCTTTTTTTTTGTTCTGGTGGGGGATGTATATTTACAAACATACAGTACGACGAGGTCTGACGGGAGCACCTGTGTTATCTGAATCTCTAGTAGAGCTGCAGATTTATGACCGCACTGTTTATGCTGGAGAGCAGCCAAAGGGCTTCGCATTGACGCCTGTGACCTGCTGCTGAAATAGCCAAAAGTTTTGCTTTGCTCCCCAGAAACAGCTGATCCCAGCAAAGACCTGGGCCGGACCCAGTCCAGATGCGTTGCGTATCTAAGCCGGTTGCAATCCTGCTGGGTCGAGCAGTGAATGACCAAAGATTGCGTTTTTCAAATATGGGACATGGACTCACATCGACTCCCGACCTGAGGACACGACCACGCTCTCAGTGTTCTCAGAAAGTCACAAAGACAAATTTAACTTCACTCTACTGTGTCTAATTCAATATTTAGGCAATAAGCACCGGATCCAGCAAGAGCAAATCAGAGGACCACAATAAAGACAATAATTGGCTATGGAGGCGCGAGGGGGAAGCAAAGGCAGCATGTTTTTCACTCGCTATGTCTATAAATCACCCAGCACATAATTCCATCAGTGCTACTTTTGTTTTTCTTCTGGTTGAGACATGCACAAGTACCTTAGATGTGCTCAGTAAACTGCCGAGTACAAGACGGCCTTTATGCGCCCCCCTGAGAGAGAGAAAGAAAGAGAGAGAAAGAGAGAGAGAGAGAAAGAGAGAGAGAGAGGTAGGCAGTCAGCCCTGTGGCGAGCCATCTTAAGACCCCAATGTTCAACAACACAACAGAGAAGAGCTTGCTTCAGGGACAGAGGCACTCGAGACATGAATGTCTCATGTCTCAAGCTGTGCTTTAAGAAGGACATATGCTCATGACATATACGCTCATGATGCTCATGATTTATCACTTGCATGATAAATCTGTGGTAATGAGCTAGTATATGCGTTTCATACTAAAATGGCATAATGCTTCTTATCATGCAAGGTAGGTCATCTTTAGAATACCTATGTATATTTCTGTATTACATATAAAAGGTGCAATGACACTGTTATCATATATACTGGGTAAAAATGCACATAAATTAATTTTACAGACTTTCTCCACCTGAATTATTCAAAAAGATTTTACAGATCACCCTCTCATAGCATCCTTCAGCTGTCTTTGTCTCAGGAACCCAAGCTTACATTAATCTTCCCACCGCATTTGTACCTTGACGTAAGATGTTTTGAACAAAAACACAGAACTCACTATCACCCTCAAAGCAACGAAAGACAATCACTAGTCCATTTCCAAGTTGTCTCGTTGCCAACAGTCATTCCAACAATTTCCCGCAATGATGACTAAAAGAAAGGAAATACCTTTGCGGAGTGACAGGAAGAATTTGAATTGAGTTTCTACATCAACAACAGCAGGGCAATATTTATAAAACATTAATATTGTCCAAGAGCAGAGTTGAACTTCACCTAAATATAGTCATCATCAGAAGCTATCAGGTATTCCTCAGTAATGCTCTGTTGATTTACCTTTGATCAAAGAGTTTGTCATTCAGTGCACAGCTATGCTTCTGCTTTTAATTATACAAGCTTCTGTCATTATGATTGACAATGTAATAGCTTCTGGAATCAGAGGCAGAAAGGCTGCCTGAACAGGCTGTGTGCTCTTAATGTAACCTGAGTGCATTGTTATCGGGGCATCATCATCATTACACAGTTTAGTTTCCACAGCACCAGGGTCTTAGCTAAGGTGACTCTTCGCAGTTATACTTACTTAAACACAAATACAGACAGACACACACACACACACACATACGCTCTCTCTCTCTCTCTCTCTCTCTCTCTCTCTCAAACACACACACGCACACACACACACACACACACACACACACACACACACACACACACACACACACACAAACAGTGAGAGATAAGGTTTATGAAAGATAAGGTACTTTGGCTGTGAGTTCATCAAAGGGCGACATAAGAAGGGAGCCGTTGTCTTTTTTATCATTTAATGTAAAATCATATCAACACAATACAGTATTGTTCCTGACCCTGACTATCCCTGCATTAAACGTCTCTAACACTAGAGCTTATGACCTGAACTGCCTGAACAGGATTTCTGCTCTCATTTACTATATTCTATGTAAGGAGGGGAGGGAGAGGATAGGAGAGATGATGACTTTATTTCCCTCCCACATCTCTCTAGACCTGGTTTTATTACCATGTACTGTAAGTTCGAAAATAAAATAATAGACCTTTACTAAGCATCCATTTATTTTGTGAACGTGCTTATTAAGGGAGAGCTTCTCCCCATGTGTTACAGTAGGTGAGACTCGCCACGGAGGGGAGAAGATTAATAGCATAATGACTGTGACCCCATAGTTTAGTTATTTAAACTGGCAGTATGCGCTGAAATTGTTTCATGACTTTCTGCGATGAAACACTAAAAACAAGTCAGAACAAGTGATCGATGTTGAGGAGAAGGGGGATGGAAAAAATGAGGCTCAAACTCTGCCAGATGCTGCTTGAGAACAGCAAGGACATGGACATGACCAGTAGAGCCCCTTGGTTGCATGTTTTCATATTGTTTCTTGATGATGAGGGAAAGCAATATCTAACCAACATAAATATTTTCCTGTCGAGTACAGTGAGATTCCCAGTGTTTTTTAACATGTCCGTTCCCTTCAGATAAATGACCACGGGTGACTCCAGGGGTCAGCAATAACAGCCTCAACACAACCATAGAAATCTCAGAGGAAGAATTAACACTGTCCACCAGCTTTCTCTTCTCAACACATCAATACAAAACACAAAACTTTACCTGAATTTGTCTTGTTTTACTGTGAGTTCCTCTGTGGCCAGAGAAGTGGAACCTCGATTCAGTCCAAAGTTTACTATGTAGTGATTCTGTCAGCATATTTTGAATTTATGTGATTTTGGGCACTGAAATGTACCCTGACATACTCAAACAACGGGACACTGGTTATGATAATAATGTCAATCTCCAATGCAACATTGAAGTTGAAATACAAGCACAAACACAGAATAAAACTTGTACCTGAATTTGCCTTGGTCTGCTCTGACGTCCTCCTTGGTCATAAGAGCGGAATCTCGATTCGGTTCAGACTTTCCAAGTGATTCAGCTGATAGTGAATACGAATTTGTCCACTGGTATGCACCCTAACAGCAGAGTAAACAATAGGACAGTGGTTGCATCATGCGACACTGGCTACATCGATCTTCATTTCAACAAAATGCACTGGCATAAATGTTGGGGGGAAAAAACCTTGTAGTAGAATTTTTCTACTCTTTGGTTCTCTGGGGACAGAGGGTTACAGTCTCACTGGATAGGTCACCAGGTCATCTTGGGGTCAAAGGTTAACTGAGGTGTCAGAGGAACCCAGCTGGATGCACTGCGGTGAGGTCCGGCAAAAGTAATGGTAATGGGACAATTAATGGAACAAAGGCCGTGGCATAAAGGAGGATTGAGAAAATAAGCCCTTTTGTTATCTATTAGAAACAAAACACAAGGGAAAGCCAACTTCACCTCTCGTCAACCCTACCAGATGAGTAATACTAACCCTCCGGCTATAGTGGCACACACTCAAACACACACACACACACACACACACACACACACACACACACACACACACACACAAATATGTGTCACAGCACCCGTACCCTCACTCACACACAAACAAACACATCCACAAAGACACACATGTGTGGACATGGCACGTCGCACACCTTCCAACACATTTCCATACACACACACACACACACACACACACATATCCACACATACAGTATAAACAGACTTCTCACAGACACTCACATATCCTGGTACATACACACAAGTACAAATGTACACACACACACAGACACACACACATTTATACGTGCTATCAATCCTTTTATAGCCTGTCCAGCTCCGGAGCTGAGTTAGGGCAGTCAAAAGAGGCCTGTAAACAATAGACTCTAACACAATGCCAGACAGAGACAAATTCAGTAGGCGGAAGCATTGGTTGGCTGGGGGACATAAATCCCGGCTCCGTCTGTTCCAAAGACAATCCCTATGATTCTGAAAGGGACCTGTGGCATCCGAGGTGATTGCACAGGTCAGATAAAAAGGATGACTTATCCACGCATTCAAACAGTCAGTATGTGGTGACCCCACATAGATATTACTGTACAAACATGTTTTTATCTCTTTAAAGGAAGTGGGGCATAGCAATTGCATTATGACAGATGTGATTTCATCATCTCAAATCATCTCAATACATGTTTTTTTTATTCACGTAGCTATCATACATCAATCAAAAATAATCTCTTTGGAATAAGGGTGAGGGTGAAGATAGAGTATGAGATTGGCTACGGTGACTGAGAGTGATTTTAGCAGTCTGGTAAGTACCTCACTGAAATTAAATGCCAACAATCGCAGAATCAGGAGACTACAGAGCCAGTCAGCTTTCCCAGAGAGATTTTGCTTTGATAATTTCCTCCAAGATTAGGCGTGTCTTCTTCACGTGTGTCCCTGTCATGACTTCCCCCTCTCCACTGTTAAGTTTTACACAAAAAAAACCCCACTGGTGTTCAGTCTTCCAGGCAGGCCCAGCGGACACAGATGCAACCAAAATCATAACATCTCCAGAAAGTTCCAAGAGCTCCTGAAGTTGATGAATTAGCCTGTGTTGTGTGTGACAGTCAGGTGTTGTGTGACAGCTCAGGACTAGTCAAGATCCCCATCCATCATAATAGACTGTATCATAGCACATTAAGCAGGTTTATACAAGCTAGCTTTCTGCATGCTGCCTCTGTAGCCATCATTCATTAGGAGAGAGAAAAAAAGAGGAGTGGGAGCCAAGTCAAGCTAATACTTTTTGACTGTCAACCAAATCCCTGGACATACATCAAAATGCTTGCTGTTCAGCTGAGTGTCACTCTGACTCCATAATATCTGTTTCTGGAATGTGCGATCTGCTCGGGAATTGGCAGTGAATTGTGCGGTTTTAAGCACTTCTCTTACTTGTTATGGCAAAATGATGCTGAGGAGACTGGCAAGTAAAATTAAGCTCATTGCGAGATGAAGCGTGAAGTGCTGACTTCCAGCTGAAGTCTGCTTTGGCTCCGGTCTCCCCATGACAGGCGGGAGCATGCTGATGGCAGACTATCAAAGGTGGGGTTGAGATGCAGGCAATCACATCCAAATCCTCAGGTTTAATACGCATCGTAAAGGGGCACTACTGAGGAGCTAACTATGGATTAAGGGTCACATGGGTTTCTCTCTCGTAACAGATGATGCTGTTATGTTAAGATTACGAGTTTGGATTCCCTTCCATTTTTTTAAAGATGGGTTGTCATCACTGTGAATAAAGACATTTATTGGTCTTCTCTATAAACTTTAACTTTTATAGTAAATTTCCAAGCTATTGAATGTGTGATTGAGAAAAAAGAAACCACAACATGCAACATGCTCACAGGCATCCCCATCGTGTTGCTGTAAATTCCTCGATTTGTGTTCACCACAGAGACAAAAGGCCCTTGTGAAGGTGGAGGTTTACACGATGCCGGTTTTTGTTAGCCTCGTGAGACCATCCTGATCTCGCGAGCTTCAGGGTTTCACTCGCAGATCAGTCTGGATACTTTCCGTTAAAGAACATTTGGAGCAGTTCACCAAACGAACGTCCAATCAGCGTTGGCTTTGAGGCGGGTTGAGGTGTGACGCAACGAACAACATGACGGCATCCACAGAGAAGTTTTATTCAAATTAGAAAGTATTCCTGGGTAAACTGTGAAGCTATGAGTCTCAGCCATGCAGCTGGGAGGAAGGAACGACACAGACATCCTCCACGGCTGATTCCAGTTCATAATGGAGGAATATACTTTCTTCAGAAGTGTAGGGCCTACCGTGAAAACTTGATGGGAATTGTCGTTGATTAGGTTCATAAATGGTAAGTTAAAACATCTTAACGTTTGTCACGTTACCTAACTTAATTGTATGTTAAACGGCATTAGAAGAATACTTTGTTCATCTAATTGGTTGATTTGGCCCGTCCATAACCAACAAAGGAGGTGATAGACAGATGGTTTATCCAATCAGCTAACCAGTATGTCCGCCCCTTCCCAAAAGTTCTTCAATGAAAAGTTCCCAGATGGATATGCGGAGCAAATCCATCTGGCGGAGTCAGGTTAGGTTTTTGTGAAACCAGTGAGGTTTTGTTAACGGTTACGCCTTGCGTGTACACGACGCCGGCAGTTTAGGAGACTGAAACCGATAGTTTTTGAAACCGGCTCCTGAAGTGGGAATTTTTGAAACCGCCGGCTAACTTTCGCTGTGTAGACGCCTGTTGGTGAGAAGCCGGCAATTTTATGACGACATAGCCCCACCTCTCAACTCAGCCACGGCTTGTTGTCAAAACAAACCAAACCATTTAGGCTATTTATCATATTAAAATGTTTTTCTTTCCCCTGTTATGATTTATGTGCACAATGTAGCCTATCAGCCTTTTGTGGCTAAGTTAGAAGCACACGTTAGCTTAACTTAGTTAAACATTTTAGTGTTTTCTCCAGTGGTGCTCAGACCTAATGCAATGCGTAGGCTATTGAAATTTCACATAGTAGTCACATACTACACATAAACTTTATTAGTTTAACAGTTGACTTGAAAACCGAATTGTCTGTAGTCTCCTTATTTCATGCGACTGCTTAACAAACTGTTTTAACAATGTTTTCTTCTACACGATTCACGCGAATTAGTAAAGGTGAGCTGCTGCACTTGCAGATTTGTCACTTTCTGATATACTAGAGAAGCACACAAATATGCATGACATGTTTAAAAGTCAAAAATGTATGTAGTACTACATGCACTGGACCATGAATATGCCACCCAAAAAACACCTAAATTAACTTCACGTGGGTATCGAACCACGAATAAATTGACCTGTATGCTTGCTAATCAGACGTCTATCAACTTGCGCCACAAGCCAGCTGACAGCACTTACAGAAATTGACTTCAGTTGTATGATTAAAAGAAGTCTGCTAACGTTATGATAATTGTAACAAGTTAACATAGCTGTTCATGTTATCTGGCTACCATGTTATCATGCTACCGTTGCCCAAGCCATTTAGTAGGCCTTCATGGTTAAGTATCATGGTTAAGTTTTACAAACGTTTCACTGAGGTTAGGCTGTGGCCGCCCCTACCTGAAGTGTCTAGAGCAAATAAATCAGCAAATAAATCAAATAAAAATGTGTTGCCTAATTGTGTATCCTTTTGTCCAGCCTATTCTTTTAAGAATTCAGTTCATGAAACACAGGCATTGAAACCCACACTGCAATGGGCAGGAGAAGTCTATAACGTGTCCATATTTTACACAGAATTTGCGCACAGGGAGAATCAAAATTCTTAGGCTTATAGGCTATTAACGTTAATGTTGCTGACATGTAAACATGGGTTTGATATTTTATTGATATTTTATTTAGCCTACCAATTCACACATTTGTGCTTTTCCTGTGGCACAACAGGTTAATGCCTATATGTTGCTTTGCAGTCGACATGGGTTCAATCCTCCCCATTACACGTTTTTTTATTATTATTTATTTATTTTTAGACCAGCAACGCTTCCTCAATTTAGGCTACAGATACTAGGTGGCCACAGAGAGCCTGACCAGCAGTCAGTGAAAACTTAACCATGATACTTTGAAGACCTACTGGTTTGGGCAACTACTGTAGCAAGACAACATGTACCATCAGCCGTGTTAACTTGCTACAATCGCCAGCTGACTTCTTCAAATTGTATAGACAAAGTCACGATGACTTACCAGCTGGTTCGTGGCGCAAGTACGTAGATGAATGGTTATCATGTAAGTGGTTTCATTTATGGAAGCAGGTTCGATACCCACGAGTTGTTACTAGGCTATTTGTATTTATTTTTTTGGTGGCATATTCATGGTCCAGTGCATGTAGCGTACTACAGACAATTTTGACATTTAAATGTCATGCATATTTGTATTTGTTCGTCTCCAGTTTCCATCAGAAAGCAAATCTGCAAGCGGCCACATCTGTCAAAGAAACGTCATCACTCGTTAAACGTCACCAACGCAGCCAGTTAACATGGGTGCCAGTTGCCATGTAACACCGGCACCATCGACTGGTCTGGCATATGCACTAGCCTACAGCACATTAGGCTAAGCCGGTTACACCTCTGTGTGTGCACGCGAGTTTTTTTCTTTACCGGTGTCGTTAAAGGTGTGAAAGCGGTAAGAGAAAATTCACCCGGCGGTTTCGTGTAGACGTAGCCTGAGCCTCCAGCAGGTTAGAGGCAGTCCTCGGCACTCATAAGGCGGCCTCTGCCTCGCCCTCAGGTCTCTCTCTCTCTCTGGTCTCCTCCTTCACCTCACCTCAGCCTCCCAACGTGCGTGTCTCTCAACACGGCTGCACCAACCGCTCCTGGCAGCCCTCCATCCGACCGTATCACCACCCACTTCAAACGGCAGCCACTGGAAAAGGCTTCTTTGATTGTATGATTGTTTAGAGATGAGCCACAAGGGGTAGGCCTACATGGATTATGATGGACTTGTAGCTATTCTTTACTATAGGCCTACACATGGTTTCGCAACTTCGTGGTTTCTGGTAGTCAATCACCTGTTTCGTCACGACCGCACGCTTTCTATGATTGCCTCATGTTAGCAGTATACCAAAATAGTAGGCTACTTCTCTAATCACTCAGCCCTCAGACAACCATTGCTCTGTGCTGTCTGTACCATGTCCTGTGCCTGCAAGGATTCTGAGTAATAAACTCAACTGGAGATTTTCAAAGGACATATTTCAGTCCTGTCTTTTCTTGCAGAGAAGGATTGTAATGACTCCAAACTCTGTCTAGTCACTTAACTCATTAAAGATGATTCACAATCACTAGAGTAAATGTGAAACTGAATCCATTGGAATAATAAAGTAGGGGAGCAGTAGAGCGTAGCGTACATAGAGAGTCAATTCATTAATTTCAAAAGAAACCTTTTCTGGTCCCATTATATTGTGATAGTATGTTAAGTCCAAATTATTATGACAGTACTAGCCTACATAATATTTTGACAGTGTGATGAACAAATAGTCTTATCTTCAGTGTGTGTGTCAGTCTGTCAGATAGAGCATAAGGTATGCTATGGGTGTAGTTTGTGAGTTGAGTGTGTGTCAGGGTCAGATTTTGGTTGGGGTCAATTGACAATTAGTTGACAGGTGCTTAGGGGTTAAGGCTATTTTACAAGTATTTGATGGTTTGCAGATGTGCTACTGGCTGTTTGTCAAGTGTGCAATGTAGGCCATCCAGAGCCTCTCAAACATAGCTTACAGAAATGCAGTAAACAGCAAGGACATTTTCTATATTTATGTGAAAGGCTGTAGTATGTTGAGGTCAAATGAGATCGTATACACCACTTAAAGTGTGCACTACCTGAAGTCGTAAATCATCCGTGAATAGGTTAAGTTTGTCCTTAAATGTTGGGGGCGACATGACAAAACAGAACCATAGGCAAACAAACAAACACAGGACATGTACAGTACACCGGCACATCCTGTGTGTCTGCTGCTGTGATAGCACAAAGTCAAGAGCCTTTCACCAAAGCCTGTCAGGCAGGTTTGCGGTAATTATGTGAAAAATTGCCTGAGTCCCTCTGGGCTTTTGGGCATAACTGAGAGAGAGAGAGAGAGAGAGAGAGAGAAAGTTTCAGGGAACAGTGTGAAGTAATTAAACTGCCACTGATTGTTACAGTCTCTCTCATGCCTGTGATTTAAACCTATCTGCCAAAGATGAGTGTAATCATTGCATCAGAACAATTCTGAAAGATTGATCTTGTTTGTACAGTGTGAGAATGGACCTGCAATATGGCCTTTGTCTGGAATTATGTTATTATTATTATTTTTTTTTTTTTTACTAGATATCAGCTTTATCATCAAATAATTTACAAGCCCAGCCGTAAAATTGCAAGTAATTTCAAAATGATGTCACATTTCATCTTTCATTCTGCCATTATTATAACTGTATATAATTGTATAGTAATATAAACATTTGAAGAGCTCTTTTCCAAAATGTTATATCCTCCATTTTAATGCATTTTCATAAATCACTTTTGTCTTTGTTTTCCAAGTAATTTCAGTGGAACTGTAATTGGGTTATTGTAATAACATGACTTGCATGAAATGGATTCATAGCGTTTTGGAAAAAAGCCCTTCACTTATTTCTCAATCAGTATAGAGTTCTATCTGACCACCAGTTACACTGTCATAGACTGTACTTTATAGTGTAGTTACAATGTAACAATACCACTAAACACGCTCAATTAATATATTAGTATGGTTTATAAATCTATTACTGATAAAAAAAATATTTTTAAGAGATTCATGAACTTAAATGGTCAGCTGTGCTGCAGTGAGAATATGCTGAGCTGTAGTGAGAATATGCTGAGCTGCAGTGAGAGTATGCTGAGCTGCAGTGAGAGTGTACTGAGCTGTAGTGAGAATATGCTGAGCTGCAGTGAGAGTGTACTGAGCTGTAGTGAGAATATGCTGAGCTCTATAGACTATGCTGAGCTGCAGTGAGAGTATGCTGAGCTGCAGTGAGAGTGTACTGAGCTGCAGTAAGAGTGTACTGAGCTGTAGTGAGAATATGCTGAGCTGTAGTGAGAATATGCTGAGCTGTATAGACTATGCTGAGCTGCAGTGAGAGTGTACTGAGCTGTAGTGAGAATATGCTGAGCTGTAGTGAGAATATGCTGAGCTGTATAGACTATGCTGAGCTGCAGTGAGAGTGTACTGAGCTGTAGTGAGAATATGCTGAGCTGTATAGACTATGCTGAGCTGCAGTGAGAATATGCTGAGCTGCAGTGAGAGTGGACTGAGCTGTAGTGAGAATATGCTGAGCTGTATAGACTATGCTGAGCTGCAGTGACAGTGTACTGAGTTGTAGTGAGAATATGCTCAGGGTTGCCAACTCTCACGCATTTACCAATCTCATGCTCTCACGCACACGCAAGAAATGTCACGACAAATCCATTCTTTTTTTTGCAATCCTTTCATTTTTTGTTGATGACTATACTAGACCACAGCATTGTTTCTAAATGACAGGAGACGAGTTTAAGGCATTTATGTCTTTAGACCAACAGCAGGTAGGTCTAATATCTGCCTACAACGTTCTCAGCGCAGTTTGATTGTTGATTAGCTGACTAGGCTATTTTAATCCGGTCCGCGACACCGTCGGAACAGGCTGCTATTTAGACATGAGGCAGACGGACACAAAGTGTGGCCGCCCATTCTTCTCTGTTGAACTACTCACGAAGTAGGCTAGCCCAGACATCACATGAAATAACTTTTTCTCATCTTTTATACGGTGCTATAGACGCTATTTGCTGTGATAAACGATTCGCGAGAAAATTAACTTTCAAGAAATAATCATATTAGCCTACTCTATAGTTCTGCGCTCATCTCAATTCATATAGGTGGAATTATCTCACAAACTTTTTGTTCAACACATGACAAACCGTAAACCAGAATAAACAGCAGACCTTACTTAGAAAGGTGTAATGCAATCCCCTGATAAGCCTCCAGAGTAATCCGGTTTTGAAATGGTAGCAAATTTCTATATGGTCTCCAACTTTGGGCTTTAAGTGTCTTAAAACTGAGCTGTGCTTAAATACCTATATATCTGTAAATATTCAAATCAGAGGATATAGGCCCTCATGGCTAAGAGTTTGTCGATGTAGCCATAATGATTTATTTTCACAAAATGCTAAGCATGCATGTATTTTAGTGAAAAAAGTGTGCTTAAATTGGTCGATGCATGATTTCAAAACAGGCTAAATAGAAAATAGCCTACATGTTAAATATAGCCTAGATATAATATGAAAATTAGATGATGTAGTATAGAGTTAGATAAAGTTGGATGGCTCCAGAACTCACACCAGTGGATTGTGTCTTAAAGGAGCCACACCACTTTTATGACACTAGCTGTTCTGTTGACCTTTAGTTTTGTTGCTACTGGGCATGAAGGGCAGGCCAATTATGAGTTCTGTCCAACATTGATGGTAGGTTTAGAAAAAAAGTCAGCACATTTTAATCATATCGCAATAATACCAATAACCGTGATCATTTTGGTCATGATTTTTCATCAAATGTTCATACTGTATCTCTAGTGGCTGGTAAAAAAAGTTGAGTGGCTGGTAGACTTTGGAATCCACCAGCCACAATGGTAGGTGGACAAAAATATTGTATTTCCATCCCTGATACATATGTACATTCATACACACATTCGTATTTGTAAGTCTCAATCTGTCCATCTCTTTCCAGAAAACTCCAGAAGTCATTATTTAATTTAATTTACATTTTTTCTCCCGGGGAGCATGCCCCCGGACCCCCCTAGAATTGCTGAGCTACTACCTTTTTCAGGTGGGCCCTTTTCATGTCTGGGCCCAGTGGCTCATAATCCTTCCATGCCACAGGGTAAAAACACTGGTCTTGTTTTCAAGTGCAATCAATAAATTAATTGTACATTTTGGAGTTTTTTTTACATAAATCAGGGATTATACATAGCAAAAGCTATGTCAGCGTATGCTGTATGCTGAGCTGTATAGACTATGCTGAGCTGTAGTGAGAATATGCTGAGCTGTATAGACTATGCTGAGCTGCAGTGAGAGAGTATGCTGAGCTGTAGTGAGAATATGCTGAGCTGTATAGACTATGCTGAGCTGCAGTGAGAATATGCTGAGCTGTCGTGAGAATATGTTGAGCTGCAGAGAGACTATGCTGAGCTGCAGTGAGAGTGTACCGAGCTGCAGGGACAATATGCTGAGCTGTCGTGAGAGTATGTTGAGCTGTCCTGAGAGTATGTTGAGCTGCAGTGAGAGTATGTTGAGCTGCAGTGAGAGGGTACTGAGCTCTTGGCCTCAGCTCTGTGTTTATCACATCCACAAATAAGCGTTTCTGGGGGCTCACTGAAAGAGGCCCATTAAAGAGCAGCTGGCCGCCGATGTGAGTGCCAGATAAGAGAGCAGAGGAGCAGAAACTGTCAGGCCGCCACGATGGCATAACGGCACGGCGACAACTCGAGGCCTGCACGGCTAAGGCCTCTCTCGGGGCTTTTTCATTTTCTGATTGATTTTTATTGAGTATGTGTACTCGCTCCCACAGTAACACTGGCTTATTGGAACGTCCTGTCTCGCCTGGGTGAACAACAGTGAGATTCCTTCATAATAGCAGTCATAACAAAACACATTAACCACAAGTACTGACCTGAACGATGTGGGATATCCTACTGAGGTGAAGGATCTAGCAATCATCCACCAAAAATGGCCAGATCCCTACCAAACTAAAGGATTAACTTGTAGTCCTCAGTATGAAATGTCAATGAAAAAAATATCAGATTTTTATTTTTCTTGACTGACAAATTTCTCCTTGAGCTTCAAATTATACATAGGGCCCTTGTAGTGCTTCTTAGTGGCTGACCCATGTCCTGTCATGACCTTACAGATTTATTGGCATCAATCAGGAGACTGATGTCACTGTACGATGACCTTTCACCCCATTTACCACTTTTGACCTTCCATTCTGTTGCACACATAGGCTATAGGCCTACACTTCACACTGTATTGTGAAAAAGTATTAGTTCAGCTCTTCTTGTACAAGTACAGTTACCAGTACACTAGTACAGTAATATGTTAGTACCAGTAGTGTTTTCTTATAAAAAAAATAAAAGCACAATTATTATACAGTACAGGCCAAAAGTTTGGACAACCTTCTCATTTCAATGCGTTTTCTTTATTGTCATGACTATTTACATTGTAGATTCTCACTGAAGGCATCAAAACTATGAATTAATGCAGTTATTTGGCCCACAGATGAATATTTGTCAAGTAATGACTTGCTGAATGGTATTAAATAAAAACAAAAAATTTTTATTTAATACAACTTCAGACAAGTCATTACTTGACAATATTTCACTCTTGTGGGCAAATAACTGCATTAATTCATAGTTCTTGATGCTTCAGTGAGAAATCTACAATGTAAATAGTCATTAAAATAAAGGAAATGCATTGAATGAGAAGGTGTGTCCAAACTTTTGGCCTGTACTGTATGTAGTTACAGCTCACAGGCCATTTAATTGGGCCTATGATAAAGCACTTTGAAGATAAGAGAGAACTGCAGAAGAACGCTGCGTCGTCATCGTGATGATCTTGTTGGGTGGACGTGCCCAAACTCTTCTTTATTATGAAACAGCGCGGCGCAGCATGGCAGCGGCAGACAATTTATGAGCCTCCTGTCCCGTCCTTATGCACCAGACATTCCACTGTGGCCTGGTTACTCAAGGCCGGAACAATGCAGAAGAGTTTGTCAAGAATGTCTACAGCCTGGCAATGAGAGTAGAGTCAAGCAATACTATAGATGCCTTTGAGGAAAGAGAGAGAGAGAGAGAAAGAGAGAGCTATACACAGATAATTGTGTGTGTGAGAGAGAGATGGAGAGAAAGAGAGAGACTGACGGAGACAGAATGCAAAGTAAGGGAGGGCATGGGGAGAGAGAAAGAGAGAGGGAAAGAGAGAGAGAGGGAGAAAGGCAGCCATGTTCTCGCAGGAACACACTGTAACACATGTCACAGCATTCCTATCAGCACAAGTGGGCCATAAGTGTTTTTGCACAGGCCAAATTGGAGTTTAGCACTTTTGTTTTCACGAGAGGGTTTGGGGACGACAACAACATAATGCGTCGCACTTCACCGTCAAATAACACAACACAGACCTCGTCTTCAGCCTGCTCACTTCCAGGTTGCACTTAAACAGTGTTGGAGTTATCTGTTCCTGTGGGAACAAGTTGGGAGATAGGCAAGAGAGGAAGCCCATATGCCACGCACTCAGGCAGAAGAGGAAAACAGAGCCCTGCAGGTAGTGATTATCTCCCAGCAAAGTCTGACTTAAGTAATCCATCATGGGAGGAATGCTCACTTTTTAAGCTCTGCAGTCAATCAGAGAAATGTAAATACTAAGAAGTAAATATATATATTATATATTATTAATATATAAATAACCATAATAACATAATTGTACTTTGCTATTGGCAACATACAAAAAGCCGCTGTAGCAATGTAAATCATACATTTACATAAATGTGCATTTATACATTTTGCTTTTATTAAAGAGTTTATGCAATGCGTTTGTTAATCAGGATCTTCATTGTATTGATCACAAAACCCTGTCAGCTCCAAACACTGAGCACAAACACACAGGCAATGATACACTTTCCATCACCAAACAATAGTCCAAAATTACCACTGGGATTACAACACTTTCAAGACCTGGAAACATCTGGGAGGATTGCCCTTTGACCCCGGGCTTTCATCACCTGACCATGGCAAGTCAGACTGCTGCACACAGCATAATTGTGCTGATGATGGACTGTTGGGGCTGCCTGTATGTCTCCTAGGGCCACGACAACCAGCATGCTACATACGTAAGCCTGTTTCATCAGTCATTCTTTATGGGGAAAGTTTGAACTGCTTAAACCTACACCGACACTTCGTTCTTCCACACAAAATTGACAAAAATGAATGAAAAGATTATGATCATAAATAATAAAGAAAATAAGCCTTTTTTTGAAAATAAACATTTCTTGAACATACAAGTATGTCTGTGTGTAACTGTGACGATAGAAATTCAGCACATCCAAAAGGGCTAGTGCCCAGAACAGAAGCCAGTGAAACAGATGGTTGGCTAAACACAGGTCTGACTTTTAATCCCAAATGAGCCTTAAAATGAACAACACTCTGTCATGACATCACATCTGCTGACGTCTCACTGCACTGAGTGGTAATCTTGTACAGCGAGTGCAATGAATCAAAAGATTTCTTGATTCCAGCTTCTGGCTGAGGCCAACATCAAAGCCTACTAAAAAGAAAATGATCCAGATGGGACAGTTGTATCAAAGAACTTTAAGAAACCGCAAAGCTGTCCGGGGCCACCCACAAATATGTCTCTCATAGCAGCTCGCATGGAAGGCAGATAAGCCTAAAGCCAAAGTAAATATGAGCACACTCCTCTGTTTGCCCAAAGAGAACCAGCAAAATCCCAAACAGGCCATTTCGCCCAGCTTTGCTATTCTGCCAGTGCCAAAGCCACTTACATTGACAGCTATCTTGGTTACAGTTTGGCACGGTTGGATGTGTACTTTCCTTGTAACGTTAGTCCCACAAGTGAGTCAGAGGGAGAAACACGGTGAAAGGAGTTTTGGGTTTCTCCTTTGTAACGGGGGGATAAATGTTTTAGTTACTGTACGCCTCATTTTCTGCTATTCCCTCCCTGCAATTTTAACAAGGGGCACCAGAATTCCTCTGCACACACACACACACACAAACACACACACACACAAACACACATACACAAACACACACACACACATACACAGAGGAGTCAGCATACAGGTCCTCTCTTCTCTGTCTGCTTCAGTGAAGCACATTTCAATGCGTGTACAATCAGGTGTGCTCATGATCCAGTGTCGGACAGATACGCATCTGCGGCCGCTGGCTGCCGTACAGGTCCTCGTTTCCATGGACACCGGTGGGCTGCAGCAGCACGGCATGCAACATACGCAAGCTGCCACCAGTGACTAAAATGCGCCAGCCTTTAGGAGGCATGTAGAGTGATGACTGATTGCACAACCCAATCAGTCTTTATCTTAGCTTTTTAATCATCCGTGTGTTTGTTGTTTTGATTCCCAGTTGCTGCGTTAAGCATCCTTAATAAATCATGACACTGTCTAAATTGGACTGCACTCCTGATATTATCAGAACAGTGTTGTAGGTGATAGCTATCAAAAGCATATGGGTGTATTCTGACTATGTGAACCATGTATGCACACACCAGAAGGGTTTATCATTCTGACCTTGAGTTCACTGAATGCATACACTGTTTTTAAGTACAGGCACTCCGTTTGAGCACATGCAACCATCAGATCTGCATGCTTTGGCACAGTGCTGAATACTTAAGAGAGATAGAACTATTGAAGTGTGTATGGCTTACTTACTCCAGCGCTTGGGGGAAAAAAAGTGTCTGAAGATTTTCAGATCTTCGCACCGTTTTCTGTAACGTTACCAACGCACTCCGACACACGGCCTACTGGGTGACTGAACGCTCATGTCTTCTGACATCACGAGCCACTCCACCCTTGTCAGGAGAGCGATCATGTGTTGGCTTTTACTCTTGTTTCCTTGTACAATCACGAAATGCACATTGTTTGATGATATTAATTCATAAAACGATGAGCCATTATTTAATTCAAGCAGAACGGAATGTGCTTCGCAAGCTGATGAACCCTGAGGCTGTGTTTGTTCCAAGCTGGCTCCAAACCTTTTGTGGAAGGAAGAACGCTTCACTTAACGCACAGCACCAAACCTTCCAAGTTTCTTTTATTTCAATCAAGAATTTCAGTGTGTATACCACCATGCTCAAAAACACAAGGGCACAATGTGTGCTTATTTCAAGAAGACGGAAAAGGTCAAATGTCAAAGGATATCAAGGAGGTGTTTGTTTTGGATAACTGGATACAGGAACTGCTGTATGGAATATGTAGATAACAATAATATATTATAGAACATTAACATGGTTGGTCATAATAATTGAAAACAAAGGGTTATGGTGATGAATTAACAGAAATAGTACATAGAATCCCAAATAATCCAAAATAGTCAGGGCATTTAGGGTCAGAGCATAATGCCCCTTCAACATGCCTTGAATTCTGCTGTTAATTTGTTGCTTCAAGCTAATCTTTTCTTTACCCAAAGGTCCCTCCCAAGTTAGCTGCACGACACGGTATTTGACTGCACAAAGACTATACAAGTATGATTCTAACAAACATGCCTAAACAGCCAACAAGAATGAACAGAATATTCACAGCTGTTATGTGACCAAACACATACCAATTTAACTTGTATAGAGACCGTAGAATAAATCTGAAATATTCAGTGTTATCTGGTAACATTTCCTTAACAATTCCAATTATTTTGAATTGTTTTTTCAATCTGTTGGTGTTCTACTTAATGCCAGTAGCACCCAGCATATTGTCAGATAAGGGCAGATGCTAAAAGAAACCTGGCCCTGATCTGGCACAAATCCGTTCCTCAGTTGTTCGCATTCTGGAAGGCTCAAGTCCCTTTGAATAGAGTCATGATTAAAGTCAGCATTCATGAGATTAATTTATCAATATGTAACCTGGGTTGTGTTTTTTTAGTTGTTCAAGGAAATCCCCATGTGTCACCATAGCCTTAGACCAAACTTTTACAATTAATGAGGCTTCGCACCTGGCAAATCGTAGAGTAAACATCTTGACTAAAACTACTGAAGCAAACAGTGTGGTTTGAGGTTTTCCCTAATTGGACTTGGGAATTTCCTTTAAAGTTAATTATCAAGCTTTACTTCACCCAATAAGCTTTTCACCACAAACTCTGATGGATGTCAGAAAGAAGATGTATAAATTAATGTCTTTGTCAAGTCTTCGGGAAGGGGGATTCACTGTTGCTCGTCAGGCCTTAAAGGATAAGAGTAAATCTTGAATTGAAAACACAATATAACATGAAATGTCATTCCAGTCAATCAAAGTGTATGAATAGGGTGGTAAAAAGTAATAATTTTTACTATTTTAATTTTTACCATTTTAATAAAGTTTTGAAAGAATTATTCTAGTAAGACCAGCTTATTTTTTATTTGTTACTTCTCTTCCACACTAGTGTTATTTTTTTTCTCAATTTCATCATATTCTTTGGTCTTCTATGTGTGGTATTTTTACTGGTATGGTAAGTATTATTTTTAGAGTCATTGTTTTGGCTGTATTAGCTGCTAGATATAGCAGTGTAAATGTTTACATAAAGTATTTGGTATAAAAAAATCATGAATATCATTGCTCTGCTTGTGGGTATGGTATTATGGCAATTGGTCAAAAAGGTGCTCTACATAAATAACAAAGATCTCATAGGTCAAACACACACACACACACACATGCTCACTAACTCACACACACACACACACACACACACACACACACACACACAAACACACACACACACACACACACACACACACATATTCATACTGTATACACATACAAGACACACCCTTCCACACACCTTCACACGCTTTCACACACACACATACACACACACAAACACACGCACACAAACCTCAAACGTCTCAGTCGTGAGATGATAATAAAACTGAGTGACAAAACCATGCCTTTTGGTCGCAGTGAAGCGTGTCAGTGGGCTGTGAAAGATGCGAATCACAGTCTCCGCCGCCTCTTATCAGCAATGGAGCAAAGGCTCATGGGTCAACACACGAGTGCTGATAGAGGAGAGTGCAGTCGCCGCAGCCAGCGAGCGCGACGTGAGCAAGCGAGTCAGTGCACAACAAAAGCAACCAGAATGGATCTTGGGAGAAGCTCAAACATTGATGTGGCCGCATACCGAAGGGTTTATGATGTGAGACTGCAGTAGGCTAAGGTGGAGGGAGGAGGATAAGGAGGGGAGGGGGGGAAACAATGATCACATTCATGGGATGTCATTTTCTTTCCTCTTTTATCTGAGGAATGTTTTCTTTCATAGCGTAATACGCGCACCTCAACCAAAGTCTGGCCTTTGTTAAAACGCAGTGGCTGAGACCTGACCTCATTTTCACTCCGACAGGGTGAGGTAGTCCCCCAGGTAAATAATACCCACACAATGGCCGGCTAATTCAATACGACAGCAACATTTACCAAACCAAATGAGACACTGGCTATTCTAACTATATATAAGGCACCAGCAACTACACTAGTAGCTACAGTGATGTATAGTCACTTGAGTCTATCAGTTTGCCATATATTCATTGTCTGAATCATTTTCAACGATTATCTCAAATTACTCTATTGGTTTTGGTCTCTGGGTGTACTCATGCTTTATTGTCGTAATGGACTGACAGCTGTTGATTTGTCCTCTCAGTGAATCCTGTTCAATTCCTCACACATTTATTACCCAATTCATAGATTCACTTCAAATGATAAACTCAAATTACACCACATTGGTTTCAGTCTCTGGGTACAGGCATGTTTGATTGGCGTGATTGACTGACAGCTGGTGTCCTGTCCACCTGATGGACACGCCGACCAGTGAACCCTCACAGTCACAGCTGCTGTGTGTGGTCCTGCCTCCTGGCCCCATGGCCCTGTGGTTTCAGCCCTCGGTATCAGGACAGCACCATCTGCTGCCGGCGGTGCAGCATGGTCACCCAGTACGGCAAGGTGCTGCTAAGGGACATCTCTACTGGACCAGTCTCACATCTTGAGAGGCATAAGCACAAATATATTTAGATGGCTTGTCGTTAACAGACAAACCATTGAATCTTATTTGAGTATGAGGATAAAAAACTCATAATATCATAACATGATCATGCCACATCATCCAATAAGCCTGTCAGGTGTCCATCATGTTCTAACCCTCTTTATGGGCTATAACTATCAAACCAAATTCTGTTAGATCTGTAGTTAGGGTGAGGGTTATGATTACAGTTATGCTATGGTTGTACGGTTAATTTACTGATCCAACTGACAGGTAAAAGAATTAGGCTCACATGATATGAATTATGTTTGTTGGATATTTGTTTCTACAAATTGTTTGTGGATAATCGTTTACTGGACCATTAGTATACCTTCATTTCCCTGAGACAGTTTGGAGTAGCTGTCTTACAGCACAGGGAGCATGTCTGATTTCACTCGGTAAGATAATGATCATCCATCTCTTTTCTCAACTAAGACAGGCATTTTGTGCATTGTGCAAGACAGCATTTTGTGATTGATATGTCATTGGATAGTTGTTTCTGGCATATATTCTTATTAATATGATTTTTTTAGGCCTAATTTGGTGACAGTAAGTGTATGCTTTCAATACAAGCTTTATTTGCAGATGAAAATATGGGACTACCAACATCTGATATATCTTTTTGATATCTAATTTTAAGAATCGCTGAGAGATTTACTGAGAATATTGTCCATATGATTCTATTTAATGCCATGCTTGCCTTGATTATACCTTTGTTTGTTGTCTTAACTAAATGGAAAAACATCACTCATATCCACTATGGTTGTAAACAATAACACGAAGGAGCAGCAAATATCAACAAGTTGACATGTTTATTTGTCTTTGTGATGTTTGAAGATTCTGTGGCTGATTAGGATCACTTGAGGGTAGCAATTTCTTCCTGCTCACCATGGAAAACAAGCAAATGGTTCTTAGACGATTTGGCAAGACTATCAGCAGAACGCAAACTGCTCCAATCAAGTATATTTGTCTGCCAAGAGTTTCTACAAATACAGTATCCCTCTTAAATTGTGTTGAAAAAAACTTGCTTTAGGGGTAAACACAAACAAATCAATGCATATCATGGAAGTTGAGATCTTTTTGGAAAGAGTACACAGGATATTATCACTGAGCCTTAGGGGAGAGATGAAGGGAGTAATCGTTAGACTGCGGTCACCATGGTATGCAGGCAGTTGTGAAAAGCGCTACCTGTTGCATCTTGCAAGTGTAGTTTCTGGAATATGACATGCAACATCCAAAGTTTTCCATAAGATACCCCGATTCTGTTCTCTATCTCACTCCTGAAGCCACACAGACACAGGACGTCCAGTACCTGAAATATGTCCCTGCGAGGTTCCCATCATCAGTAAACAGAACTTCACATTGGCCAAACTACACCTAAAAGTAATTGATCTTTAATAAAAGCCCTCACGCTATAATGTACAAATAAATCCTTCTAATCATTAGTTGTGCGGTGGTGATGTCTGAAATAGTAATGATCAGTATGTATCCTTAACTATGTATCCTAAAATACTTGAAGTTTATCTGTTCACCGTGTCCCAGTGGGAATGATGGATCTCCATGGTGTATTATGGGTAGTCAATAAACCAATTAGGGGATGCTATAGAGTGTTATTAGTCACTGAGTCACAATATGAAGAGATACAGAGAATTACACTTAACTCTACATACTAGTGGAACAGCAGCACTTTTCAATACTCCCTACCAGTAGGTGGCACTAAGTTACTTGACCACTAACGTAGAAAGATTCATTTTGCAAATAAAACTGATTGATTAATCCAATGAAGCTAAAAGGCAACTCTACTTGGAATAATAAAACAAACTGAAAACAAGACTTCACTGATGTAACTGCACGTTATTCATTCCTGAACGCAACTGCACTACCTAGATGCTGACGGTTGGTCAAGTGCAATAGTCTATGTCATATGGCATAGACTTTTATTTGCTTTCTCAGTCCAGCAGCTGTAAGACTATTGGCTGTTTATCTGCAATAGCACATTTCCTGTCTGTTCAGTAACTTGCTAATTAGTACGAAAACAGAACTTAGAGGGCTTGGAACAGGAATGAGTCCCATGACTCCTATAGTGATAAAGCCTTTGTTCCGTGCAGTGTGTGGATCAGACCTTTCTTTTCAGGGGGTGTGGACCCGAGTTTATTGACCCCAGTAAATCATCCCACCCACCTGCACTGCAGTAAAAGCCAGACTCCTGCAGGCCCCGTCAGTGGGGAGATACTGTACCCACCTGCCAGTCAATACACACACACACACACAACACATACTCTCTCTCTCTCTCACACACACACACACACATGAACACACAAATGGGGGAAGCTGCGGTGGAGCTCTTGTGACAGACAGACATCCTCCTCACATACCTGATACGTTCTCCTTTTGGGCAAATTCCACTCATTTCTCCCCCTTCTCCTGGGACCAGCATCTCTAAAAGACCCCCCCCCCCACCCCCACCACCACGCACACACACACACACACTCTCTCTCTCTCTCTCTCTCACACACACACACACTCTCTCTCTCTCTCTCTCTCACACACACACACTCACTCTCTCGCTCCCTCTCTCACACACACACACACACACTTTCTCTCTCTCTCTCTCTCACACACACACTCTCTCTCTCTCTCTCTCTCACACACACACACACACACACACACACACACACATACACACACACTTGGTGTTCCGCTGCTGAAAAGGTTGGCTATTCCTCTCTGGTTTTACAGTATGTGTGTGTGTGTGTGTGTGTCTGAGAAAGAGAGAGAGATAGAGAGGCAGCCTGTCTGTTTAATTAGATGTAGAATTACGGCCCTGAGTCTCTCTCCAGACCTTCTCCATGCTCATGTTGAAACATGTTACTGTTTATGAGATCAGAGGCATGCAATGTTAAAATAACTGAAATGAATATATTGTTTTACCTCAGTTTTTTCATCAAGTTAAACAACTAATGACACACATACATGGAATTTGTTTTTGAGAAGTGTTTGATTTGAAATGTTGTTATCATTACAGAGAAGTGGTTCATTTTAACCTATGTCACGCTTCCTGAGTTTTGAGACAAAACCATAACAGAGAAAAAAAAACAAATCAGTCACAGTGCACCTAGCTATGACACATGTTCTGTGTGCTGATTCGACAAACAACCTTACAGAGATTAACCCAACAGGCAACCTAGTCAACTATCCCCACACAGGCACAGTACACGTTTGCAAGCATGTTTGAATTGGATTAGATTACCCTGCAAAATTACACATTTTCCTCTGTTTAGATCAATGGCAAAAGCAATACCGTAACAAGCCTGGTCATGTCACTCAATGAAAAAGCCCAGTTGTACTGAATCCACCCTCAGGTGATGACCACCTGAGCTATCAAAGGAAAGGAACCCAGTTAGCGACAGACTCAAGAGTGGCTCTGCCCCTGTTCTGGCGCCAACCCGGGACACATCTGGGCCAGACCTATTTCCCATTCAGCAGCTACCGACCTCCCCCTCTTCCCCATCCTTCCCAGACCACATCTCCCCCCAGTCTGCTGATAGTCATCTAGCCTGTGAGCTCACTGCTGGAAATATGCCGGCATAGCAGTCAGTCCATGACTGATATTACCTTACTATGCGCCCTGAGGCCTCCCAGGGGCTGCTAGCAATAACATGATGTTAGCACTGCTTTAAGACTGCTACAATGTGGTTTGCATACACACTTAAACAGGATTGTGTTATGCATTTGCAGAAGGGTCCTGAACCATGCCTACAGTACAGTAGACATATACTGTACCTGTTTTTTAATATAAGGATTTAGAGTTACAAAAGGTGCTTCTTTATTTTCTATGTTATATCAGGTAGCTAGAACAGCAAAATGTCAAAGAAAGGCTATGCTTTTATAAGTGGATTTTATTTTACTCAACAACCTGCTTGTGGAGCCTGCACTATATATGAAATATAATATAAATATAATAAATATATAAATATCAATAATTTCTTATTATTCTTTAAGTCTCTTTGTTCCAGTTCTATATTTAGTCCAGGTTGCTGGTGTCTGCCTTTAGACCACTAATGACTGTCAATCTTCAACTCTGCCTAGATGTGTGGTTCTTGAAATGCTATCGAGAGATGATAAAGCTAATTGGGGAAGGGGATCATTCATCACGGGTGACCGCTCCCGTGGAGAACTGTACAGAATACGGGATGGCACCTGAATAGACGGAAGTGTTCAGAGCGCGGGGAGGAAAGAGCGACTCATGACTCACCGACCAGACCCACGGCACGCGGCCAGCTCGATTCTTCTGCTCAATCTGCTGATCGTGCTTTTGCTTGCATGGTGTCAAACGTTTCCATGTCGAGTAAACAGCCAGGCCTATGTATTTCAAGTGACGGAGACAGTGACGCATCCATTTCAGCATTCAGGATTGACCCATGACCCTCTCTTGGGCATGCCTCATACTTATCAATTTACATAAGGCCTGATTAATATTGTTAAGGTTATGATTTGTATGATTTGATGATTACCATGTCCTCACAAAAATGATATTGTGTAGCCTAGATGTAGGCCGGCTGAGTCCTGTATTTTCTTCCTTTTCTATGTGCTTTGTAAATACTAGTTCACACCATTTTGTAAGAGCCTTTCGGTTGTTTGGCTTTTCTTTGCTTCAGGGCTCTGTATCCTCCATATTTGTTTGACCTTTAACCCTGTTTCACATTTCTTTTGTGTGCTTTTTCTATCTCAGATCTGGAGAAGGGTTGTGCCTGCTCTGGCATTAGATTAGAGACCTTTAGTCTTGCATTTGTGTTTTCCATGGAGATGTGGCCTATGATCGTAAGGACAGTATATTTATTGCAGTTTTGCAGGGAATGACAGGGAGGGGAATAATGATATATAGTACTGTACAAGCAGTCACATGAAAAGGGTCAGTGCTAAAATTAGCTGCTTGAAGTGAAGAAAAAAAAGCCATTAAGACTCTTTTGTTGTAATGACCCTTCTTGGCATAACTCATTCTTCAGAGCAGATAATTGGCACTCATTTGTGTTTGGATGTGTGGTGTACATCAATTCTGTTGTCAAGGTGTGGCCCACACCCTTTCCGATATTTACAATGGTGAGGGAGGTCCCCTATGTCAGAGAGGTAATGATACTAGATGACATTTGAATCATTGTTTGGTCATTATCTGCAGTTAAATCACTATATATTTAAACAGACAAGGTTGTAGTTCAACTAAATTAAAGTGAAGTAATTATTACTTTAATTCAATTAGTTGAATATCTTTAATTTGGATATTGCTGTCTTATGTTTTGATCTTTACAGCTATGCTGATGTTGATTTGATTATAGTTTAGCCATCTAAATAGTGATTATGCAGGGGATACTCCTATCAAGTCAAGATGGAGGAGTCATCGCATACTTGTTCGGAAACACGTTTTCTTTTGCTCAACAGTAGGCCTAGCATGTTGCGTCTGCTTGCTGCAGAGCACAGATTCACCTGCAGGGGGCAATGTTACTCTTCAGTAGAAAAAAAGCCAAAAGCGAAGCTTCCAGAATGAATCTCATCCACTATGCAAATACACACCGGTGTCTCAAGCCATGGTTTACTGCTGGTCGATATTACAGGCCTTAAATGCCACATGCATCAGCAGAGAGGGTTATCACCAGTCAAATTAGTATTGAAAGCAAAATAATGTAAGTGTGGAGGATCACTTCCCATAGGTGATGATGGTAGATCCAAATTACATTGCAGACATGTCCTGACTTGGAAAGGATCAGCTCTGTGTGTAATATGGCTGAAAGTTGAGCCAGTGCCACTTATCAAATGTCATCAGGGTATTAATGCTCTCTATCCCTGTGGATTATGGCTTATAACAACACAAGAAACTATTTCATAATGCAGCCCATCTGTATTTATCAGGGTTTATTGTGTGAAAAAAGGTACATTTCCTTCTAAAATGATGACAAGTTGTGATGAAACTACATTTTAATGTATTTATTTATTTATTACCAAAAACCATAGGAATTCATGGAAACAGCTTCAAATTTTATACATCCATATAATAATGTGCCAGAAATCACAAATACATGTGCGAACAGAATAGAATATTTAGCAAAAGAATTCTCTCAAAATCTTTTTAAGAGGATAGTGGTGCATGTGCTGGAGATAAATAGCAAAAGTATTAACATGCCCATTTCAAAAACATATTCATCTTTCATCTTGAACAACACACATCTCAAATTATGAGCCTTCCCCTTTCCAGTATCATTCCATTTATGAGGTAAGAAGAAAAGTAGGCAGCATAAATATAATGTACACAATCTACTTCTTAAAGGCATATGATCATAATCTCGGCAGACATTACAGATAACAGCTGTAGGCTGGTTTAACCTATTAAGATAGAGTGCCCATTAAAAAGGCTCTCATTTTCTGAGAACCACCTGCTAAAACTTGAATCAGAAACACTGAATCCGATTTTAAAGGGAGAAGCACTTGTAAGGCGTATCAGGTCTTAATGGGTTAAGTCAAAATACCCCTGGACGGTTTCTCTCCTGACCCTGGCGGACAACAGTTTGGCAGTGAGAAGGGATTCTTTTTTAAGAGTTCCAGTCCAGGATTATTGCAATATGTAATTGGAGTTCTCAAAATACTTCTAGACAAAAAGTAATGATGAAACTCTAAAGGCAGAATGATTGAAATAGTTCCATATGCGCTGTAAATATTGATGATATGGTTCAGGATTTATTTATTGCCTTCGAATTTTCTTAAACTCAAAAATTAAAGTGAATGTGTCTTATCCTGTCCTAAACCAAAGACTCAGGGCGATGGTGTGTATGTTTTTTTCACTGGCCTTTCAGACTGACATCACTGCAGTAGGTCTGCAACCACAAAATGACATGTTTGCACCATAATGTCCATAGGGCCAGTTCTGCCCTGTGGGGCTTTGGTCTGATTAAGGGGTTCTCAATCCACCTCCTAGGGTCTGCCTGGGTTCAACATGTTCTCGCTACCCCTGCCTGCTACAACTACAGGGGGTGATAATGTGGGGTGATAACGATGCCCTTGATTAACCCAATCAAGTGAGTCCACGTAATCAGGAGCAAAAGAAAAAGAAAATCTGGCGCACTACTCTCTTGAAGTACCTTATTGAAGTTTCAAGCCACAAACTTTTTAATCAGACTGATGCTTGTCATCACACCACCAGTGGCCTGAAGTTCAATAAAGTGATTCAAGAGAGGTATCTTTCTTGATTTTTTTGTTTCTGGTCCTTTTTCACGTCCTGGTTTTGTTTTGCTTGATGATTGGTTCATTGATTTCAACCTGTGTTGTGTGTCATAATTAGCCCCAGAGTATTTAAACAATCATAATAGGCCAGAAAGCATTTAAACCCTCAGTTTCCTCAGTCCATTGTCAGTCTTTGTTTGTACGTTAATGTTCACACACTGGGATGGTACCTGTGTCCTGTTCTTGTGATCCTGTTTCGTTCTAAAGATTCTCTTTTGAGCTAGCTATTACAGGTGTGAGCTAGGTGTTACTAGCCTGGAAAACCAAACTCATTCACGAGTGAATAGAGTCTGGTCACTTATGATTGGGATTCGTTTACAAGCTAGCATGGTGACGGGCGTAGAACTTTGAAATCATTGGTCCAGCCTTACCAATCACATTGATCAGATATTCCTAACATTCCTCCTTCCTTCGCCTAAACTTTACAAACTGACAATAAACAGCATCGGTAGTCAGTAAACAATATATGTGGGCCTTTGCTGTAAATACATTTCTGCATTTCTCCCACTGCATTTGTTGATGTTTACCATAGCCGTTTACCATATAATAGCCCTTTCGATTTCGTCATCCCCTCTAGTTGCTGATTGGGCAGGTAGCCAACCGATGGAAACACTGGTGAACTGTCGTGTTCCTGACTAGTGTCTTCCTGAAAGGAGATCTAGTAGGCGTGGCCCGGCTGTGTTACACGTGTGAGGGAAAAGTTAGAGAACAGGAGGGTTCTCCACTGTGATGTAGAGCAGGGCATGACAGAAAGCCTGCTGAGAGGGCTCCAGGAGAACGGTTAACCACCACAACTGTGAATGTGACTAACTGAGCACTTCAGTTCAAAGGCATAGTGGTTAGGCAAGGGCTTTTATACTATACTCCCTACAGGGAATTTACACTGTAGGTGCTTGTTAGAGAGCTTGACTTTATAGGCATAGTGGTATGCTGGTTAGAGGGCTTGATTTTGTAGGCGTAGTGGTAGCTGGTTAGAAGGCTCGAGTTTGTAGGCGTAGTGGTAGCTGGTTAGAAGGCTCGAGTTTGTAGGCGTAGTGTTGTGTCGGTTAGAGGGCAGGTGCTGTGATGAAGACGTAGATCCTGGCGAGGAACGTGGTGAAGGTGCCCTGGCGCCACAGCCTCATCTCCACATCGATAAGGAAGTCCTGCGGCTCGCGCACCTGTCGGTGCAGGTAGACGGCGCCCGTGTAAGTGTTGAGCTTGCGCGTGCTGAAGTAGTTCTCCTCGTTGCCACGCGGGATGCTAATGATGATGTTGTCTCCGGAGTAGGCCGGTGACGGCCCAATGCGGAAGATCTGCGCGGGGACGATGGAGTTGGTCTGGAAGCTCAGCTGGTAGTAGGTGATCCTCAGAGGAGAGTTCTGGCACTCGACGAAGTTAGGACAGTTGATCCGCTCACACCGTCTGTGTCAGTCGAAACACGAAATGATCAATTACAGCAGTGCAAATACAAAGGCTTTACAAAAATAAAGAAGTTATAGCAGCAATATTAGGGTCTCTTTTTACAATGTAGGTTTTAACAGACATTTTTTTTTATTTTCAGTGTATTGATTGTGTTCCATAACTTCCTTAAAACCAAAGTAGGTTTGGTGCCTTATTGTAGAGCAAATACAGAATATGGTTCTGTTAGCCTACCACCAAATACTAACTTCAATACTCGCTTATTTCTTTTCTTTGTGTCTGCTGAACACAATGCATAATGTCCTCCAGCCTCCAAATGCCATTCACAGTTTCATATCTGAATCCTGGCGTACACTAAGAAAGGAGGAACTGTGCCACCTAAAATAAAGCAGTACACAGTAAGGCCTGCAGTAAAGCCTAGCTGTCTTATTTCCCCCTTGGTCTCAAACACAGCAGTAGGACACTGGCAGTGTTCACAATGCCTGCATTCTCAGTAATGAAAAGGCTTATTGTGTGTGTGTGTGTGTGTGTGTGTGTGTGTGTGGGAGCACTGTCATTGCTTTTTGTGGCACACGTACGTATCTGAGACGTGGCGGTAGTTGTCGGGGCAGCTGAAGGACAGGCAGCGGTGATCTCCCTGGATGTTGTAGCAGGTCTCTGACACGGAGCAGTTGTGAGTCCCGATAGCACACTCGTCAATATCTGCAAAACCGAGTAAGCAAAACTCTCAGGGTGAACAGGGCTGTGGGTGGAAAATATGGGCCTGTTATGTGATGTATGATACAAAATAATTAAGGTACAGTAACATTCTAAATGAACCCTCAATTATGTAATAGATATTGTTTAGTCCCCATTGCTATGGATAAGCAATGACCTGATAGTGACTATTATTCATACCTCTTAGGATGTCACATTCAAATATGCTGTTATAACATCAATGTGCAATGACAGTTAGTGATAACTACCTTACAGTACGTTGCTGATTTGGTGAACAATATTGAAGTGTAATATCTTTGGAAATAACAAAACCTTTTGACACTGTGTAGCCTAAAAGGGTTTTTAGTATGGTGGTAAGATCTCACCTAAACAGGATCGGCTGTTAGGGGACATGGTGTAGCCGTACTCAGGGCAGGCACACTGGTAGCTGCCCTCAACATTCACACACTTGAAAGTGCACATGTGTCCCATGCTCTGAGAACACTCGTCAATATCTGTGGGGAAGAGAGCAGCATTACATCAAACAGCTAGTGAGAAGAAAGTGGACTGTTTCTCTGAGGCATAATAAAATATTGTAATCAATAATTACAAAAAATATTAGGAAACGTATAATGCCACAGGCAAGATGTTTTTCAACATCAATGTCTTTTCTCGTCTTTAATGACTACAGTGCATCCTTCTCAGATCCATCAGTGCTCCCACATCACTGTGCTTGGATGAGACGCTGGCTCACCATCGCAGGTGTGGCCGTCCTCCTGAAGGTGGTAGCCCTGGCGACAGTAGCACTGGTACGAGCCGTAGATGTTGGCGCACTCCTGACTGCAGGGGTTGTTCAGGCACTCATTCACATCTGGTGCGGGATACACATGGAAGACAGTCAGGAAGACAATCTCCTTGTTTTTTTTGTTTTTTAATGACTGTGCCAAGGAAATTAATCTTAAGTTGTGCCAAAGAATGCAATTAATACAGCTGTCATTGAGCTAGCCTGTTGGTTTTTGGCTAATCTAGATCTATTGAAATACGGCACTCCTCTATGCCTGTGGGTGATTTAAAAGAGTAGTCGAGGAAGACGTTATAAGTATAATGTTATTATGTGAGGGGCTATTCTGATTCATTTTGTAATATTGGATATGATTCATTTGGGATGGCTGTGTGCCGTGGGATAAATGTCTGTGAATGGTGTAATACAATAATTTTAAATTTGTCATAACAGTGATACAGTGCTGACAAACTTGTGTTTGATGTCCAAAGGGCTTAAGACAGAAAATTTGGCATTACATAAACACACACACTCTCTCTTACACACACTTTTGCAACACTGCCTCATCTGAAGCACATGACCTACCTAATACACTGACACATACAGTACATCAATCTCTCTCTCTCTCTCTCTCTCTCTCACACACACACACACACACACACACACACACACACACACACACACTCTTTCTCTCACACACACACACTCTCTCCCACACACACACTTTTGCAACACTGCCTCATCTGAAGCGCATACCTTCGCAGTTCTTGCCGTCGCTGGAGAGGCGGAAGCCGGCGGTGCAGGAGCACTGGTAGGAGCCGGGGGTGTTCTCACACGTCTGGGCGCACAGCCTGCCTGGGTAGCGCCAGCACTCGTTCACATCTGCACAGGGCACAGGGGAGGGCATGGCAAATACATTATGAGAAAGACCAAAATCAACTTAAGTCCGTGCCAGCGTTTTGCCAACAGTCACACATCTGCATAGGACACACAGCACAGGAGAGGGTACAGACACTTGTCACTCAAGCCTTCATCCTTGGACACGGGAGACCAGGGGTGTAGTGGAGGCTAAACGCAAGAAAACACAGTTTATCCACCTCTGAAATTTCAGAAATAGAGCTTATCCACCTCTTATTAGAGTTTATCCACATTTTTTATCCACATTCACAATATGTACACTCATCAACACACTAGGAATCATTTAATACAATTGGTATTGTTATAAACATTGGAATATAACCTTCACCATCATCAATTATGTTCTGAATGCCTGTTTAAAAATCCGATACCACATGGCACAGTCCATCTTACCGTGATCACAGAATTCAGAATAGTTTACCCACCTCTCATTTTACCACTACACCTCTGTGCGAGACATGTCTCCTTTAATTATAAATATTTAGTATATTTAGTATATTTCATATTTTAGTATTTTTTATCTTCTACTGTCTTTATTGTTCAGTGGTGTTTTTTTTATATTTATATATTACTTTTTCTGCTGTAAGCGCATGTTGTGTGTGATGTATGCTATTGAGACCTTGAATTTCCCCTTGGGGATCAATAAAGTATCTATCTATCTATCTATCTATCTATCTATCTATCTATCTATCTATCTTTATCCAATGTGACTTACAAGGGATGTGCTACTGCTGGTATTGTGACTAAAAAGTACACTACAATGTTACTCAGAGGGGTTCAGTCATCTAAAAGTCCCCTTCTTATCTGTTGTCGGAAATCGGTTTAATCTCAACACACTTCTGATGGTGCATACTGCTCCCTGTAGAGTCGGCATGGGGTTAAAATGCTCACTTCACTTGTCCTGCGAGCTCATCTGGATGAAAAGGTGCAGTGTGTTTAATGATGCATGGCAAATGTAAATATAAATATTTCAGCTCATCATCCTGCCCCCTCTCGCCGTACATACCCACACACATCTTGCGGAACATGTCGTACTGGTACCCAGGCTGGCATTCGCAGCGGTAGGTGCCAGGCAGATTGTGGCACGTCTGCCCATCTCCACAGCGGTGGACTCCGGTTTGACATTCGTCCACATCTGGACAAGGAGAGGCACAGCGGGGAGATTCATGGGAAAAAATAGTGTCTGCTTGATACAGAAGTTTGATAATGATGACAATGGTAATGCTTTCTGTACCCATTTGATTTACCTTCTGAGGATATCCAAGACACACAGTATGTTTTAATGGAAGCAATTACTTTCCTGAAGTGTTTTTTGTTTCTGTAATTAAGGCAATTTATAACTAACAAATGGTTTCTAAAGTAGACAGAAAAAAAGCTGAGAGAGACATGCTTCAGAGGTAAAGGACCCTGGCTGCTGCCCTATCCCTGCAAGCCACCTGTGTGTCACTATGTGTTTACCTGACAGCTTAACAAAAGCTCCTAGAAGGCCCTTAACCTTTTGACCTTCTGGGGGTCAGAATCTCACCTATGCACCTGTTTCCATCAGGGCTGGCATGGTAGCCACGGCTACAGATGATGACCTTCCTCTGGCAGGTGTACGACCCCACGGTGTTGATGCAGTTGTACCCTGAACTGCAGGGCTGGGCAGTACTGCTGCATTCATCTATATCTGCAGACGCAAACAAAACCAACACATGAGGAGTGGTGTGTGTACAGTATGTGTGTGTGTGCTTGCAGGGAGGGGTGTGTGTGTAGGTGTTCATGTGTATATGTGTGTTTGCTTGTTTTAGTGCTTATGCTTTTGTGTCAAACAGCAGAGAGAGAGAGAGAGGGAGAGAGAGAGAGAGGGAGAGAGAAAGAAAGAGAGAAGGGAGAGAAGGAGAAGAAGGAAAGCACATGGGTACCATCTCAGACACACTGTCTTATCACCATGGCCAGATCCAGTGTCACATCCCCTGTGCTCTCCTCGTCCTAATTGTGTGCCTAATCTGTTTGCTTGGTTTCGCCTCTCCCCTCCGACACCCCTCTCTCCTTCTCTCCTTCCCTCTCTCCCTCTCTCTCATTGCGGGCTGCCTCGACATGCCCCAGTTCCCTTGCCGGGGGGATAATTCCGAGACGTCAGAATGCAGGAAGAGAAAATGGCTCTTTCATCTCTGCCACAACAGCCAGAGCCGCAGCCTCAGCCACCGCCTGGCCCCGCACTCCTTCAGCTTTCATCTCCCTCTCTCTCCCTCTCTCTCCCTCTCACACACACTCTTTCCCTCTCTCTCCCTCTCACACACACACTCTCTCTCTCTCTTTCTCTCTCTGCCTGTGTGGTATTTAACTCATTAACCACTGCTAGAAAGGGAGGGAGGGAGAGGAAGAGGGAGAGAGAGAGAGAGAGAGAGGGAGAAAGAGAAGAGGGCCCAGGGCTCTGCATGCAGACCTGATCTGACACCCTGAGCCAGAGGCTGAAAGGATCAGAGAGAAGCAGACAGGCACATGAAGCCACGGATATGACACTGCAACGCCCAAACACACTCACACACAGGCAGGAAGGGAGAGAAACACACAGACACATGACACACACACAAACACACACACACACAAAGTAGGTAGGAAGAGTTTGGAGCACAAACACACGCAAACATACACAGACACACTCTGCCATAGTCAGGATCAGTGTAAGAACACAAACACATGACACACTGTCAGAGGCAAGAGCAGAAAAAGTAAGGGAACACCGACACAAACACATGCAGAAAACAGAGACGCAGTCAAACACAGTAAAACAGCGTAAAGAGTAAACACAGTCACTGCTGGGGGAAGAGCTGCTGTCCGTCAGTCAGTAAACACAGATGGGAAAACAGTCAAGCACAGAAACACAACCAGTCTAAGAGAAACTCTGCCACAGTCACAAACTCTGCTACAGTCACACAGAAACAGTCAAGAACCTGGAGGACAAGCTCAAAGCCACCACAATAAATTCAAAGAGTCAGACAGTTAAATAAGAGTGGGCAGAGATAGGAGCACGGTGAAGAAGACAGCCTTGGCACAGACACACACGCCAACATACATAGACATAGACACACACACAAAACAAAACAGACTTCAGCTCTTACCAACGCAGTGCCCACTGGCATCCTGGGTAAAGCCACTGGAGCACCTGGCAGTGACCTGGCAGCTGAAGGAGCCCGGTGTGTTGCGGCACTCATAGCCCATCCGACAGTTATGGGTCCTCTGTGCACACTCATCGATATCTGAGGGCAGACAACCGCAGGGCAGGTAAAGGGGGAGTGTTAGTAAGCTGCTCAGGGTGGACTATAATAACACTGCCATTTTCTATTCTCACACAACATAACAACAGTGCTGGATTGCTACTGTTTGATGGTTGATACTTGGCTGTGTTGTGCAGGACCACCACTTGGTGGCACTGTGGTTCAAGCCGGGGAAATAAATTACTGGAGCACCATCAAAGATACTGCAACTACTTCTACATTCTCTCTCTCTCCATGTTCTCCACCTGAGCAGTGTGGGTTTATTAAGACTGATAAATCTCTTATATAGTTCCTCGCTACCTTATAGAGGCTAGATGCAAAATAGCAATTTCTGTTTCCTTTGATAGAGATTTTATCTCTGCACTGTAAAGTCACACATAACACTGTTATCAAAATCAATGTATTAAGAGAATATAGAAACCTAACATCCATACATACACTACTGTAAACACACACACACACACACACACACACTTATCTACAGGGGATTTTCCTGGGCCTGTCAGTCAACAGGAGCACATCTGTTGTTACGTGGCCTCTTTAAATGCTAACCGGAGCTCAGATGCATCAGTGGCGTAAGCAGCAGCAGCAGCAGCAGCAGTCATGGAGGAGGCCCTGAGGGACTGCAGCGCTTAAGCTACAGAAAGCCATTAAGTGTCTTAGCACTGCTGACAACACTCTGGCACTGCCATTGATGAGCTGAGCCAAAGCCCGACAGCTCACAGGCAGGAAACACACCACTGACATTGCAGCCTGCGTGCCTATACACACACAAGCATGCACACAAACACGTGGTATGACGTGGCATGCAAGTAGGGTTGCAAAATTCCGGGAATTTTCAAAGTTGGAAACTTTCCATGGGAATTAACGGGAATATATGGAAATTAACGGGAATAAATGTGAATTAATGGGAATAAACTGGGAATTTTTAATATGGCAAGTTAGTCTATAACCGGAAACTTAAATGTAGTGGACAAAACCCCATCTTGCAGCATAATATTAGTTAAAACCACCTGATTTAATGCAATTTCAGTCAAATTTCTACCCTGCACATACAATCCCATGCAAACAGCAATCAGCATAGGCTACTAGACATAAAGGAAACCTATGATGCGTTCATGTGCATGGGAAAAATAAATTCCCAGTGAAAATGTCATCTCATGTGGGAATAACTGGTGTGAAACTGGGGGAAGTTTGCAAACAGAGTTGCCCAGTTATGGGCTTGTCGTCACTTTTGTCCTCATTCAAATGGGTGTACGTCATTTTGCAAAACTGTAATGGGACGATTAATCTGTCTGATTAAGCTTGACAATTTATATATAATTTACATAATCTATAAGGTTTGGTTGGGGTAGTATGTTGTGTCATTATATTTTTATTTGTTTTAACATTTTCTGGGATTCTAACTGAACAAACTGATTGTCAGTCAATGTTCCAACCAATTGGATTTTGTTGTTGAGTGGCGTGGTGTATCTTGGGCAGTTCAGTGGTTTCAGTGTTGCTAGCTTAGCACGTTAGTAAACCATAGGCAGAGAATGGGATTCCCGCTAGCACAGGGGTCTCAAACACCCGGCCCGCGGGCCAAATCCGGCCCGCGTCCGGCCCAATTCCGGCCCGCGACGTATGTCAAAATAATAATGTAATCCGGCCCTTGAGACTTTTTAATTGTGACAAACAACGATACTGATTAAAATAGACGATAGTTCCAAGTACGGTGACAAATCTCATTTGTACTCTGCTCCACTATGTGCTAGACATCCAGAGCTTCATTCAAACCCAAAATCGCTGGGCAAAGTTTTCAGGAAATACTTGTATTACACGCGAGAAACACAAAGACGTGCATTTGTAATGACGCGGAAGCGATGCAGGCCATAGTGTTGCATAAGTTGAAGCAGAAATTAAGCAGAAATAGGCCTACACCGAATGTTGAAAAACGTTTACGTGTGATAGATAGGCTATGTTGTTCACCTATTCTAAATCTGAAGGAGAATATCCTTTTGGAGATTATGATCGATCGTCTATTGAATGGAGGTGCGTCTGCGTGTATACGACGGTGTCCACTAAGCATACCATGCTTATTTCGACCCTTTGCCCAACATAGCTTGGAGGTTGCAGTGGTAATCGTGATGATAGTGTCCGTAATGGACGTGGTACAGACAGCAGGGCTAGTAGAAATAGGGCTCTAAACTACAAAGTCACCCGCAATATGATGCGAACTTCTGGGTACTCCGATTACCCGCGATAGGAACTCATTTAACCAGAATACTTTATTGTAGGCCTTGTGGTTTAGAAACCATATACATCTTAGGTGTTGGTATACATCTTAGGTGTTTTCCTGTTAATTTGTTATGTGGGTAATATGAAAAAAGTAAAGTAAACCTGCTCAAATATGTTCATCCAGTATTTATTGAAAGGTGCATAATTTGAGGTGCTTGCCATCCAGTGGCAAATTAGATGGGTAAATTTACCCCCTTCATAAACTTTTGTTTTACTCAAAGATTTTTACATTTACAGTAGGACTTTATCTCTGACCACTTTCAAGCCATGGCCTTTTGAAATTTTGATATAAAAATCCAATAGTGTTGCTTTCTTAACCATGACGCCTATAGTTTGCCAGGTTTAAAAAAGTTATTTGAGGAAAATATTTTTATTTGGTGTGAAACACACACATACCTGTTTTTATGCTTTTCCTTTGTTTTATAATTTGTATTAATATTTATTTTATCATTATTTTATTTATAAGCTAAGGTTGCTAGCACAGGTGTCTAAAACTAGATAAAAACACATGCACTTTCTGTTTGCAGTTTTGTGTGGTATTTGAAAAAAAGAACATTGCATTTTCAGAAATAGCCGGCCCTCCAATCAGATGACGTTGGCAGAATTGGCCCCCAGCTCATTTGAGTTTGAGACCCCTGCGCTAGCATGTTAGCTATCTTTGTATGCTAAGCTAAGCGAAAATATGAACAAACAAATCATATTGCTTATTATGAAACAAAATGTTAATGTCTGTATATGAAACAGTAGGAATTACCAAAAATGTCCAGTTAATTCCCGTAAATTCCCATTAATTCCCATAATTTCCTTTAATTCCATGAAAGTTTCCAATTTGGAATATTTCCAAAATTCCCCAGCTTAACTTCCCATGGAAAGTTTCCGGTAAGTTTCCAGAAATTTACCGGAAATTTTCCGCCCCTTTGCAACCCTACATGCAAGCATATCCTTATGCTAATACACACACACACACTCACACACATGCATGCACATATCGCATATACATATGCGCATATACATGTACTGTACTGTATGCACACACACACACACACACACACACACACACACACACACACACACACACACACACACACACACACACACACACACACACACAACTCTCCCTCCCTCGTTCCTGTGGGAGATGAAAAGTCCATGTAAGTGGGTGTGTCCCACATGACCACACCTCACATGGTCATATTAGTGCTGCTTATAGGACATGAGCTCACCCAGCAGTGGCCTTTACCGCCTGCGTCTGGACTGGACTGACTCCTGTCCTGCTCCCTGCAGGAGCCCTCTCTGAGCCCACACTTGGGCTGCTTCCTGGCGGAGGTAAACATGTGTGTTTTTTACAATGCCTCGGCAGCAACCAAACACAATGAATGCGTTTGTGAGCTGAGCTCGGCAGACTTTGCCAAGGCGTGGGCCATGGAAATGATGAGAAATGGATCTGTGTCCCACCTACACCGCTAGCACTCCTACACGCCTGTGGAGCTCACAATGAATCCTCCATGTACCAAACTATCCTCAAACTCTTTTGGGAGACTTTTAATTAAATTTCCTTAAAGTGTTTATTTAGCTAATCTCGAACTTTGCCTGGTAGAATCCATTGGAGGTCAGAAACCAGAACATTTTCCACATTATTATTATTATTATTATTATTATTATTATGATTAAAATGATTGTTGTTGTTGTTGTTGTTTTATGAAGTGAAGGACAGACGTAAGTCTGATGTTTGCCATAGGGCTGTACCTTCACAGACGTTGTTGTTCTCCTGGAAGCCTGCAGGGCAGACGATGAGTCTCTCACAGAAGTAATGGCCAACCGTGTTGATGCACCTCTCATTCAGCTGGCAGTTATGGGCCATAAGCAAACACTCATTTACATCTACAACAGGGAGAGAGAGAGAGAGAGAGAGAGAGAGAGAGAGAGAGGGAGGGAAACATAGAAGACATAAAGTGGGGGAGAGGTGGAAGAGAGAGAGGTGAAAGAGAGTGAGTGACAAAGAAAGCAGAAGTGAAAGTGTGAGAGAGAGGGGGAGTGGATAGAAGGGAAGAAATATACAGAGGGAGTGACAGAAAGAGAGAGAAAGAGAGAAAGAGAAAGAGGTGATAGAAAAAGACAGAGAGAACAGTGACATTAATGAAAGAGTCCACAGTGCAGCCTCTCTCTAATCAGTGGGACTGAGAGGCAGAGCCTGGCCAGATTAGCCGCCACCAGCTCTGCACACACACTGCGCTCCCCAGAGGGATTGGGAATGCTGCCGCACTGTAAGCCCCCAAACAATACACAATCTGTCAGCAAAACGGCTGAATTTAGAATGTCACAACACTCCATTTCAGAAGAATTTCGCTTTCCGTTCCGGAACTTCAGCCGGTCACTCCGCCGACTCAGTATGAGCAGGACGGCCTTCAAATTAGGGCAGAAGATAAGAAGAGGCTCTCTGTGTGCGTTTTTTAATAACGGCTATTATATAGGAGGAAAAAAAAGCGAAATAAACGTGGAGAGGACGCAGCCTCTAATCAGGATGCTGATAGACGGGGGATTAGTTGAAGGCTTTGCAGGTATTCAGGTGGGTGAGGCCGGCGCGGAGAGCCTGGACGGCATTTCAAACATCAGAGAGAGAGAGAGAGAGAGAGAGAGAGAGAGAGAGAGAGAGAGAGAGAGTAGAGAGAGAGGGAGAGAGAGAGAGAGTACAGCCAAAGCACTCGCATTCCTTAGCAGGCTCAACTGCAAGACTGCCTGAGCGCTGTCTATGGGGAAAACACTGGGGTTTGTGTCTTTGGAAGCCAACAGGTGTCTGTTTATGCATGTCTGGTGCGTTTGTGTGAGCATGTGTAGTGTGTGTGTGTGTGTGTGTGTGTGTGTGTGTGTGTGTGTAGGTATCGGTAATGTGTTGTAATGTGTGCTTGATGGATTGTGTGAGTTTGACCAGTTGTTTTTGACCTTGTGTAATGAATGTGGCATGTGTGTGTGTGTGTGTGTGTGTCTGTTTATGTGTGTGTGTGTGTGTGTGTGTGTGTGTCTGTTTATGTGTGTGTGTGTGTGTGTGTCTGTTTATGTGTGTGTGTGTGTGTGTGTTTGTTTGCTTGTGAGATAATTTATGACTGCCAGTGACCATGCATCTCTTCATACTCTGATTAGTGCTGATTAGTGCTGATTAGTGCTGATTAGTGCTGGTGCTTTATCAAGTTAAAATAACTCTTTTGACTGCCCATAAGTTGTCATTTTCTCCCTCATATCATTACGGACTTTTCCACACAGCTGGTAGCAAAGTGGTGTTCTTCTATGGTACCGTACCTTCACATGAGTGGCTGTCCGCTGCCAGAGAGAATCCTGGAAAACAGGAACACTGTGGCCGCCCTTCCACCGGGGTGCATCTATGCGCACATGGGCCATTTCCTGAATGGCAACAAGAGTTGTCATGGCAATTAGTTTGAACAAAAGAACAAGAAATAATGCCTATGTTGGTCCTTGGTGTGTGCGATAAAAAGTTTGGGTGATTTACAGAAATTGTTTTCTCATTTCCTTTTTCCTCCAAACAACCTTGACCTTGGTGAACTGTACTCCCAACATGTTCCCAACTCTGACACAACCCACTTGGGGTCCACCCTTGCGTATGGTACAAACACTCCAAACTAACACAAATAGCACATGACCTTTACTCAGAAACAATCCATTGTAAAAAGCATTACTCATATGGTCAAAGATTTATGAAACAGGAATTGTGAGTCATGTTTTCCGTTCAGTAAGTCCTACTGTCCTATACTTTTCATGGTCACCAAAAGGGAGTGGATACAGTAGGTGTTCTTGAATTCATGAATAATTTAGGGTTGGTTACCACATTTTTACATCTTATAAATGGATAAAAACAAATTTCACTGCCCAATAACTATGGTGAAAGGTATGTCAGGGCAATGCATGGTATCCGAAAAATTAAGGGAAGTCAAGGAAGATGAGTATTATTCAATATTATTAAAATGATGTTATAAGTACTGTAATAGGATATTTTAAAGACTTAATGCATCCCAGCAACTGGTCTTCACCTGCACATGGGTCATGGAAGATGGTGGTTGGAGCGCTGGTGGAGGTGGTGGTGGGTGGTGCCGGAGCTGTTGTAGTCTCAGCAGCAGCAGGACTCTCATGTTCCTGTTCCCTCAGTCTGTTCTCCTCCTCTGCATCAGTCTCTGTGGAAACAAACAGGAACAGGTTTCTTATCAGACAGTCGGGAAGAGAGTAGAGAGAGAGAGAACTAGAGAGAGAGTAGAGAGAGAGGGAGAGATGAGAGAGGGAGAGATGAGAGAGTAGAGAGAGAGAGATAGAGAAAGAGTAGAGAGAGAGTAGAGAGAGAGAGAGGGGGAGAGAGACAGAGAGAGAGAGAGGGGGGGGGGGGGGTAGTTCTAATCACTGCGTTTGAACTCCTTCAGTTTCTCATTTGGTCCAGGCAGGATAGCTGTGAGTAGTACCTGTGTGATTTAATTAACAGATATGAAGCCGGCTGGGCTAAATGAAAGGCCAGGGTTGCTCTAGATGTGTTTGCCACAGGGGTGGGAGTGGGGGGCTACCTAAATACAAATCCCTGTGAGAGTGTGTGTGTTCTTTTCCATCATGACCTATTATAAGATGCTGGCTTCACTGTAATCATCTGTGAAGGCGTCTGCTCTGAAGTGCGGTTCATGTTCTGGCCTGTCCCAAGGGCCCCCTCTCCCTATAACCAGGCCCTGTGAGCGACTGAGGCCATATTCAAATCACTGTGTGTGTGTGTGTGTGTGTGTGTCTGTGTGTCTACATCTATGAGTCTGCATTATGTATATTCATTAAAACGGACTGTGCTTTGACATCTACAAACCAGGTCACTATCACTCCATGTGTTACATGAAACCCGCTGGGTGCAGTACAACCTAATTCAACCACACAATTACAGTAAAGCTGCTCCAGGGCATTGTGCACTGTACTAGTGAGATGTGGAATAAGGTCTTTATTGTTGTTCAGGACCTCTTATTATTCATTAGCTATGACATACTGTAATCCCAATCAGCAGAATAAGCCCATTTTACAAGGGTTACAAGGGTTGCCCAGATGCCTTTGTCCAGAACACATTCAGGCCTCCTCAAGTGCAAATCCACCTGGGAGACATGTCTTTGAGCTTGAGTCTGCTCAAGAGGGTTCCACATGTTAAAAGGTGTTTTTCGTGGCTACAGGCAACTACATTTGCTATACAGGTTTGATGCTTCTGAATATGTAAAAAGCGTTGATAACAAGTGTTGATGGCACTCTATAATTAAACTGGACTGCCCTGAATTGAACTAAACAGAACTGAACTGAAATGAACTAAATTGATCTAAATTGAAAATAATCATATTGAATTGAGTTAAACTGAACTGGATCACACTGAATCTACCAGATACTTTCCCTCGATCTGGCCCTGTGTCAGCAGCTGCTGGCTGGGTGGCTTGTCAGCTTGTAGACCCCACATTTCATGTGAGGGCTGCCGACCAGTTTCTGCTCAGCCGGGCACTTGTACGTGACGACGGCCCCGTACCCATAGGAGCCACCTGCCTCCTCAGTGATGGTGGCATTGGTGACACGTGGCTGAGGACACTTCACCTCTACAGGAAACAGCGGGAGCATGCATCATCATCAAAACCACAGGAAAATACACACACACAAGGCAAAATTAATCATACACATGGAATTAGGTGCAGTTCAGAACATCTCAACTGAAGAGTTTGGTTTTGATACCTGAAAGCGTGGCTGAGATATGAGCTAACTTCCTGTAACTCTAGCGCACCCCTAGTGGTCGAAGGTCACCAACTTTAGGGAAAAGTGTTACTAATTATAGCGTCCTCAGTATGGGGTCCCGAGTCCATATACCAAGTTTAGTTTCAATATGTGTAAGCGTTGCTGAGATATGAGCCTACTTCCTGCGATTAGTGCCCCCATAGTGGTCAAAGGTCACCAAATTTCTTGAGCCTTCTCTTCATTAGGTCCTGAGTCCATGTACCGAGTTTAGTTTGATATGTGAAAGCCTTGCCGAGATATGAGTTCACTTCCTGTTTGGCAGCTTTGCTGTCAATTCCGATTGGCTCTGACAGGCGCTTTTGAATGTCAATACACAACAAATAACTTTTGTAAGGCATAGTCTGAAGATCATCTGCGCCAAGTTTCGTGAAAATCTGAGAAACTGTGACCCGTGAAAATTGTAAGTGTTTTTGATGAAATTCAATACGGTGGATGGTCCAACATGGCGGATATTGACATCATGGGGTGCGTTGAGTTCAGCCCTTTACTGTCTATGGTTCGGTCTCATCCAAGGATACCAACTATAACTAATATCTCGATGTTCTAAATCGGGCATAGGGCTCAAAAGTAAATTGCATGAATGCAATGTCAACTTTGACAAATTGGTGGCGCTAGACTGCCTGTGGTTCAGACCTGAAACTTGGTGAAATGAATTATGGGACTATCCCGAATCAATGTGCCAAATCTCACAACTTTTTACTGTACGGTTCCATGGGCTGCCATATAGGGAGGGAAAGTGAAAACCAGCGCCCCAAGTGGTTGCGTTCCTATCGAAGAGCAGCTCTATTTAAAAAAAAAATATTGTGAAGCCAAATCAGCGAAGTTAATAATCTTCTAACTGTGAAAATGTCAGGCCCTATTTTGCCTTATTAAAAAAAAATCGAAATTGCTCCTTTTGTTTCATAAACGGACTACAAAAGAAGTCCCGTGACTTTACCCTTCGATGTTACTCACAGTAGCATGGTTTGTTTATTAGCCTGGTTAGCATTGACACTTAACACTTACTGCCAGCTCTTTATGTGAGTAGAAGCACAACACCAGTTATCCAGACATAAAGGTAATCACCACACGGTTTACATCACGCTCCGTTATTGCTGTGGATTGATCTGTTATCAGAGATGTGCTGTGTGTGAAATGATCTGATAATCAGGGCATGCATGCGGGTGCAGGAAGTAGCTCTGTGCTCCCGATTTGGTCACAGCCTGGACAGATCAGACAGTGCGGAGTGGAGAGGAGAGGAGAGGAGAGGAGAGGAAGGGAGTCCATCAGCAGAGGGGAATATAATACGCCTTCATGCTGAGATAGATAGGGTCTACTGAGAGGGCCGGGACAGAAATGTTTTTCATCACTATGCCATCTATCTAGAGAAAGAGTACACCACACAAGCACCAACTTATCCCTCCCCCCTCTCTCTCTGTCTCACACACATACACACACACACACACACACACACACACACAGTACACATACACACACACACACACACACACACACACACACACACACACACACAGTGGCACACATACACACAAAAACACAGGGTGGTACACAGCGGTACACATACACACACAGATGCACACACACATACTGTTATGTATTACACACACATGACAAACACACATCACACACATGAACACAGATCAAAAGGGAGGCTTCATTTCCTAAGATAGATATGACCACACATGATTGGTCAGAGATTCACCAATGCCCTTGATAGCATTTGATCAATCATCAATTGATATTAAAAAACCTAATCTCCTAACCAATGAGCTGTGGGTGTCTGCCCTGTGCAGAGAGAGGGATAGAGAGAGAGAGAGAGAGAGAGCGAGACAGAGAGAGAGGGAGATGAGAGATGAGATAGGCATCTTACCTGGCTCGCAGTTGCGGCCGTCCTCTTGCAGCGTGTAGCCCGGGTAACAGGCGCACAGGTAGGAGCCCTGCGTGTTGATGCACGTGTGGTGGCAGAGCTTGCCCTCGAGCTTACACTCGTCCAGGTCGCGCAGGCCCTCGGCCCCCTCCACGGTGTTCTCCGCATCCTCCGCGTCCCCGATGGAGAAGGCCTCCTTGGGGTACGGGCTGTCCGACACTAAAGATGGAGAAAAGACAGAGAGGGGGGGGGAGAGTGGTGGTGAGAATGCGCCTGATCCTGGGAGACATGTGGAGGGGCACCTTACAACACCCCTCCCCCCTCCCCACCCCACAACGCGGAGGCTGAAACGAGCCCTCTCCACATTACTGTATATCATCTCCTGTCTCATCTGTTTCAACAAGCAGACATTGGCCTCTGATGGATGGGCCTGTATTTGTGCAGAGATTCTCCATGTCCTCACAGATATGATTTACCCTCCCTGCTGAGATAAAGTTATACGAAAGCAAACAAACGTTGACCCCACATGTAATTTAGGTGCAGAACAGCCTTGACAGCTCCCCTCACTGCAAGGTGAACATGACACTAAATTACAAAGGACTCAGTCTGGAATCATAATCATACTGCTGAGGTTTTTTCAAGGTTACAAAGGCCAGATTTCCTCACTAACAAAGACAGGATTACATGTTTCCACTTGGATTAATACTGAAGGGGTTTAACCTCAAGCTTTCACTGAGCAGAGAGGGGCAGGGTGCGAAGTTTCAAAGTCCTCAAAGAAATGCAGAGTGGCTTTGGATGTCCTTCAGTTAGTCTTTGACAGAACTGGGTACCACTGTGTCTCTGAAAATATGTTTGAAGGCACTGCAGTATAAAACAAGACAATCTGCCTTTCAAAGCGTCCTGACATGACTCTTTCTATCACAGCAGTGACAGGCGTGAAGTTGTGTAAAACAAAACGCCTGTGTCACTTCCGATGAAATATTACCCGTCGTAAACTCGGGCCGGTGATGTCAGAGCTCTGTGACAAGTCTGACAGGCGAGCTAGGTAGAGTTGCCAGGGAGACGGGTATCAAGGTGAGGAGTCAGACCCTGCTACAGTGCCAAGGTAAGCAGCCGTCAGGTGTCAACTTTATGTGCTGCCATGTCACTGATGGTGGATATCATCTGCAGATAAGCCCTATGGGTGTTATTCCTCATATCATCTTGTCAGTTTGTTTATATTTATATATATTACGTGTCAGTTAATCAAAAATAATCCTCTTTCCAAATCATTATTCATTATTTTATATCAAGACTGGCATAAGTAGACAACAGCTGCATAGTAATAGCAGTAGCAGAATGCTATGCCTGCTCGCATGTCACATTTTGGCTGCTTCTTGCTTAGATGAAACAATTGTTGGCAAACTACATCCACAATCCCAAAACAAGTGTATTTACAGTACAGGCCAGGTAGTCTTTCAACTTTCCATTTTCATCACCTTTGATTAACTGTTTGGGTGTGTCTGTGTTAGGGTTAGGTTAGTGGAACCAGTGTATTTACATAACTCAAAACATCCACAATATAATTAACATCTTCTCACATTTGTGTGTGTGTGTGTGTGTGTGTGTGTGTGTGTAGTATCGGTTTGTGTATATGGTTCTGTGTGTGGGATTTGCATACAAGTGTGTGTGTGTTTACATTTCATATTCGGTCTAGATTTCTGTCAAACCTATGTATATGGCTGTGTGTGTGTGTGTGTGTGTGTGTGTGTGTGTGTGTGTGTGTGTGTGTGTGTGTGTGTGTGTGTGTACTGCTCCATTTCTGCAATAATAGGTAGTTTATCCATCAGGAAGCGACGATGCCATGTTTACCCATAATCAAGCAGTTCAGAATGAAAATAGCACAATGCATTCTGTGTTTGATCAGACCTGCATAAGTGTGTAACTTACTTCCTTCAATGTTTGGATCTGTGAATCTTCCCCTGTGTTAAGGTCCAAATAAAAGCATTAAATGTGTGTGTGTGTGTGTGTGTGTGTGTGTGTGTGTGTGTGTGTGTGTGTGTGTGTGTGTGTGTGTGTGTGTTTGGGTTTGGGAAGGGGTATACTTGACTGGCCCCACCTCTCTTTGGCGGTGTAGTGGGCTGCAGCGGTGGTCTCTGGCGAAGCATGCTCCAGCTGGTGGCCTCCTCTCCCTCGCAGCAGGTCAGGAAGACGTGGCTGCAGGGGAAGCCCAGGTACTGGTGGGCCTCACAGGGCAGACCCTCCTTACGGAAGTGCAGGCCCAGCGAGCAGCAGCTGCAGCACTCCTGCAACAGGACAGGGACACACAGGAGGACCAGGGAGCCCAGGTCAGAGATGGGACTCAGAGAAAACCTTGCATGAACATGAACCGCCCTTCTAGTTACAGTGACACACACTATAAACCAGTGAACCTAGGCTATCTTACTTAGTCATCAAAAACTGTCAGCACATTTTAAAACATTAATAAAGAAAGATTATTTATTATGGCTCAACTTGTAGAGCAACTGGTGGACTGAGATTCCCAGGGAACACGCATAAGTTGAGGGAAATGTATTTTTTTTTTCTATTTTTAATTTCATTGACAGAAAAACAGTTCAGTCTTTCTGGCAACAATACATTTGCCAAGATAAAAATCCTGACCCTGGGCATCCAAAGCAGCACAGATGGGCTGGAAGGGTTCAGTCAAGGAGTTTTGTCAAATGACAAACGCATCCATTCACTGTATGCCCAATACAACATTTCTTGCGGTAATACTGCCCATAGTCGGCGCCAGAAAAGACTTGCCCAGTGTTTCATCAGCCTGAGAGCAGCGTTTCTCCTGCGCCCCATCCTCGACGTCTAATTAAAATGTTCTGATATTTACAGCCCATTTCTATCCAGTCTTTTGGCACACAAAAACTTTCATTCTGATTTGTCACACTGCTTAACAACACTCAAGTCTATTCTCTACACTGAAGTCAATAGCAAAGCTTTCACTCTAAAACAGTATTACAGTACTGAGCAATGCCAGTGTAATATACTGAGGCATTTCAATGGGCTTTTACTGTGATGGTAAAAGGTATACAACAAAAGGCAATACAGTCTTCTCTAAATGTCCCTAAATCTATAATGATGCATACTGCGAGTGGGCCGTAAATTTAACTAGCTCTATTGTTCCATGACAGTTGACCCCATCATGACATCTTTGTTGCTTTGTTGCATTTTAACTACAGTCACTTTTCCCTCATCTCCCACAGGTAGAACACACACACACACAAACACACACACACACACACACACACACTCTCTGAGAGCTCAGTGTCCCAAACCTTGCTGCTAGTGCAACAGTAGCCAGCAGGGATGGAGATGTGCGATGGGTGAAGCTCACTTCCTAACACATGAAGCACCCATGGGCTTAAGGTTTATGTTTATGTCTCCTTGCTAGCACGGCCGCCTTGCATGTCCACAGTTGCGAGTTCAAGTCTAGTGTGGCACGGTGCTGTCTACACCATGCAGGCTACACCAGCTCAATAAAGGGAATGCCTCAGCAAAGTCTCTCCAAGTCCAACATTTCACCTTTTACCGCCGCACTCCAGGTCCGGTAGTACTCAGAGGGGAATGGGGGTTTATGGAGGGGCATAAAAGTAACTCCACGGCCACCGTGATGAAGTGCAGAGACGTTTTATTGTGTGGCCTGAGTTATGGGCTTGCCACTGCCGACTGAGGCCGAGTGATGAAAGCCAATACTTGACTTGTGCCTAAAGCCCATGGTCCATAATGACCCCAAGCTGTTTGGCGGAGTTGGACTTCCTGGAACCCCCGATGTGATGGTTGATGAATGGCCCTCTACTCTAAGGGCCCAAAGCAGTGCCACAATAACGTCCCACCACCACTGATTTGTTTGTTCTCACTGATATTAGAGAGAAGTCGGCCACTGCAATGCTGTTCATCAGGGTGTGCACAATGCAAGGAAGTCAACCAATAATCATCAGACCAGCGCAAGCCAAAAAGCATTTCTTTCCCATCGATAAAGCAGCGGTCACAGAGAGGGGATAACTACAGTACAACAGGAACAAATTCAACTCTGGGGAGCAGCACCCATGATCAACCAGCCTTGTTCTTCCTCTATTCTTTCTTTCACTATCTCCTTCACTCCCACTCGTTCCTTTTTTTTCCCTCTCATGCTGTTTCTCCATCTCTCTTTTACTCCATCTCTCTCTTTCTCTCTCTCCCTCTTCTTTCTGCATCTCCCTCAACCTCTCTTCAACTTCCTCTCTCTCTCTTCGTCTCCTCCCCCCTCTCTGTTTCTGTGTCTCCCTCTTTTTACTTCCCTCACTTTCTCTCTCTCTCTCTCTCTCTCTTTCTGGTTCTCCCTCTCTTATCTCTCTCTCCCTCTCTCTCTCTTTCTTGTTTAAATTCAATAACAGTAATTAGATTAGTAGGGCGACTCAGCGCAGACCCCTTCACTTTTTTGTGCCTTGTCCTCGAGTAATGACTCGGGATGGGGGGGGGGGTATGACATGGGAGGAACTAGGTCACATTACCAACCTTATAGGAGTCCACGCCGCAGTGATCATTGTCGTCCAGCTCGCAAGCGTCCCCTTGCTTGGCAGCCGTGACGCCGGTCAAACACTTTCTCTCTTTCAGGGAGCCGCTGCAGCACTGCTTCTGAGCCGACCTGTCACGGGTGAACATGTTAAACAAATACACGTGCACACAAAACAGCGCAAGAATGTCAACACTTTGAAAAGCACAAAAAAAGTCTTCCATCATACAGAGTGGAAACACACAGGAATTGCCAACTGGCATAACTACTATAGGACACGGAGGGAAAATGGATCCTAAAAACCATCTCCAGCACAGCACACAAAGGGTGGGTGGGGGGGGGGGGGGTGGGGGGTTTGGCTTTCCTGACTTCCAACCTGGAATGAAAATACCTGAAATGAATATGTTTCAGAGAGTTAAAGGAATGTTTTGGTTTCGGTCATGACCCCCATGATCTGACTGCCTTTATAAATGGCTGTGTGTGGAGTGGGAGTGTGTACATGTATGTGTGTGTGTGTGTGTGTGTGTGTGTGTGTGTGTGTGTGTGTGTGTGTGTGTGTCTGTGTGTGTCATTACCAACAGATGGAGTGTGTGTCCTCTCGCACGGCGGCCATGTTGGAGCAGTGCCCATGGACGGAGGCCCACTTCTCTCCCGCCTCGCAGCACACCTCCACCAGCTCCTTCGCCGACACTACAGACACACCATCACACCGACACATGAGGAGGATCACAGAGCAGAGCAGTCAGGAGCATCGCAGACACACGGCAGCACACGCTCACGTCAGAGACAGATCCCAGAGAGATGAGAGACGGAGAGGAGAGGAGAGGAGAGGAGAGGCATTTTTGGGCATTTTTATGTATCCTTCACTGTCACAGCAGAGTTTTCACTTCAGAGTAAAACACTGTGAACTGTTAACGCAGCATGCAACGCATAGAGCTCGCATCAAAGATGGCACACTAAGTGTTTGGCATGCACTGTGTGTGCCACCTTTTGGCCTTAAAAGTGGAATTGGATTTTGTAACCGTTCACCCAACTCCACTGACATTAAGAGTGAGAGCCGGGACTGCTGTTTGCATGGCATGTGGTGCAGTGGATGGATGTCCCTATACTGGAATAGCACTGCTAATCATGGGCCATCAAGCGCAGTGGTGGCACAGTGGTTAAGGAGCTGGGCTAGCATGCAGTAGCCAGGAAGTTGTGGGTTCAATTCCCAGCCTCTATCGTTGTGCCCTTGTAATGTAGTTGACTATTATGTACTGTAAGTCGCTTTGGATAGCAGCGTCTGCTAGATATGCAAATACAAATCTATTGGAGACTAGAGAGTGGACACTTCTCAAAAGGGAAACATTTTGGCCATCTTTCATGTGCATGGAAGGCAAAAAAATCTGTTGTCTGATTACTTCGCAAAAAAGACTAACAAAAAGGCCAACAGATCGTACATCACTTGTGGTAAAACTTCAAATGTCTACTGTAAGCATAAAATGACGAAAAAAGTCTGAAACAGTGTGCTATTATATTCAGTTTCACCCCAGGGCAAATCTCAGTGTTTTCCTTTAGACCAAGACAGATTGAAAACATTCGGCAATGAGGAATTACGACATTTCCACACAAACACACAGCCAAAAAAAGAAAAAAAAAACGGATTCAACGGATTCAAACACGACTTAAAAATACACCGGAGAGCGTGACCGGTGGCCTGCCCAGTTGTGGGGGTTAATTATCCAGCCGCACAGTGCTGCCTGGCTCCGGTGGGAGCTCCCACACAGCAGGGCCACACGGCCTCCACACGCCTCTGATGTGCCTCATAAAGTCTGCTCGCTCTGGCAGGAGCGTGCGGACTCCATTAGTGCAGCGAGCACGGTGGACACCATTTGAACACCACTTGTGCTCAGCTTTTTTAGAAAACAAGCGACCCGTCATGTGACTTCGAGTTTGATGGGGTTGGGTGGGTGGGGGGTGGTGGGTCTGGGGTGGTGAGGCCACTTGGCACCCGGGGTCACATTTGTTACCGTTTTCAGAGCCATGGCAAGACGAATTAGCTGTTGATATTGGCAGCTCTTTTAACCGAAGGAGTGAATAAACAAACAAGGCAGGAAAAATATACTTCTGAACATTTCCCCCCTTTGTGAAGTGGCACTTCTCATTATTTCTTTCATGTTTTTAACAACACCTAATTAAGTCTCAGTAATTGGGTTGGTTTAGCTGAAACGCTGCACCATTTTTTCAAAACCTCTTTGTGAGATATCTTCATGTTTTTCCTTCTGATAAAAAAACACACTTAAACCATTTGTCCCAAAGCCTTGTCTGTGAGCCAAGATCATGAAAAAACATACACACTAAAACTTACAGCAACATTCTCTACCCCCCAAAAACTAATTTCCAACAAGACTAACAATACACAATTGGTCAGAAAAAAAACTCACTGGAAGATTTATATTTAAAACATTCTGTGAGAAACTATTCTGAAGCATACTTCACCAGCTAGTCCTGGAGCTGTTGTGAATCCTAAAAGCCCTCGTAGCCCCAAAAACAAACCCAGTCCTCTACCCGACTCCTCAGTGGAAAACACTCAGCTGTGTGAAAATATAATTCCCAGCTTTGAGGAATGAGGGGCCTTTCCACCAACTGTAATTACAAATCAGAAACATCTGAGGAAATGTGCACATCACTAAGCAAGTGTCTCCCTGTGCCCTTTGAACTGCTTTAAGCCCTTCTCTGAATTTTATCTTATTAAGACATCAACCGTCTTCCATCCATTCAACTATAACCTCAAAACGGATCTTTGGCTATCCCTTTGCACTTACAGTGACGATACGCTAAGCTAACACCTACAACTACATCACAAAGCTGCTTCAAAGCAGTTCACCGCAAGAGCAGAGGGACGGCAACCCATTCTGTCCAGAAAACATCAAACAGAGAGACATCTGTAATTGAGGTTAGCTGTGTGCACTAGTTTAAGCAATTTTATGATTTGGAGGCTGAATCACATCTTTTCAGAAGGTTTCTTCCATCCATTTTCCCCTCTTCTCAGAAGTCTATAGACAGAACAAGTCTCAAGATGTGGAGGATCACCCTGGGATGACCTGTAGAATACTTAAAACCACTACACTGTACTGATGACTTACTCTGAAAAACCCAAGGAGATGCTACAGTAATCCATAACATTAGAACAAAACAAACTGTATCCTACTAATGCAATGCATTGAGGACAGCATACAAGTATCCTACTAAGGCAATGCATTGAGGAGACTATAAAAGTATCCTATTAAGGCAATGCATTGAGGAGACTGTACTGTACAAGTATCCTACTAAGGCAATGCATTGAGGAGACTGTACTGTACAAGTATCCTACTAAGGCAATGCATTGAGGAGACTATACAAGTATCCTACTAAGGCAATGCATTGAGGGCACTATACTCTTTCTCCTTTTGTCACAACTTTTAATTAGGAGATTAGTTAGGTTAAGTTAAGTTTAGATTCATAATATGCATCACAGTTGATTTATGATCTCTCTGGCTTTTAGGTATAATTATTAGTGCTCATATTTCTTACCGAGGCTTGTCATTATGGTCACTTGTCACACCAAGGCTTGCATTATGAGCAGGAGACATAAATATCCCTAAAACAACCAAAACAAGAGAAGAGCTGTCCTACAGTAAACGTGTGCATGAACGGTATAATGTCAAAGATAGGTAAAGATCCGAACCGTATCCTTTTCAGTAACAAACAAGGGTTATGTTGTTAGCTTTTATGTATCTCATATAACCACCAACTTAAACCTTACATGTACAGGACTATGTACTGCACATCTAATGATGTGGAAGATTACATTCTGTGGTTTAGTACTGGAATGTTTTCCAATGAGGGTAATGTTTCAGTCATTCACGAATATAATTTATCAGCTGATTTTAATGACTTTGGCAAAGGGAGGAACCACTATCTAAATTGTAATTTTACCTGCCATGTGTGCCTTAAGGCTGTGGTTGACATCATTGCACCATAGCCAGTAATCACTTGAACTCAACATTATGAAGCAATTTTGCACTTCCTCTACCATGCCCGAGGAGAGATCTTAATGGAGATATCCTGTTTGATTAAAGAATGCTTCTCCACAGCAATCTGCATGTTAATTACTCCAATACTGTAGTCATGTTCCCCATAATCATAATTACCGTAAAGGACAATAATCCTTAGGCTATATGTGCAGATTGGATGGTCAATTGTGGGGAACAATATCTGAAACCAAATTGGCAATAGTGCCCCAAAAATCTGGAAATGTAACATTACACTTTCTCCACTGGTGCTATTTACAAACTGTTCTTTGACAGGATCCTGCTGTTCAATAGAGCACGGTGGGATATTAACTCTTCTCCTGATGCTCTCTCTCTACACACACACACACACACACACACACACACACACACACACACACACACACACACACACACACATGTAGCTGAGAAATCCTGGCCATGAGGCACCGGAGATCAGGCGCACAGCGCTTCCTGATGAGCCCTATTCTCTTGTGGTGTAATTCACTTCAGCACTCTCTCTCCCACTCCCCAACCGTAACTCACCCAACCCCCCCCCCCCCCCATTCCAGGCAGCAGTGAAAGTGACTGTTACCCCCATCTCTCTCCCTCAACTGCCCCCAGTGAACAGGCAGTCGTGAAAGTATCACTGTTATTAATACCCCCGAGGCAGAGCCCCCCGGTTCAATATCTCATCCAGCCAAGGCAGACAAACAAAATAACAAAAACATAAACAACCAGCTATACTAAAAGAGCAAGCACACACACACACGTGACGAATAGCTCTTTTCCAGGAGCCACACAGAGATTCCTTCCTGTAATGGCCCCCTGTAAATCTGCCGGCTGGGGTGGGGTTGTTTCAGAAGGGGTGTGTTTGCGATTGCTGTCGGTCTGTGTTTGCCCACAGCTGCAAGTACAGCATGCACAAGCCACACTGATCTCGTTATGAGTGTGTGTGTGTGTGTGTGTGTGTGTGTGGAGATTTGTAGATGTTTATGTGTGTGTGTGCCTGACGGGAAGCGTGAAAGAGAGTGTGTGTCTGTGTTTGTGTGTGTGTGCGTGTAGATTTGTGGATACTTACAGTACGTGTGTAAGTGCGTGTGTATCTGAGAGGGTGTGTGTGAGTGTGGAATACACATCGGTGCAGAAGCGAATGACAGCGAGGGCAGGGTGTATCATACGGCACTCCTGCTGTGACAGAACAAAGGAAGGAAGGGAAAGTGTGCTTCTATTTACTCCACTGCGCTCCGTGATAAGGCTTCAACATCTCCATACATACGCACTGAGTGGAGAACTGTCATTCTGTTCACATGTACACACACACACACACACACACACACACACATACACATACATTCCCCAGGGGTCTATTCCTGTTGCGTGTGGTGCGTGTGGTGTGTGTGTGTGTGTGTGTGTACATATTTCCATTCTTCCTAAATCATCACATTAACTGGTGAATGCATCTGCAGGTATGGCATCAAAACTCCTATTTCGAGCCAGGTTAGTGAGCACAACACCATTCACCAAATGTACACTACATTTATGACCTGCAGACTGAGCCTCTCCGCAGAATGACAACCATTTTTCAGACTGGGAGACAGAAAAAGGAAAGAATTCCCCCTTTTGCCTGGCTGTTAGCTTGCTACTCAAAATCAGGCCTGCATAAATGTTGGCTCCTGCAATGCCTACATCATCAAGGTCGTTAACGGAAGTAGTTCATCATTTGCAGTGCCAGGCCTGTAATAACGAGGCATGCCACAACTCGGAGAAAAGTATGTGTTGGAGGAGCGTCTTTGTGGACTGGAATAAGAGCCAGTCTAGTCGAACCCCCCCTCAGCAAACACACACACACACACACACACACACACACACTCACACACACACACTCACACACACACACACACACACACACACACACACACACACACACACACACACACTCACACACACACACTCACACACACACACACACACACACACACACACACACACACACACACACACACACACACACACACACACACACACACACACACACACACACACTCACACACACACCTCCATATCAGCGTCTCCTCATATTATAAATCAAGTTTGCTTCATGCACACTCCTAATAAGAAAACGCTCTAGAAGGAAGGAACACTCATTTAGATATGAAATAAATGGGTGGGGAGAGAGAAAGGAGAGAGAGAGAGAAGTACACATTGCAATCACTTTTCAGTCCAGTCTTTAGTCTTCACTGCAAAGTAGCCTTAAAACAACACAATCGGGTAGGAGCAAGATCGGATTCAGACGAATTGGGTACCCCATTATCGCTAAACGGATACCCAGTACATTGAAAATAAATGAATTCATTGTGTTACTTTGATCATGTGGAGGGCACCTGGAGGAATTTAACTATTGTGGAGCAGTGTGAGGAGCCCATAGGTCCCTGTGTGTGTGTGTGTGTGTTTTGTTGTTGTTGGGGGGGGTGAAGCAGACCCTGGCATCGTCTTTGGCTAACACAGCAGCAAACTCATCGCATGCTGAGTGGGTCAATCAGATGCAGTCTGCAATAACGCTGCAAACCAATGCATTGTGAGCAGTTCTTCTACTGTGTGTGAGAAAGAAGCTTGTACGGGATCGTTAGACTGTTCTTAGGGAAAGACACTATCTTGGGGAAAGGCCATTTCGATTAGATCTGGATCTCCAGAGAAAGTTGTGTGAAGTGTCCTGCTGTGTTACATGATTGGTATAGCAGTTAAGACTGGATCTGGTGGATCTGGCCATGTTTGTTCCAGACCTTGGCCTGTTTCCACTGGCGACTAGATAGAATGCCAAGAGATTCCGGAACATTATCATCATATCTTCAATGGCTCTTCCTGTCATCTTCCTCTCCCCCCAACCTCAGCGCTGGTGCCAGTCGGGCCGACAAGAGCCCTCGACTTCCGGCCCTCGCAGTCCCAGCTCACAGCACCCCAGAGACCTGTCTCTCTACAGATAACACACTCTCACCACCTTCCTGCTGCTTGGGGGAGTGGTGTGCAGGAATACTCAAGGCAGACAGTATGGAACCTATCATCTTCACTATGACATGCCACGCTTTGGAACAAGTCCAAGTTCTCCCCCGACAACCTCACCCCCATGTGAGTCATACAAAATATAATTTGTGTTCAACGCTAACGGCAAATTGGCTCATGTCACGTTAGCAAAGACATCCTTGGCCACTGTCAGTGTATCACGCTATATGCGCAAACAGCTTTTTGCTATTGACCCAACCAAAGCACTTATGTTTTATCACCTTCGACTCACAAGCACAAAACTGATAAGACTCTGGAGGGCCTCCAAGCTAGTGAGGCTTATGGAATGTGGACAACAGGTATTCCAGGTCTATCAACACCTCACGTCGAGGGCTAAAACCTAAAGAAAGAGAAGGGAAAAAAACCTCCATGCATTCCTATGGAGACCAGGTGCTGAAAATGAAGGGGAAAAACAGGTCTCAGCAGTGAAGGACAACCAGAGGGAGAGCGCCCACACATAGAGGTTACGAGGGCAGACACTACGACTGTTTACTAACCACACAGAACACACACTCGCGATCGCACCGTTTACACGAGGGGTCTGAGATGCCAGATGTATGCATGTATGCATACCGCACAGTGCTGTTTTGCCTTTGGATTTCACAGCGAAAGAAAGTCATTTGTCACTACGAGTCTGCACAGCCCTACTGCTGTGCGTATAGATTTCCCCCCCGTAAAACAGCCCGCGAACAACATGTAGGTCAGATTTCTTGCACACAGGGGTGTCCAGATGACTGTAGACTGTGGCTATATGTCATCAGTGGATTACAATACATTTACAAATATCTGCGATTAAAACAAAGAATATCAAAAAGGGAAACTTTGCTTTTAATCAGCTAAATGTACAATCAGCTGTCTGAGAATCATCAATTTCCCTTTTTTTCTTGAAGTGTGTGAAGGATTGTTCACACATATCTGATTTTCAGAGTCCACCTGTTGAAGAACTGAACACACCTGTCTCTTTAACAGCCGACCACAAAATCCAAAACAGATTTGGTCCCTCCAGTACTATCTACTAATCCACCCTCCAGGCCTTTAATCTGTACTGTATATCATATGCTGTCCTCTGTCAGCTAGCATTCAGGAGCTTTCATCCCCTGTGGGGTGCTTCTATCACAGGGCTGACATGGATGATGATGATGATGATGATGATGATGGCACAATGGGGACAATGCTACCACAGCCTCTGGAGTCTCATCCAGGTTGGAGGTGTGACCTGCCTTTGTAGCCTATTCCTCCTACTGGAATGATGTGGGACAAATGCCAAATCTCACTGTTAATTTAGCACGTAACAATCTCAGAGAGATCGCTGAAGGCTAATAAGTCTGTCATGAACTGTTATTCTGCTATTGAGAATATAAAATATATATTATAAGAATATTAATATGTGGGCTGTAAGATTAAATCTGGAATGTTTATAAAGATGTAAAATCTCTTGAGGGCGTTGTAAGGGAAATGGTGGGTGTTTCTGTAATAAATATTCTTTTTCACTCTGTGCTGCATCAATGCCAGCTAACATTTAAAAGCAACCTTTCATTACAAACACAGGATATGGGACTGGGAGACATAAATGAATCATTCAACACATTTAAAAGCCAAATCATGCTTGAACAGTACCCAGCAATGTAAAACACAAAAGTAATTATAACAATATAATAACAAAAGCTGTGATCTAAGTACTCAGGTCACACAAGCTCACAGGTATTTCTGAAATCAATTCAATACGGTCTTCAAGAGATAACTTGAATTTCACATTTCTAGAGAGCTACTGGTTCCGTTTAAGGTCGACATGACTTTTACATGACTCGAACATTACCCCGCACACACACAAACACCCCGGGCTGTGCAAAGGAGAAGATAAAGTGGAACGTGTTGACTCACGCTGGTGGGAATAGGGGCTGCTGCTGCCGTGCTCCTTCTCCTGTCCCGTATGATAGTGGAGCAGCGTCTGTGACTGCCTCCTCGGAGGGTGCCCGCGCTCCTCTCTCACGTTCACAGGTGGCGGCCTAGAGGGGCTGAATTTCAATGAGGGCAGGGCATTGTCCTGGCGCCCGTCGCGGGAGTCTGGCAAATGGTTGTCTCCCTGACCAGGGGCATGGCTGTCCCTGTGCTCATGGTGGGTCTTGTGTCTGGGGTTCCTCTCGCTGTGAGCAGTGTGGGGGAGGTCCCTTTCTTGGGCTCCTCTCTGGGTCTCAGCATGTCGTCGGCTCTGGCCCTCAGAGGCCTCCCGGGGCGGCCCATGGTGCTTTGGGGCCTGGGCTTTGTTTGCTGCCGTTGTCCTCTCCTGGAGTCTTGAGGTCATGGTATCCGCAGCGGAGGGAGGACTTGTCATGTGTTCCTCTGCGTTTCTGGTTTCGTAAGCCCCCTGTGCCTCCCTAAGCTCTTGTCTGGGGCCCTCTCCAAAGGAGGCGTGGGAAGACGACGTTTCCGAGAAAGAGGGCGGCGAAGAGGTTGGCTCGGTGGGTTCGACCACGTCTTGGGTATCAGCTGTGGTGAGGTCAGTCATGTAGTCGTAGTCTTCATCTGTGGGTGTGTCTGTAGGATCCTCTTTGTAGAGGGGCAGGAAGTTACTGAAGGTCCCGGGGTGTGGCTCGCTGTCGCGGTCCTCTACAGTGGACGCTAACATGGGCTTCTTGACCTTCTGGGGGTCACAGCCTGGAACTGGGGAGCACATGAGGCTACCGCCGTCGTTTGGGCAGTGGCAAACCTCGCACGGGCTCATCTGGAAAGTGTGGCCGGCCTCGTACTTCTGGCTCTGGTGGACGCAGCCGATGCGCTCGCACTGAGGGCAGCCGTCCATCGGCGTGATCGTCTCGATGCAGTTCTGCGGGATGTCCGGGCACGGGATGAAGTGGCAGGTGATGCGACCGCCGCCTGACGGGCAAGAGCACTCCGTGCTGCCAAAGTCCACGAAGTAGGACTCGCCCTCGGGCACTTTGCCGCCACGGAAGCCCGCGTTCAGGCAGTCGTAGTACTGATAGCCCTCGCAGGCACACCCACGCTTCAGACAGGACGCGCAGCACGCGCCCCTTTCCAGGACCTCCTCGATGCAGTTGTCCGTCACGGGACAGTCCACCCCAGTACAGTCTCTCTGACCCACACTCATACCCAGCCAGAGCACCAGGATGTGCCCCAGAAGGAGAGTTCTTATCTGGCCTGAACAGTCCATTTTTTATTTATTTATTTTCCTTCTTTTTTTTGGAACCCAGAGGCCTCAGGGCTTTCCAAGGGGGAAATGAATAAAATACTCTATAAAGTCCTCTGCACTCCGTCAGGAATCTGAACAGGGCTCGCTCTGTCGTACAGCTCCCTTTGATCAGTGGCCTTTGTTAACCTGCAGCATCGAAAAATGAGGGAGAGAGTTATGTTAGGTAGGTAGGCTACACTACACACATATTTCCTGCTATGCTATTTCATCCAGTCTAAATAGTTCAGGCATATCTACAGTTCAGGCTGATCTACCCCAGCCACATGGTGGTCTGAAGATCTCAAATGAAAACATATCACTTTATCAGCGCCATATAGCCATGCATACCTCAGCAGATTTCATTCTGCATAACCACATGCTTTTGTTTAAACCCCACGGGTTCAGTTTTGTTTATGTGTATATTGATGAAGCCTGTGCTCACACACTAGACAAATAGAGCACACAGGATCCCCAGTCCTGCATGGATACTTCTCAATTCTGCTGATATTTCACACTCATTTTTATGCTGTGGGCATGAATTCAAACGTAAAGACCATAAATATCTCGTCTATATTAAGATAAACAGCCAAATGTAAACTTTGGAAGACATCCAAACATTGCAAGGAGAAATCACATATTAACAGTCAGCACCACAACTAGTTAAACATGAGGTATTTATTTTAAACTTACAATTTATAAGTTTTGTAAGTTACTACTTACAATCTTTTAAACAAACAATTAGGATTCCAAGTTGCAGAGAGTACACAATATTGATTCAGTTAGTTGCTTATGTTTTGTTTGCATTTCTCTTGCCTGAAAGAATGTAAACAAATGCATACATGTAGGTTACTGTTACGAGATGGCCTAGGCGCAGCATCCAAACTAAGCTACAGTATGAGCTACGATGTGTTTAGCTGAAGCCTCAGAACACAACATAACGTTCCGCAAAAACCCCAAATCGCTAACCTACACATGGTCCCTGTGTGATGTAAAGACGTGGAAGTAGGGCCCAGCTGTGTGGTTGAAATGTGTGTGTGTCAGCTTTGGCAGAGCTCAGCGAGAGGTCACTTGTGGCTCGAGACAGGTCCAAGATTGGCAGACTCAGAACGGGCAAACGCACATGAGGGGAATAACAGGCCCCCAGTCTTTCTCTAAGACCTGTAACTAGTTGTGAGCCCCGGACTCAGGACAGGGGTTCAATCTAACCCAATTAGCAACAGGTAGTAACATCACTAAAGCCCCGCCTGCAAAACAGTGCTTTCCCTACCATGTGACCCTAACCTAGCCTGGCTCTGCCCGTCTATGTACTTCTGCTCAATTTCATTTCGCTTCAGTTGTAGACTGGTACAGTTGTGCTTTCAACAGATTTCTCGTATAGAATACCAACCGAGAGCCACCAACCAACCAGCGGGCGTGGCTGAGAGCGATTACGTTTAAGGCTTTTACTAGGCGGCCTTTGCACGAAGAGAAGCGAAGAGTCTGGATTCGAGGCTAACCCTAACCTATCCTAGCAATACAAAAACGAAACACTTTACATCATATAGAAATGTCTAATTTAAGCCAACAAAGACCACACAGTGCATGTTTAAAACACAACAAAACATGAATTGTGATATATAGATATAAAAAAAACATAACCTAGTATGTTCTGTTCTAGTGAAACTGCAACATAAAGTAACTTCAGTATCATGTATGAGTTGCCTTGATCACACACAGTCATGTTTGGTCTTCCCCCTGTGCCCATACTGTGCAGAAAAGCACTCATTACAGCCAGACAAGTCACTCTGCCTCTGCCTGGCTCGGATACAGTGGCCCATGCAGGTGCTGGGTTTGATCCCAGTTCAAAGCCGTCCTCGGAGCTGTTTTTCTAAGCAGGGGAAGTATATTAGGCGGGCAATTAGTCTGGCCAGCGAAAATGAGACACAGACTCAATATAAACTCGACACAACTTACCTGGTAGACGTCTCGATCTGAGCCCTTGGATGCCAAGCGATAAAAATAGCAAAGGGCTATACGCCATCTTAAAAGTTTTACTCCAACATACAGTGTCAAACTGCATTTAAGAATTTGCAGTCTGTACTATTCAGGCTATATCATTGTGTGATGGGGGAAAAATGATGTAAAAATTACCATAAAGTTCTGCACATTAAGGGTAACGGTTCGAAGCAGCAGTAGATGGAGAAAGTATCAAATTTCTTCAGCAGGTCTTGGCAGCACTTCAGTCACAGAGAGTGGGAGCGTGAAGGCAGGCTTAAGTGAACTACACCTTATTCAATATTCCACTCATGATGTGGGGAATAAAGTATGGAGTGAGCTTGTTTATTAGCGCACACAGGAAATGTCAATAAAAACCACAGAATATTTAGAAACAACCGAAGTGTGAACAAACTCTATGAAGCAGACTCGCTTTGTGTAGATATTGAGTTTCAGACACCAGCTGGTTTCTATTTGGCTTTCCTGTTAGATGGCAGTGCACTGTTTTAAAGAACCAGTGGGATTTACATGGGCACACTATGTAGTGCACATTTCAAAATACTGCTGATTATACTATTTCCTAGACAGTACTTCAAAAGAAATATCTATTTTGGTGGCACACATAGGCTATTTTAAAAAAAATGATACTTGTGAATTTATTTTTACAGTAGCAGTCCATTTTCATGCTTGAATTTGCATGAACGTTATTTTTGTTAAAATCGCACAAAAACAAATGGCATCTACTGCTTATGAAACAAAACCTGCCCTCAATGAAGTCACAATAGCACATAGACGGGAACATGTGGTTGACTACTGGCACAAGGCAAAAGTCAGTCCACACTGACATGTTATATTTCCCCTCAATAGACACCTTCTGTGCTCTTGTGTACATGTGTGCACAAGGAAACCTGCTCAAACATGTCTTCATGCTTTCGGCTCGAGCAGATAGCCTCTGCTGGGCGTCTGTTTTCCACATTACTGCCATTCAAAATGAACATCAAACTGCGTGTAGTGATGTGACACTGACTGTTTAAGAACCCACAGGGTTAAATGTTTGTGGTGGGAACAAGAAATCAACAGTCATATCTTCATTTTCTTTCACATGAATGACTACGTTCCTCCCACCTCTCCTTTGGCAGGGAAAAAGAAAATAAACGCAACTAGCACTAATGGCTTACGATTATCCTCAGTCAATCTTCTGTGGTGGAAGGCTTTCCCCCTGTGATGGCCATGTCTGCTAAATCAACAATTAGGCTCATAAATGAGTACGCAGCAGCAGGCTGAGGCACAGCATGCTTTTGATGTATGATAGTCAGACACCCGCAGCCAATGCAAAGTCTCATAGCTGTCAGGATTGATGTAAAACCACTTCAGCCCCTGTGGAGTGTGTCCCTCTCTCTCCCCCTCTCGCTCTCGGTCATTCCTCCTTCTCTCTCTCTCTCTCCCTCCCTCCATCACATGAGGCCACCTAATGAAAAGAACATAAGTGCTCTGCAGACATGTACACCACTCATCAGTGCATGCTTTGTGCGGGAGCCTTACAGGAGCACATGTTGACTGACCCATAACTAACACTAGCTCACCATAGTACACCCATACCATGGCTGAGTCTGCTATTGTTTTATGTTGACTTTGACACATGTTAATAGGTGGTGTCATCACAAAAGCAAATACCAAGATGCCCTGTTGGAGCTTGCCCCTATGTTTAGCCTTTGTTTTGGTCATTATTCTCTTTAGAAGAATAGATAGCCTAAGTCAGTAGCAGCTTATCTGCAAGTCAGAAGCTGTGATAAAGATATCAACCTGATGGAAGACATCTGGTGAAACCCTTTTATGTGCTTGTTAGGATGAAGATAACGTCCCTGTCTGAGACGCAAAATATCCAATTCAGTGCAAATAGGCTATACAAATTAGCGATACTACTCGTTATCATCAATAACAATGTGTATTAGCCCCAAAAAGTGCATGTTTGTCAGTCCATGCCCGCAGTAGAAGTGATAGAGGAAAGACTCCCATGACTGTCGCACATCAGCAACACCAGGCTTCTGTGAAACCTTCAGCTGTCCATTTCCACGCAATTCCATTAAATTCACACCGATACATTCTACTGCAACACTGAACACTTGAGGGTAATATTTCAAGTCTATGACATGAAATGAAAAAAGCATTTGGACCAAATTAAGTAAATTAAGCGGATACCAAACTATGCACGTGTTTTCTCTATTTGAACATTCTGGGATTCACAAGACGATTTAGATGTTTGCTATTCGAAAAATAGCCTACCTTAGGCTATAGGCTACCTACGCAGTAAGTTGAAGTTGTTCCTAAGTGTCCTCAGTTTTGACATAAGCTTGATATAAGTTAACTGTTGATTGGACACTTGACCAACTTGTATAAGTTCTCAGAGTAACACGTATATATTAAATACACTCATAAAAAAAGTTTTGACATTTTTCTAAGCCAATGTACAAATGACATGGGCTCATCTTACCTCCAGTTTCACGATGTTTCCACCAACTGTGAACATCCCAGAAAGTTGGATGAGGGGAGCAACGCGCACTCGTGTTTGAGTTAGGTCTGCGCTCTCCGCTAGGCAGGGGGTGTTTTCACCAAGGGGAGGGACATAGGCTTTTTTTAGTAGCCTACCCAACGCAGTACGCAGTCAGCCCCGAAGACACAAGAAAAATCCTCTAACCCCTTTTCTAAGTGTTTCCATCTGGAAACAGCACGTCTTTGATAAACTTTGTTATCGCTCCATCCTTCTGATACAGTCGAAGAATGTGATGTCTAGCAACCTTAGCTAAGTAGCCTATTTGCGATTGTTTCAACACTCGGGCATTGCCATATTTGGGGCAATGACTAAATCACTCACTAACCTGATTTCTTATACTTTCTAACCAAAAATGTTTAATGTACCTAATTCAGATATACGGTGGCTGCCATATTTCTTTTCATATTTCCAAATTCAAATGACATTTATTACACAAACATTTTAAGATTATTAATTATAGCCAGTTAGAGATAATAATAATACTACTACTAATAATAATAATAATAATAATAATAATAATAATAATAATAATAACATAAGTAAAGACCTCACTAACAAAAGCATCCCAAATGCTTAAGACCTTAACTAGACCATGATCTAGATTCTAAGGTGAAATTGCATTGCCAATGCAGGCAAGCCCAGGCACAATAAATCTGAGGAGAGAGTTTGACTTTAAGACACTGGTGCACCACCAGAAGCACATGAGCACAATGGCAATTTGGGGGAACCGTGTGGTTGAGCGGAAAGCTCCATGGGGTTAGGAAAGGCTATGCGCACTGTATTGTATTGGAAACCCTCTGTGACAAATCAATGACATGGATGAACTGAGAGCCAAGCAGATTTATTCTCCTCCTCACATCATGACTTGAATGACTTGGCTGACTTGATTAGCATCCTATGATGTCCTCAGTAGATTTATCCTTTGGGATAGGGGAGCTGACGTGGACTGTGATACTGTGCTTTCCCTTGTCCTTCATCAGATGAGTTTGTTTATTGGCTTGTGGTTGAGAAACCTCAATGTCACACATTTAAATAAAAAAAACACTCTCAGATGTTCTGGAATGCATCATTTGAGCTGCAACAGAACTGACAGACAAACACACACACAGTGACAGCAACAAAACAGTATCCAATAGGCTTTCTGTACAAATGCAGTACAGGTATCCACTCAGTACAGTGTTCTTACAGAAGGGGCATCACCACAGCCTGGCATTAAGTGTGTCTGGCAGTCACAATGACTTCACTCTAATCTGCTCTGGTGGGCCTGATGACTTGAGCACATGAGTTAACTAGCTCTGGAGCCTTCTTGTGTCCAGGGGTGAAGGGTTCCAGTTCCAGTGGGGGGGGGGGGGGGGGGGGGGCTGTGTCACCAGGGGTTTAAAAGGCTCCCACAGACTAATTTGACATTTCAACTTCGACACACGCTTGACTGCACTCCAAAGAGCACATCTGATTTAAGCTTTTTAGTAACTGACATTGATGAAGATGATGCAAAAGCCGGCTAGTGTTACCACTGTGTTTGTGCGTAAGGGCCTGGCTGAGAGCTCAATAACAATAACCCACACTGATTAGCCTACAGCTGCAAAAACAATATATACTTTCTGTCATACTGCCAGTGCTTCACTACCACCACACAACAGTTTATGAACCGGTGCCGTAAGATCCCTTTTTGTGTCAAAAACATTGCACAAATTCTTCTCAACACAGCAATCTGTACACAGAACAAACTTCAAAAGGAAACAATGTTTCCTGGCCTCCTGATGCAATCACCAATCCCTGGATGAACACCAGAGGGGCGCGCAGTGCGGTGGAGTGAGCGGCCCCGGCTGGAGATTGCTAGTCTGACGTCTGTCCCCTGAAATCTCCGAGCAGTAATGCTCTGTCGGCGCCCTGGTAACTTGATCTGACGGGGTCTGGCTCAGAGCAGGTAATTGCCCCCCCCTCTGTTGTTATTCGCCAGTCATGCATGTCTGAATTGTGACTTCTGCCAATGCTGCTCGACCAACCCCAGCGCCCCAGTCCCCTCTGCCCCCCCCCCCCCCCCCCCCCCGCCTCTTAATAATCTACCTAAATGGGCTATGGGTCTCGAGTGGCGCTCAGGCTTTTCGTCTTTTTCCATGAATAACTTTTGGGCAATAACTGTAAGGCTGGGTGAGGGTTTCCCCAGCCCCCCCCCCCCCCTTCCCCCAAGATGGCGGCGACGAGGCCTGTTGTCATGTTAAGATCTGTGGGGTGCGCTCTTTGTGTCCTGACTAAGCCCCCTTGGACGTGACCTCATTCTAGCCGGGGCTGAGGGGATTCGGAGAAGAGAATGCAGGTGTTGATGTTATCTGCTCGTTGCGTGTCACATTGTCCTGGATTTCGGCCCTCTGTTTGAACAGGTGGGAACAGTTACAACCCAGAGCTCTGACACTCTCACCTGCTGCATACAAGCTGGCTGTAATACACTGGAACTTTCGTCAACGACCACAGTACCCAGGACTCACACAATGACCTCTATTTAGTCTGCAGAGACCTGGTAATCTGTATTTAGTCTACATTTCCTCCACATAATTCCAAAGCTGGAGAGGGACAAGGAGTTGTTCCATGTTCACTGATTTATTTTCCCAGAAATGTGCACTGCATTTGGAGAGACATTTCCTTTCTGTGTAATAGCTGTTTTTTTTGTTTTGTTAAATGGCATCAGGTTCCTTATTTTCGACCTGTATAATTTTCCTGGATGTAATATAATTGCAGATCACAATCACACTTTATTTTATGGTATGATGTCAAGATGTGGCTTAAAATGGCTCGTGGTAAAGGTAAAGAGGAGTTCACATGGAAGTTCACATGGGAGTGACAGGGAGACCTTCTATTATTGTGCTGCACTGTAATGGTAGTCTGTTGCATTGCCCTCTCAAAATGTGGGACAGGAAGGCCTTTAGCTGAATACTGAAATATTCTGGATTTGCTTTGTACAGTCATACTAAAAAATACTTAGAAAAGGAGAATAAGCAGTTACGCAGATCGAAACATGATACTTCTCTTTTATTTTAACTTTACTGGTGCCACCCAAATGTACGCCTGTATCCGCATTGCACAAGTATTCCACTAATATGCGGCAGTCATATTACACACTGCTTTATGGTATGTCTAGATTTGATTTTTACCATAGTTTATGCATGTGTGAGGGTGTCTGTGTGTGCCTGGACACATGTGTGTGTCTGTTGTGTGCAGTGCTTCATTAAGACAATCTGCAACAACAGATAAAGTATAGTATAGTATCCAAATGGAAATGACCCAAATGGTCACGTTGGGTCAACCCTGTTGTGTTAAATGTACTATATAAATAAATTGATTTGATTTGACAAATAAACACATGTATTTACCTTGCACAAGTATACTTCTGCCATTATGCGGCAGTCATATTAAACATAACTGTGCTATATGTCTACTTTTACGGTGTGACAGTATATCAGTATCACCAATGTACAGTCATACTTCAGGAGAATAAGCAGTTACGCAGATCGAAACATTATACTTCTCCTTTATTTTGACTATATGCATGCAGAATCATTGTATGATGTGCAGTATGCCATGACATGCTGCATCAGCAAGTCTTTTGGGTGGATTACATTTACACCGTACACGATTACATTCAGAAACGTACAATACTTTTGTAGGCCACTTTTAATGGAGTAGAAAGAGTAGAGGGTGATATTCTAATATTTCTTACATTGTTTTTGTGCAATGTCCATGTACAGCACTTTCAAACATACAAACATGTATGCACTGCCAGTGTACCTGTGTGTGTGTGTGTGTGTGTGCGTGTGTGTGTGTGTGCGCAGGCTACACTACATGCTGTTCCCAAACTGATTTAATGCACAGATTCACATGCACACATCCACAGCAATGAGGTTTCCTAACGACTGTTGAAATGTGTCAGTTGCAGCACCCATTAATGGTCAGAATTGTACGAAATGCAGCGTGCATAAAGACTGTAGCAACGATCAAGCTTTTCAGATTTTGTACACTTTGAACCTTTATATCACAACCAGGAATCGTTGACCGAAAAATTGCTGAAAAAAAATAGAAAACCTATATGACCCCGCTGCCATAGCACTCCAGCAGTCATAGTTATCCATTAATACAAACACAGATCTGCTTAGCATGTCCTTAAAAGTTTCCCTTAAACACTTAAAGGGTGTCTTTTCCACAGTGAACACTACACCCTAAAGCCTTTGCATGAAATCATTGCCTCAAGTCAAAGTCTGCTTTATTGTCAATTTCTTCACATGCCAAGACATACAAAGAGATCGAAATTACGTTTCTCACTATTCTACGGTGGAGACAAGACATATTTTACCAAATTAAGTCCACAGACAAACATAACATTCAAGTAAACAATAAAAAGTAAATAAGAAGGCACATACAATGAAGAAATAAGAGCAGCAAAATTGGGTTGAAATTGTGCAATTGTGCATAGACAGTCAATATAATAGTGCAAAGTCAGGCCAATAAATGGCTGAGGTAGTTCTGTTTGACCTAAGTAAGCAAGTGGCATAGTGGTGCAAGTTATGTAAGAGCAGAAGAAGTGTGTTCAGAAGTGTTTTCAGGACAACAGGACAACAACAACAAGTTGCAAAGTGTGCAAGTGTACAAGTGGAGTAGTGCAAGTGGAGTAGTGCAAGGCAGCCATTGTGGGTCCAAAGTCCAGGATGTTATGTAGCTGAGGGTGGAGGGGGGAGGTGCGGGAGCGCAGGCTTCTGTACCTCTTCCCAGAGGGCAGTGGATCAAACAAATTGTGAGCGGGGTGACTTGCATCACTCATTGTGGTCGCCTTGCGGGTGAGGTGGGTGGTGTAGATGTCTTTCAGGGAGGGGAGTGAAGCACCAATAATCAACACATCAGGATGTAGGCTATGAATCTGATTGAATTTAGTATTGGCCATCCCTAAAATGCACCAGAATACAGGAAATCACATCAAACAAATTAAAACATTTCTGACCCCCAAACCCCCCTTCCACATATGCGACAATTAATACAATTAATGGGGGGCCCTTAATACATCTGGGCCCAGTCCATCCATCCGTCCATGCTCACCGCTAGGTGGAGGCCCAAGCAAAAGGATCCGAAGAGAGCCCTTGTAAGGGGTACTAAAAAGCTTACAGAGGCCTTCAGTAGAAGCAGCGGGAGGAGACCAGCCGTCGCCTGGGCCTGGCTACGGGAGGAGTGCTTGCCTGAAGAGGGTCTCGATGCAGTGGCCACTGCAGAGAAGGACTTCACGCGACCGGGAGAGCGGCCTGAGGAAGCGGCCTTGGAAGATGAGGTGGTGACACCGGCCTGGGTGCTGACTTCACCGTGAGAAGACCTGGAGCCCCTGCCCCCGCCTGGAGTTGGCGGTGACCCTGGCTGCGGAGCAGAGCAGAGGTGGAGCGGCAAGGAGGTGCTGCCTTGAGGACGGACGGTTGGCGGAGCCTGTTCGAGTCGGCCTGTTCGCCGGTGCTCTTTAGAAAAATAAGGGGGGAAAAAGTTTGTTGTGTGAAATCCGATGACACGAGCCAGAGAGAAGGTCTAGGCCTTGGCGCGATCATGGTGGTGTGGAGCGGCCGGAACAGCGGAGGACAGCTCTGCGACAAGGCAGCAGAGGAGGGACGCCAACGTCGGTAGCTGTAGCCTGATTGCGCAGCGTGGTCCAGCTGCGATGGAACTGACTGGCGAGACGACGGAGTGGAGCATCGGAGGTGCAGTGCCAGTTACGGTGCTCAGCGCCGGGGAGTCTGTGGCAGTGGAGGCTAGGCCCTGCCAGGTGTTGGAGGAACGTTGCGGTGGTGCACACTGCGAAAGTGCGACTTGAGGGCGTTCTCTGAAGGGAGCTGGGGACGAGAGGCGACAGACCAGGTGACTCCCAGATAGCAAAATTTGACCGGCCCACCTCTGGCCCACTACCTTGCCTCAGGGTTTTGTGAGTGTTGGCCCAGTTCTGGCTGGGCCTCAGGCCCAACAATGGCCCAGTTACTGATAACTGACACAAATAATTTCCTCTGGCCCAGATGTGGCCCACACACTGCAAAATGACTCTCATTGTTTCTGTTGGCCCAGGTCTGGCCCACACACTGTAAAATGACTCTTATTGGAACTGTTGGCCCAGGTGTGGCCCACACACTGTGAAATGACTCATTGTTTCTGTTGGCCCAGGTGTGGCCCACACACTGTGAAATTACTGTCATGCATTCTGTTGGCCCAGGTCTGGCCCACACACTATATAACTGAGTGTTGGCTGAGTGTCGGCTGGGCCTCTGGGCCTGTACTGGCCCACGCACTATAAAACTGATCTGACTGAGTGTTGGCTGAGTGTCGGCTGGGCCTCTGGGCCTGTACTGGCCCACGCACTATAAAACTGATCTGACTGAGTGTTGGCTGAATGTCGGCTGGGTCCCCGGGCCACATGTGGCCCATTAACTACCAAAAGTACTTGAAAATAAACACAAATCCAGAAGTAGTAATTAAAAGCACAAGCTACTTTTATTAACAAGTTTGACAAACACAACCTTGCAAATAAAACAAACATTTAAAAATTATACAAGCTTTTACATATATACACTTTAGAAATTAAACAAGTTAAAATATACAATCTACTTTTATCTACAACAATCGACATCTTTTATATACAAAAACAAACAATTAAACATTTTAAAACTGTATAATGATTCAAAGAAATAAATTATTCTAAATTAACATTAAACATTTACAGAAATCTCTCTCCCTCACTCACTCACTCTAAAAGAGTAATTCCATTGTCAGTAGTTGTGGGTTGTGAGTTAAGTGTAAAGTGTGCTTTAAATTCTGTATTTTTGTACCTTGTACCATGACCTACCCAGCTACATACATGCACACATACTCACTCTCAAAGTATTTTTCAATAGCAGCAACCTTTGCCACCTGCCTTCTCTTTCTGTTGCCGCTTCATTGTTGCCTCCACCAGTTTCAGCAGCACTACCAGCCGGGGGTGTCTCCAAACTGCATTTAGGTATAAAAGAATATTATAAGATCATTATGAGGTCTAAAGCAAGATTTCAACATGTCATCTGTCAGAGAAGTTCTGTTTGTCCACTCAAATATACTTACAGATAGCCACCTCAGCTCTCTGTGGGGGTTGATCAGAGTTCTTTCCATCCATCCTTCAATTTGAGATGCATGGACAGCATGTAATTTCAAAAGAAAAGAAAAAAAAACATTAAACTATTTATCCTTTACTGTCTGACTAAATATTACTAAAGCCCAGTCTTGCCACTCTGCAGCTGTCTTGGTAACAACTCCCTGGTAGTTATTTTGGGCAACATTGACATTGTGTGATTGTTAAATGCTGATATATTACCAATGACAATCACCAAAAGCAAGACATATTTGTCAACACATACAGACCTGAAGCACAAAGGCTTGTGGACTTCCTTCACAAGAGCCTTGTGGGTGCTCCAGTTGGTTGGCCATGTTTTCAACAGCGCATGTTTCCTGCCCACTCCTGTTCTTTGCTGACATAATGGATGAGGCAAACCAAAAGCATCTAAAAATGACACATCACAAAACACAGGCCTAGATGAAAGCTGATTCCTATGATTTGGCTCATCTAAACAAAAAAGTATTACTTATTCTATTAAATCAATGTACAACTTACCATATGGCTAACGTTACAGCACTGAACGTTTTTGACTAACACTGACGTTAACGGTAATTAGGCCAACAAAGTCGGCTAAGAAATCATAACGTATGTTACCGCTAGCTTCGTCATCGTCAAGGGGGTTAGATTGAAACACCCATTCTTGTTATGCTACTTGTTAAACTTTGTCTGCAATAATAAGCCTACGTACATTCATAATGATTTACATGCAATAACAGGTAAAGGTAAAGTTACTTACCACAGGCAGTGTCCAAAACGAGACAGTTTTGCGCCGTCCTGCTGGTTTCAAACTTAACAGTTGCTCTGCTCGTGGCTCTTCCACATGTAATGGGCCGACAGTCACTTTACAGAATTGGGCCATGTACGTTTAGCGTCCGGCTGTCGCTAAATGTTTCATTTTTGTCACCAACAGCCGCGATACTGATCATTGTACGTTCCTGAAGTATCGGGCCACACACTGTATGAAATCCGTCTGCCGAGATTGATTCGAAAACTGGCAGTAGCCCATCAAACCCCAATCGGGCCAAATAAGACACTCCGTAATCAGCCCAACTACTGCGTGTCAGTGTCGGCCCATTCAAGGGGACAGTGCCTCAGCCGACTTGAAACTCCGCCGACAGTGGCAGCACTCAGCCAGGATCGGGCCGACTGTGTTTACTGTGCTTCAGCCGACTCGGACCTCAGCCGACACTGCCAGCACTCAGCCAGAATCGGGCCGACTATGCTTGCTATCTGGGCTGCTAGCACGCCCCGCATTGGGCCGCTGGTGGTTGTGGTTCCCCAGGGTGAGTAGGGCTCTTGCGGTGTGTGCACCCCACTAATTGTTGGACTGAATGTGGGAACGCCCGCGCCGAGGATGGCAATGGCCTGTTGGGGGAGCTGTGCAACGCCAGCGTGCTGGACTGTGCTTGAGATTCCCACAATGTTTCGTACTGGGGATTCTGGGAGAACTGAATGATCATCTCAATACCAATGTTTCCCAAAAGGCTTGTCCCAAGGAGAACAGTATTACCTTAAACACACATGAGGAAACTGAACAGTCCAATCAGTAGACTAGGATAAGTTAGCCAACTATGCTACTTTGTTTACAATATTTCCAGGCTTCAACCAGACAGCTGAGTGTGCTGTCATAAATATCAGACATTCAGTATTCTCTCTTTTTCCCCCTCCAAAAAAAAGAAAAATTGAGGTTCGTATCAAACCGTGGGTCAAACATCGTGATACGAATCGAATTGTTAGGTTGGTGTATCGTTACAGCCCTACTGTATATCGCTACAGCCCTATCCTCCAAAAATCTGTCTAAATTGTACCAAAAAACTCAGCTTAATGAGAGTAAAATGTGACCAATCCAGTAACCCCTAAAAACATACTAACATTGTCCATTTTGGCCAAGCAGCTCTTATAATATGATCATTATATGACCTAATTAGCTCAATTACACAAATTGCCCAACATATGCAAATTAGCATCCGGCAGTTTCTGCATGCTGGGAACCCATACTATATATTTCCATCATAAAACTTTGGTGTACTCAACATTTCCGGGTCCACAATGGGGCTCTATGGGCTGTCCACCGGACTATTACTATTCCTATTCCTATTCTCCTGTGAAATTGGAATGCCCACATGTCCTGTGTTTTCATAAATATCCTTGCAGTGGGGGACAATGCCATGTGGAAGTGTTTAAGTGGAAATAGTTCTGTGCATGAGGAGGCAAGCAAACAGTGGACTATTCAAGCCTCCTACTGCCCGACTTACTGTAGTAAAGAATAAAACTAGATCTACTGCATAGCGGTACATAATATGACCGCCACATGATGACGCCGTGTACTATCCAAAGAAAATAAAGCACTCTTCTTATCTTCTCTCCACCCTCTACTCCTGCAACTAATTCTTGCTTAGATATACATAAACATATTACAAAACTTTCAAATTTAGTCGGACAAAATATACGTGTTCTAAAGCCACACTCATCCTCATTTATTCTACAAGGTTACAAACTTGTGCTCTTCCTCACTAAGACAAGTCTGCAGGGAACCTAAAATTCCTTGCAGTGCGTATGTCACTGTAGATATTTAAAGACCTTACATACAGCGCAAAACATACATTTTAAGTAGTATGTTTATAATGATCAGGCATTAAAGGTCGGGCCCCAAATATCCCTTTCTGATGTGCTACAGTAAGGGCCTTTAAGGGTCTCGACCTGGAGTCAGTGCTTACTTTGTAGAGGTTACAGTCAGTGCTTACGGTGGCCGGTAGACCTGTTAATTAATCTTGACCAAAAATTGAAGAACAAAACAAAAAGCAAATAATAATAATAATAATAATAATAAAAAATAACAAAAGACCTAAATGATCGTGCTGCGCTAGTGCTGCAGTGGTCATGATCATATCATGTGGGTACTCTTGTTGGGTGATGCAATTTTTCAAAAACATGTGTTCAGTTTTGGTGAGCAGGATTCATGTTGCATGTGATAATTCCATCCTGCTTTTACTTCAAACACACACACACACACACACAAATATCTACAAGCAATCTTGACTCCGTTACATCCTACCATAACAAAGCCAAACTTCAACCAACACTTTGTTCCCATAAAACCGCATTTCATCCGTCCTTGGTCTATTTTAGCCATCAGGGAGTGAAAGTGCTGTGACAAGTTTCCCATGACCGGTTGTGACACTGCAGCCACGCAGGCGAGCCGAGCGAGCGAGCGGGAGGCCCGTAAAAGACGTCCGAGGCTTCTGTGTGCTCAGCTCCCAGGCGCACGCACTCAGCCATGGCAAGAGATTAAATGACAGGGAAAGGAAGTTATGTGCGGGGGGTTGAGGTGGGACAGGAGGGGGTCCAACAATCACCAGAGACTGCTCTCTTCCTCCCTGGCATTGTGTGCTGCAATCTCGGACTGCCACGGATGGAGGCTCCACTGCCCCCCAGAAGCAGGTCCAGGTGCGCGGCTGGAGTCAAATATTAGTCCGGTGAACTAATTGAGTCAGGGGCTTGACTGACATGCCTTGAGTTATACGATTGGAGGAAGTATACATCGCTGTAACCCTTTTCACAGGGTGTTTACCATCACAATGGGACAATCATAAAAGACCGTTTGTGGAGGCTCATGGCAGACTTCCCTCCCTATCCATTGGATCTGACTCATGGTAGCTTGACTCTCAATGCAGTCAGACATGGGTCTGGTCTGGACTGGACGGATACCAGCCGGACGTCTCTGAGGTGCAGAAGTGGCTCAATGCTCTTAAGTGATTGCATGAGGTCAGTCACGCTCCACTTCTCTGAATTAACAAAACATACAGCAGCAGCTCTCTTCCTCTTTTAGAGTTCCCAGGTGGTTAACGGTTAACAGTGACGCCCGTGCTGTATATACTCTCCTCTACTCCTCCACAACACCCTATGTCACACACAGACACACACACACACACACACACAAACACACACACACACACATCCCATGTGCGTGCACACACACACACACACACACACACACACACACACACACACACACGCGCGCGCGCATGCACGCACGCGCGCACACACGCACACACACACACACAGACACTTAAGAATTGAAATGGATGTAATCCATCAAGTTGATGGATTCTAACGCTAATGTTGCCCTTTTCCTTTGTCAGTTGATTCAGTTAGGCTCTACACTACACATATTCTAAGTTGCAGCCTTAAATTCAGATGGTACCTGATTCTGGAAAAAAGGTCTATTTCCCAAAACGTGTAGATCTATATAGATATATAGATAGATAGTAAGATAGCTAGATAGACAAATACATAAATAGAATACTACTGTACACTATAATTTTGAACTTTTCTCAGTTTCTCTCATGGTGGTTGTTTCACAGTGGTCACGGAAACACATGACTAATATTATGTAACACATTACTGAATGCTTATGATCAATATCCATATTTATTGCAGAGTGTAAAAAATAACCAATGGTTCTACAACAAATGACCACCTACTTAATTATGCTGATACGTTTGGAGAAGACTAAACCACCACGCAGATGCAACTATAATCACAGTAGCTTCAAAAACTGCCTTTAAAACATAACACAGATGAGTAGTCAGTAGAGGTCCTGACTCACCTGGTGCCCAAGACAAACATTGTGACATACCTTTGTTGAAATTGTACTTGATTGTACTTGTACTTGTAATTGTACTCAACTCATCATGCTCTTTGTAATTAGAATGATTTGAAATAGCCAAGAAGACTGAGAAGAACCCTGTTCTTGAAAAACTATGTTGGTCATGCCAAGAATGACGCTAGTGTGTGGTAGTGAGTCGTTCCACTCATAAGTTGCATAAATAAAGATCTATATAGATTTATATTGGTTAAAACATTTTAAAGGTCATATTATAATATAGTCATGCTGAAATTATTCTACTAAAGGTCACAGATAGATAGAAGAAAATAGAGTGACTGTTTGTATTCGATATTCCTGTACAGCCTTAAGTTTGTATGAGAATGTGTTCATTGCCATTTCAATGTGTACACCATGTTTAACTTGCTCACGTCATTCATTTGCTTTGGGTCTGACAAAACCCATTTTCAGAATAAAAATTCCAAAAAAATGCTCAGCATAAGTTTAGGACCTCCATTGCTGATGAGAGATGGTTAGATGTTGTTTATTTTCCTCCTCTGGACTCACATATTCATGGAGATGAATTGAGATCTAAATGACCCATCTCCCCTCGTGTTTGATCTTGTGGTCTTGACTGCGGACTGAGAACGGAATTGGAATAGTTTCCACTGACCTCTAGGGGACGAAGGTGGAAACGTGAGCTGAATTCACAATTACTTTCCATTAATCGCTCTGTCGGTGTAGACATGTGGTAGTGCCCAGTCCACCACTTATTCTGAAAACAATATGAGAGGTCACTACTTGACCTTTAGGTAAAACCTGCACAGAAGTAATGTTTTTGTTATCATTTTTGTATTATTATCAAACAAAGCATTGCACATTACAATAATACCAACACTCTCCTACCCCTACCTCAGACGTAAATCACATGGATTCATAAATCATGGGGAGAAGTTGTATATGAAGACATAAATGATGATAAAATGATAATTTTAAAAAGAAAAAAAAATGATCAGCCAAATCGTATGCATCTTAATCTGTTACCTATATTCAGCTGTCAAGAACAAGACATAAATAACATATCAAATGGTGAAAATTTGACAATTTGACAATTCCATGAAAAATGTGTTCATTTTGAATTTGATGCTTGTTTCAAAAAAAGTAGGCCAGTGATTCTTGAGATTTGGGACAAAACATATCCGCCAGATAAAACAAGGTTTTGGGGTAAAAATATGAACAATATTAATTAAAAAAACTACTCAAAATCTCAATCAGTAAAAGGGGAGCACAACAAAGCATTATTTCATCTTGCCCCATAAATTGTTTTTAGAATGTGGTGCCTGGGAAACCACATGTCTGGAAGCAGATCTAATCACTTTAACATAACTTAAAAATATGTAAAAGTAAGGTAATTTCAGTGTTGACACACTATGGTTGTGCTAGGTGTTAAAAGATGGATATTAAATACACAAACGATGAAGAATACCAGAGCTAAAAAAGGTATCATGACATGAGGAGAACGAGGATGTGCTAAAGTGGTCCTCTGAGTTTTAGCTGCACAGTTATTCCTGATTTGTTTGGTTTTTTTCACTTTTGATACTGATGAAATCAGCATTTTGTCAACTCCATCAGATGTCAACAGCATCAGAATTTGTGTCAACACCATTAGAATTTGTGTCAACACCATCAGAATTTGTATAAATCTGCTTTCACTTTGACATTAAAGAGGATTTTTTTTATAAATGATTGTAAAAAGGGACTAATTAAATTATCAAGATTCCATTTATAAAAACAGTAAAAGGGGAAATATGGGGTGAATACTTTTTCTAGGCACTGTATATCAGCCAAGGTGATGGATTTCATTAAAGAGGAACATGAGTCGCCTTTTACCTATTCTTGGTATTTGTGAGGGTTCAGTAGTCATTTTGAATGTAAAATGTTGAATGTAACACCTTGTCAACTCCGTCAGATGGACTTTACATTGTTGTTTTTTTAAGAAAGAATAGATGATCTGTTCCTTCAATGATATTTGTGCCTTAAACCAATACATTTCCAAAAGTTCATGTGTAATTTTTATGCTTCTAAATATCACCTTTCATTATGAAGGGTAAAAACATAACCTTGAGAGTTCAAGAGTGCAGCACGCACATCCAAGTAGTTGAGTACTGGGTGCTGGACAGGAAGGCACAAGCAAGTAGAAGAACGTTAGTAGAACGGAGTTAGGTACATAGATGATATTTTCTTTCATTTGGACAGGTTCTGAGGCCCAATTGAAACAATTTCATGAGTTACACCAACAGCCGGCACTTGAAATTCACAATGGAATATGACAAGCACAGGATGAACTTTTTAGACATCCTTGTGTACAGAGACTCTAACAGACTGGGTTCTCACTTGTACCGCAAAAGCACTGACAGGAATTCTATTCTTCATGGACAATCGTTTCACCCTATTCCACTCAAGAGGAGTCTACCCTTATCTCAGTTTAGTCGCGTTCGCCGGATCTGTAGTTCAGACAGTGATTTCCAAGCCCAGGCAGCGGATCTAGAAAAACATTTTCAACAGAGACAATACAAACATGAATGGCTTACACAAGCACGTAGTCGCTTTGAAAATGTGTCGCAAACTGATTGTCTCAGTCACACCAGATCCAACATCTGAGTCCAGAGTTAATTGCATTGTCCAATACTCACCTCTAGGTAGAGATTTCGAATCCATCATTAAGAAACATTGGCATATTATTGACTCTGAGATCAACAGATCAATATGCTGACCTGCCTGTTATATCTCATAGCCTAAATACTGTATCAGAGATGCACTCAAAAAGTCACAACTGAACTTGTCAAGCGGTACAAAGTGGAATCGAGTCTCTGACATGTCAAAGCATGCCCAGATTGAGCAATGTTGTAGGGCAACCACATAACTAGTTCCGATTGGATGATTAGAGTTCTGTGATCACCTGCAACACCAAGAATGTCATCTATTTGCTTAAGTGCCCGTGCGGCTTGGCCTATGTTGGTAAAATGACTAGACCACTGAAAACAAGAATCTCACCGATCAAATAAAAGAACACCGATCAAATATTCGCAACCATGACACCAAAAGCATGACACCTTTCCTTGAATTTCCATGACACCAAAAGCATGACACCTTTCCTTGAATCAATAAAGTATCTATCTATCTATCTATCTATCTATCTATCTACTGTAAAAGCCCAGTAGCGGTGCACTTCACACAAGCCTCTCACAATGTATCCACTCTCAGATATTGCGGCATTGAACTGGTTAAACAGCCCTTCCGTGGAGGAAATGTTAATTGTCTGTTACTTAAGGGAGAAGCATACTGGATTTACACCCTGGACACTTTAGCTCCAAAGGGTTGAATGAAGACTTTGATCTGAGGCCATTGTTGTAAACTTTTGTAAATAATTGTGTAAATAATATGTAAATATTGTAGATACGGTGGTAATGTTTTGCTGACTTCATATGATGTGTTATGTCATGTTCCAAGTGTACCTGTCCACTGCTGTGGGATTGATTCTCACATAATTGTCCAGAACTGTTGTAACACACCCTAGTGGTATCCTTTACTATCTCTCTATTGTTTTTTTCTTTTATGTCTTGTTTTTCATCTATTATCACTACATTCTACAGTGGTTGAGGCGCCTTTTTAAACATTTCAAACATTTCAAATTAGGCCTAAGGCATTGCAGGCTTGTCCTTTCCTACCTGAACTAAATATTTTTGTAAATATTTTTGTAGATGTTTGAATATGCATACATTTTGATATTTACATTTATATCTGTCTTTATATCTGTCCTTTCATGATGGAATTGCACTTTAACGTGATTGATCACATGACCTATCATGGATGTATATATGGAGGTGTGTCTCCCCACTTGTTTCATGTCTGATGAAGGCCTGGAGCCCGAAACGTCACATATAGCCTACAAATAAAAAAACGCTAAGGAGCAGATTCTGGTGTGCGGAGTCAACATTCTTCTAAAAACATAACCTTAAAATCTATACAACCAAAACTGTATGCATTAAACACTGACTTGTCTGAAAATGTGATATAATTAATTGTGTGTGCATAATTAAGGGAACCAAGAGACTGATAAGTCAAACTATTAAGTTTTTCCAAAAATATTTGTATAGACATTTCGATGTGCCTGATGGTGTTAATAGTTTTGTGTTAATAGTTTTTTAAAAAACTTAAAAATATATATTTTTAGAAAATTGAAACCTGTTTTGTCCCTAATATCAAAATCACTGGGGCAACAAAATACTTGAAAAACTTTTGTAATGATAAAGACAACAAAAGGAGGGGTATTTCACAATTAACACAACTAAACCAGGCCCACCCAAGCATTGTGTCTTGTCCACCCAAACAAAGTGAAGCCGTTGTCCATCTGCGCAGTGTGCAGTCTCAAACTCAAGCTTAGATGTAGAGCTTATACAGTGCTGTACTATGGGGGCATGATTTTAATGCTCCCAAAGTGTAGCACTGTAGCTGCCTGGCTACTCTAGCTGTTGGCAAGGATGGGCAAAAATACATCAAAATGTATTTTAAAATAAAATATCAAATACCCTAATTTTAATTGTAATAAAAATGCATAGCCACACCATGTATCAAAATAAAATACTGTATTTTTGTATTTTGAAAGTACTTTAATCTATTCCTCCATCAGTACACTGACAGTGGACAGTGTTCGAAAGCAACAGCTTTTCTCTGCCTACGAGACATGCCATAACCTGCAAACAGTCAACAGATCAATATGCTGACCTGCCTGTTATATCTCATAGCCTAAATACTGTATCAGAGATGCACTCAAAAAGTCACAACTGAACTTGTCAAGCGGTACAAAGTGGAATCGAGTCTCTGACATGTCAAAGCATGCCCAGATTGAGCAATGTTGTAGAGCAACCACATAACTAGTTCCGATTGGATGATTAGAGTTCTTAAGAAACTGATCATTAAAGTTCTCAAGAAACTTGAGGTTGGTGTGTGTGTGTGAGGAACCTACATGTTACTCATCTTCAGAGGCGGACAGAGTACACAGCTTCATTACTTGAGTAAAAGTACAGATACCCTTTGCTAAATTTTACTCAAGTACAAGTAAAAGTACAACAGTCAGATGTCTACTTAAGTAAAAGTACTGAAGTACTTGTTTTTAAAAGTACTTGAGTATCAAGAGTACAAGAGTAGCCTACATTTTCTAAATATTGCATTACTACTGCCACAGTGCTTACATTTATGTACAGAAACGTCCTACATGGAGTTATGAAAAATTTTAATGTTAATAACTTGGAGAATGTAAAATGAATTGGAAGTAAAATCAAGTCATTTTCATCTTTTTACCATGTTGCCAGGGATGGGCAGTATTTCTAATACATGTATTTAAAATACGTATTTCAAATACAAAATACTATTTTGTAATTGAAACACTTGAAGCGAAAACTATCACTTGTTCAGAAAATTGAAATAGTCTGGCGAGGTGGGGCCACAGGTTGGCACATTCCCGGGATGGACCTGCTGCGTCTTTATCCATTGTTTCGTCCATGGTTTCATCTCTTATCTAAATCTGACCATGGAGTTGACTTTGGCGGAAAGCTGAAGGGTGATTGCTGATAGGCTGTCCCAATCAGTGGCGCCTGCACAATCCAATCAGTTTGAGAGGGAAGCAACAAATTGAGGGTTTCCGAGATTTTTCTTTTTTCCTTTTTTTTTTTAGAAGTAGTAACAGGTACTTACGGTTATGGATAGAAATGTAGTGGAGTAAAGAGTACAATATTTGCCTCTCAAATGTACTTGAGTAAAGTCATGAGTACTCCCCAAAAATGATACTTGAGTAAAGTACAGATCCCTCAAAATTGTACTCAAGTACTGTACTCAAGTAAATGTACTCCGTTACTGTGCGGCTCTGCTCATCTTGCACTGGATCATCTTCCTAAATCTCAATATTCTGCTCACAACAACACTGGGCAAATTACTAAGTGAGCACCAGTCAGAAGCTGCATTCATTATTTTGCACTTTTATGATGTCATCACATCACCAAAAGTAGGTTATTGGTTTTACCAAAAATATTTGGCAGTATTTTTAAGCTACAAAAATACACACCTATAAAGTATTTTGATACAAAATACGAAGCCATTTTCTTCAACAAAATAAAATACAAATGACAACATACTATTTTGTATTTGAAATACATATTTTAAATACATGTATCAAAAATACTGCCTATCCCTGGCTGTTGGCTACAGCAACTCAAGCTAGGTAGTACCAATTTGTACCCAAAATCGGTATACCTAATCGGTACAACCCAAATGTAGTAGAGCTGGCCCTGGTAACCAGGGTAACTGCCACCATGATTGAGTATAAAAGGAGCATCACAGAGAGGCAGAGTTTCTCAGAAGTAAAAATGTGGAGGTCACATCACTCTGTGTAAATCTGTGTGAGCAAATGATGAAACAATAAGAATAATGCTTCTTAACATGAAATTGCAAAGAATTTGAGGATTTCATCTTCTACAGGCCAATAATATTGGATGTCAGTGGTCTTTTGGACCTCAGACCTGTTTCTGTAAAGAAAATCGTTGTATGGGCTCAGGAAAACTTCCTACAGTATAACCATTGTCTATGAATAGCCTACAGTTTGATATTCAATTCACAAAATATGCTAGTAAACCATGCAAAAGAAGAAATTGTATTTGGATATGATACAGAAATGATCTGGACCTGAGGTAAAGTGGAAAACGGTCCTGTGGTCGTTAGACCACTCAAAATGTGTCATTCTTTTTGGAAATCATGGATTTCAGATTCAGAGAAGGGGGACTATCATATCCAACTTGTTGCTCAGTTCAATATCCAGCATTGTATGGAGATGCATTAGTGCCAATGCCATGGGCATCTTGCACATCTGGCAAGGCACAATCAACTCTGAATGATGTACACAGGTTTTGAGCAACACATCCAGACAATGTCTTTTTCAGGGAAGACCTTGAATATTTCAGGAAAATGATGCCAAAATTAATTCTGCACATGTTAACAGTATGACTCCAAGAAGAGTGCAGGTGCTAAAATGGCCTGTCTGCAGTCCAGATCTGTCATATTGGGGTGCATCATATAGGCTATATATATTTATTTATTTTTATCTATTTCATCAAAAATCATCAAACATCATCTATCTATCTATCTATCAATCTATCTATCTGTATCTGTGGATTTCTTGTGTTGTAGCCTGTTTTACATAATTTGATTAATCTACCTCTTGCATAATTAATCTCGGCCTAGGCTACTGTACCTCTTCTGCAGTTATTCTCTTACAATGTTGTTAACATTTTGACCAAACAGGGTTTTGCATTAGAGCTATGGATACAGTGTGTTGCCTGACAGTAGGTGGGTTTACATGGATTGTCATTCCAATTACTGTAAACTATTCCGATTGAGCCGTTATTCCGATTCTAATAAAAGTGAGAATAAACGTGTCCATGTAAACCTGCCTAATGGCAAAATGGGTTGCTGTTGTCTGAGGTTTTATTTTGAGAAAAAAAAAGAAAAGAAATGGTATAGACCAACAAGGCATTATCTGAAAGGCATTATCTACATTTTTTGTAGCCTAAACAATATAAAAAGAGTAGGGCTAAGAGTTATATTTAATAAATGTAAAATGCCAAGTAAAACTGAGAAACATGCTATAGGCTTTTATCTAGCATTTAGTTACATAACGGCTTATTGTAAATCAAGAAGCATTCTGTCAACAACAGCAACACCAAAAGAAAACGGACTAACCCATAGGCCTAACAGACATTATTATGCAGTCTTTTATCTAATTGAAACAGGTATCCACAGCTGCCACTATCACCATCACAGTCGCGGTCGTGACGTAGGGAAATATCTATGAGCCATTTGTTTACTTGGACTAGGCCTACAAGCCAAAAGAAACAATAACCACTGTGCCTTTAAAAGATTTTGATAAGACGACTCAGGAAGCCCTCCTCTTTGTGTGACGACATGCGATTCCCAGCATGCAATAAGCCGCTTCAATACTATGCTATGGCGGGTATTTCTACAATAACTCTACTCTAAATATTATTTTAAAAACTCTGTAGAACCGTCTTTTACTTCCATGACATTTGGACCTGTACATTTAGGCGGATACCCTCAGGTTCATTCATGGAGACTCTTAATGTAACAGAACAGTGTAATAACGAGTCAAAGGTAACAGTTGCTGTCATGCTGTCTCGCAGCAGCAGCAGCAAGCCGTCCAGACGTTGAAACTTTGTAGAGTCGGCTATTGAAAAACGTGGTCAAATGTGAATAGTTTTCTACTGTTTTGGAAGGAATGTCGGTCTATCGCGCTTGACCAACATTTAAAAGGGAGACCAACTCACGGTTTAATCTGAAAATCAACCTGTAATTCATTTCGCTTTATCTTTTCCTTCTCGCCGGTGAACTTGGAGAAGAGATAAGAGATGGCGAATCCACTCGTTCAAACAATCTTAGTAGTGCTCCTCTTATCGGCTAGCATTTTTTTCCAAGGAACAAGTGCCTCATCCAAGCTAAATATCCCCAAAGTTTTACTTCCACTTGCTAGAAGCACCAGAATCAACTATACACTGGAAGCGACTGAAGGATGTTACCGATGGTAAGTGCTTATGTCTACTCTGTCTTTAGATGGGGAAGTCATTGGGAAAGTCTGGCACAGTATCTACATGCCTCACACATATGTGTCGGGTGACTGTCGTGTAAGGACACTGAATGTGACCCAACGTGGTCTCCACGCCAGACGTTGCATGTAGGCTAGCCTAGCCTACTGCCAAAAATAACTCGAAGTCCACATGGTCTTTCCTCAATGGCATTCTTTTTTCCTCGCTGTCAAAATCAGATTATTCAAATCAGGCGAGTGAAATTTGCCCTTTGGCACCCGCAGTCTTTCACCACGCCTGCTTTGATTTCCTGTTGAGCGCGAGTGCTCATCTGATATCCCACAAGGGGCATATTCCAGTGTTTACAGATCCATGCTGTCCTTTTATAAACATTGTTAGTTACATAGTTAGTTACTTTGTGCTAACAGCACTGCATCTTCTGTATGTCTACTTTAAAACCAAAGGTGCCATCACACGTAGGTGTAGTCACATGGTTAAGGCTGCATCCTGTGTGCAGTAGAAGATAGTGTGCCCACATAACTGGGTCTACGTCTGGCCCGCAAACTGCAGGCATTTTTCTTTTTCAGAAAAACTTCACCCTTATTTTCTACTATTAATGAATAATTAAACTATTTTTAACTATCCATGTCTTGAAAAGTCATTATAGAGAAGCATTGATGGCAAAGTGTGGACAAGAAAACCATTGATTATGTTCCTGAAATTTGTTTTGTTCTGATTGTATCTAGTGATGGGTCTTTCCGTATCAAATTAGATGGTTGTTGCTTTGTTTAAATATTTTATTAATGTGCCAATATTTGAGCTCTCCACATATACCATTTAAGTATTAAACATGGGAAGTTTGTGTTTTTTTCTGTCATTTTCAGAGGATTAAAATGGTATATGGGGTAGGCTAGTGAGTAGGAATATGAAAATCTATGCGGTAGTAACTAAGTGTATGGACATTTAGTGTACAAAGGGCAAAGGTTGTAGCCTGGTCACACCCACCTAGATCTCCTTTCAGGGAGGTACTAGTCTGGAACGCCATACTAACATTCAGTAACGTTTCCATCGGTTGGCAGATTACCTGCTCAATCAGAGACGAGAGGGGATGATTCTATAGACAAAATCAAAAGTGACTGGTAAAACACCTGCAAACATAAAAAAATTACAGTCGGAAGAATGTGTACATTTATTTACAGCAAAGATAGGCCCATGTATGTATTGTATTTGCAGACAAAATGCTGATTGATGCCATGTGGATACAAAACATAGTTTACAAGACGCCAGTATCACCAGTTTTGCATTTTGTTCCAAATCTAGGGCCTCATATAAAACTAATGGGGATGCAGTACAAACCTTTAATGGTCCAGTCATACTGTGGACATGTTTGTCTTCCGTCCTGGAAAGTTTGGGCAGGCTTGGAATGAAGCTTTTTGAGATATTAATGCCTGAATATGGCCTCCATTTTTGAGAGTGTAAAATTGATGAATAGTTAAGGGTGAAAAAATTAAAAAAAACTTTGGAGTGGTACAAAACCAAACAAGTTTTTTGACCTAAATATTATGTAGACAAACTTTGAGCTAAATCTCAGATGGTGCAGCAACCATTTTCCTGAATTCTGTCTGATTTGACATGGAATGACCCATGATGCAACATTGTACATGTCAGGGCAAGTGTTTATACTTAGAATCTCACTAATACCATGGAGAATTTCAGATAGCGTCACAACCTATTTTAAAGTGTTACACCAAGGTTATATGCTTTGACTTGTTTCCTGTCTTGCAGGTCGTCAAACAGGCCTGAGGTTGCCAGCATTGAAGCACTAGATGCTGATGAACGACATTGTTCCCAGAAGGCCGTTCTGCAGGCACGCTCTACCCAGCCCGCCAGACTGACCAGTATTATTTTAGCTGAGGACATCTGTGAGTTTGTGTGTGTGTGTGTGTGTGTGTGTGTGTGTGTGTGTGTGTGTGTGTGTGTGTGTGTGTGTGTGTGTGTGTGTGTGTGTGTGTGTGTGTGTGTGTGTGTGTGTGTGTGTGTGTGTGTGTGTGTGTGTGTGTGTGTGTGTGTGTGGTGCAGAATTCATATCCCTTTTTTGCATGTCATGACTCATGCTTGTATGTTTTTTAGTTGTTGTATAGAGGCTGACCTTCAGTTCTAAACTGAATATCTGAGTTAAACAGAGTGGCCATCCCAATACTCACATCTATCCCATAAATCAATGGCTTTCTTAGAAAGAGTGTGCAATGGAGAAAAAGACGTCTTGGTTGATTGTCCATGGATCCATAAGTAAAATAAATACAGAAAATGCCTGCAAATGCCTATCAGCATGTAATAAAATTCCATTAGTAATAGTTTAATGTCTGTACTGTATAATCAATGATGCAAAGTAATGCCAGACCTATCTACAGACATACTGTTAATGGTCAACTGTTGTAATGGTGTGATATTGGTTTTGTACACATTTTATGACTGCTTGTTTTATGGCTGCATGTTCTCTTCTCTTAGTGACTGGTCAGGTCCTGCGCTGCGATGCTATAGTGGACGTCATCAACGAGATTCAGATTGTGTCCACCACACGAGAACTGCACCTGGAAGACTCGCCCTTGGCACTGAAGATCCATGCTATTGACTCCGAGGGTAGGTTCCCCTTACCTTTCTCTGTGTTGTTCCTTTTTGATCTAACACTATACTTATATTGGAACCACACGCACCGCCATGATTTGTTGGTGCGATGGCCATTCTCACAATCGGTTGGCCTGGGTTTTATACCCGACTCCGCCATTGTGAGTCTGTGTCGAAACTGAGAAACAGGACCGTATATTTTCATTTGTCAGATTTTATGTGACTAAAGACCTTAGTTGACCTTAGAGACAAATGTAGTACCCCTAGGGAAGGTTTTTTGCCTCATCTTCCCCAGGGCTGGTCAAACAGGTAAATCTTTTCTTGGTCTGTGTTTTGGAAGTAACCTTGTACTGAACCCTGATTCATTCTGAAAACAGTCATCTTGAGGCTTGGTTCAGTGTGTATTCTTTGTCTGCTTTTTTCTCTTCTTTTGAACCTGTCTGTACAGCGGAGCATTGACTTAATCCTGTGATGACTGACTTCTCTCATGATTGCTCTCCAAGTTCAACTTGAAGAGTTTTTATACCTTGCACTCAAAGCTTAGAACTTGGACAGCTTAATCAGATGGTCCCAAAAATGCTGCTTTTATTGTGAAAATATCTTGATTCAATTGTATTGTTCTACCCCAATAGCAGACTATAGTGACATTGCAGACTATAGTGGCATTGCGCCCCATACATCATAGTGGCTGTTGAGACTCCGGTTAGTCTGACATTTGTTTGGCTTGTGTCGTTTAACGTTACACAAATTCTTCGTTTGATCTTTGTCTAAGTTGACAGTGATATTTTATTTACTACTGGGTGTGGCTTGCTTAAACACGCTTTTCACCACCTCTTCATGCTGTACCAACACCTTTCAGCTGTGTCAACAATGGGAACTAATAAGCTATTGTACCAACAAAATCAACTACGGTGCTTGAATAGGACTTATTTTCACTGACTAATGTTTAACGCTTGTAGTAGGTTTCTTCATGTCTGCCCCTGAACCACTATGTCTGACTCATGTGTCCGCAGGCAACACTTTCAGTACTCTGGCCGGCCTGGTGTTTGACTGGACCATTGTGAAAGATGCGGCGACGGCCGCCTTTTCTGATATCCACTCCTCATTGCGGTATGATTGATTGATGGCATCTGAAATGACAAAATATCCATAAATCAGTGCCATTAAGGCAAGAGGATAATGGTGGAGAACTGTGGAGATGGACATATAGACAGACATGAGAAGATTTTGTATCTTTGCCTTAAATATTTATGTACAGTATGAGCCATAAGGCAATGAACTAATTAACTTGACTCTTTCTGAAGGTCAACACAGTTCCTGTTTTTCTCAGTGCTGTTATGCTGCCATTGTTTGTGTTTGATTTGAACAATCCAATCTTTTCATAGCCATAAGCCTTTCAATCACAGTATTCTCTATCTTGGGGTGGGTTGGTTGTAATTGGCTCTGTTTGTGTGGTGATGCATATAACCATTTTCATTTGTCTTCAGAGTTCTCAAATTTTCTGAATCAACATATACTCCTCTGAGCTACATCTCCGAGATGGAACGGGTTGGCAGACAGGGAGATATGATCTTGGTGTCTGGCATTAAAACTGGACACGCAAAGCTGAAAGCCAAGATACAAGAACCTCTCTACAAGGTCAGTTGTAGTTGTACGATTTTGACTTCAGTGGCATGCTCCCTCTGACCTCAGCATCATTTGTCTCTCCAACGAGAAATATTTCTAGGAATTTGTCTAGGACAAACAATTGTGTGGTGACATCATGTTATTACACGTTTTTGCATTTCCTAGGCCCTCTCTACCCCACCCCACCCCATTTCTCCCTTCCCCACCCCACATTCCTCCCCCTATTTCATTTGAAGTCAGAGTAATTGAGCTCAGCTGAATTTATTTCCTGCACAATGGCAGCCTGTGGCTCCGCGCGCGCGGTCCCTTGAGACGTAGGGAGGGCTATAAATAGCATGTGTAGCTTGCGTAAGGGCGACAGCGTCGGCTCCTCAGTCAACTCCAGTGCTACTGATGCTGATTCTGATGGCGGTACCGGTGGCTGATGGGGGAGATGGAGGAGGGAGCCGTCTCCACAGGAGGAGATGTGATCTGACTGGCATGACATCAGCAATATGAAACCGACTTAATCCAATAGACCAAGCATGAAATAATACGGTTGCCTTTTTTAAATGCTTGAAGCTGGATATCATTGACGTGTGTGTGTGTGTGTGTTTGTGTGTGTCTAAAAGTTCGTCAAATATAAGATATATGTTTCCAAGGAACATATTATTTGTTATGATTTATTCATGTTATGTCATTTTGTTTGTATTTAGCCATTCAGTTCTGAAAGGCAGTTTGATATTTTAATCTAACATGGTACATTCTTATTATCATCATCTGTTAGGAATAAGGTGGTTCCTAAACTTAGTCTGTTTGCTTTTAAGCAATGTAATCTAAGCTCATACAGTACATCCAAACATACAAAAACTGCATAAAACTATATCTTCATATCTTGAAAAGTTGCTTCTCTGGCCTGTCCATCTTTCCTGTGTAGGATGTAGATCCAGCAGAGGTGAGACTTCTGATCCTGGAGAACATCCTTTTGAACCCTGCGTCCGTCATCTACCTCCTCGCTGGCACGTCCATAAGATACAAAGTCCAGAAGATCCGACAGGGGAAACTCACAGGTGGGCTTTTGGTTATGGTCTCTTTAGGATTATGGTATTTAGCAGGCAGACAACATTTTTATCACCAAAATTCTATAGCTGATGTTTTTAGTAAGGTCCCACCTTTGAAGGTTTTAGAATTTCTTACTAGCATAGATTTTAAAAAACATATTTAAGCTTCTATAACACACAACGCTCTGGCCACTAAATAGCCTTAGTAATGGCCTTAAATTAAACAAACAAATTTAGCAGGCAGAGTGCATCCAGAGTGACGAACATGTTTTTTTTAGATATCAACAGATTATGCTCACCATCTTGCTTTGGTTGACTCCCTCTCTTTTCTTTTCTTTCCTCAAACACGTCTCTGTTTGTAGAACTGTCCATGCCCTGTGACCAGTACGAGCTCAGCCTGAGGAACAGTGTTCTCTGGGCCGGAGGTAACCAAGATCTCCCTGTTGCCACTCTGGACCAGAGCACATCCACCGTCCACGCTGGTCAGCTGGGGTACACAAACATTGTGCTCGATCACAAGAGTATCCTTCACACAGACACCAGTCTTAGGTTGAATCTGTGAAATGTATCATGTTTACGCTATGGGGTTGGGCTGTATACCATGACTGATAGGGAAGTACTTTTAGGACCGGGTTCCCACGGGTCATGGAATTTCTGGAATATCATGGAATTTTTATAAAGTCTATTCCAGACATGGAAAGTCAGGGCATTTTATCATATTTGGGGCAAAGTCATGAAATATCAGGGAATTTTGTGATGGCAGTTTATAATATACTTGCCAAAACACATTAATATAAATATATTTCCATGCAGAATTGGTGTATATCCGGATATTAGCTTCACTGCTTGTGCTGATGGTTAGCCTAACTTTGTTTATTCAGTGCCCATTTATTTATATTCCACTCTAAAATAGTCACGCTACATCGCTGCTCTGAAATTTTATCTCATTATAGGTCATGGAAATTCAGGGTATTTGTCAGGGAAAAGTCATGGAATTTTACACTTGATGTAGAGTCGGAACCCTGTTAGGAGCACTGTTGAACACAATTAATGGTTGAGCTGATGGTGTCGGCATTAAATGACAGACTTGCATCATCTTCGGAATTGAGGAAACTGCATTTGAAACCTTTGTTTACATGAAAGATGTGTTTGCTGTACTTCCAAAAATCTTTAGTACCAATTCAAAAAAGTACACATTTAAGTGTAATTTCACCACTGGTTACGCCCCTTGGATATAAGAAGAGAACGAACCATTCCCAGACCCATTCTCAATCTCAATTGAGATTTGAGAATCGGTCTGGTGTCAGCCAGGATAATCGTACCATGCTTTCATCATGAAATGTGAACATCACAGTGTCAGGTTGAGTGATGTTTGCGACCTTGCGTGCATCCTGTAACAGAATAATAACACGGTGATAAGTGATGTACACCTTTGGTGGGGTGTGTGTGTGTCAGTTAGTAAGGGCAACATGCCAGCCACTGTTGAAGTTGTGGGTGTTTCTATGATAACCATATGCACAGGCTGATAAACATGTGCATAGTGAGCTGGCCGGTTTGCATGATGAGATAAGAGACCACATGTGGGGAGATGTTTTGCTGTAAGTGCAGACACGGAGGGGAGAATGGGGGGGGGGGGGAGGGCTGATGCATTGTAGGGGAGGATTTAGACGGGATAAGGGGAATTACAGGCGAGGTTGTTTTCCTCTCTACCGCTGCAAAGCGGTTATCTGCATGATTGCGGGCCTGTGTAAACTTGGAAGGAAATGTGAGCTCGCAGGTCCTAATCTGACGAAATCGATCGCGACAAACACTTTTCTTTCTCTCTCTCTCACACACACACACACACACACACACACACACGCATATACACACACACATTAAGATAGGCGTGCATGTGTACACACACACACACACACACACTTACCAGTTCCTCCAGAAATGGGCTTGAATTGTTGGGGGAACTGAAGGCTTAGACTCCCAGCGAGTGTCTCCCTCTATCCCCCTAATGCTATGTGACTGCTCTTTCCCTTAACTGTGGCTGTGCAGGCCTTGGTATGCAGGGGGTTTCTCGACTTCCCAACAGCACCCTGTACGTCGTGGAGCCAGGATACTTGGGTCTGTCAGCTTCCCTGTTCAGTGCTTTCATGCTGCTTAGAGCTGGTTGCATCAGCCATGTGACTGCCTTGTTGTGCAGTGCAATCCAGTATTTTGCAATATGCATTTTTAATACAGAAATCTGACATTGTTTGTAATAACCATTTATTTGGTACGTCTTTTGAGAAATGAACGGTTGTTTCATCACATCATTTGAATTCTTTTCTTTGTTTGTTTTCCAGGCTTCAAAATCAGCCCAGGCGATGTTTGGGTCCTTGAGACGGGAAGAGTCTATGAGATCTTCATTGAAGTTTTTGATAAATCCAGCAACAAAGTTTATTTGTCTGATGTAAGTCTACATTAGGCTATTAATTGCGCGGGTTGGGAGTGGAAGCGTTGCAAAATCTGTAATGATTTTTAAATTTTTTTTTTCAAAACATCAATGAGGCATTAAAAGTTAATGTGAAGCAGACCAAAGTTTTGTTAATAAACTAATAATCATCTAAACATTTAAAACTCTTGGTAGGTATCAATTCAACTAGATTTTAGTGTCTTCCCATGATGTTTGAACATATTTTTTTTAGTGTTTACTGCTCTACTGTTTGCTAGGCATTCTGTTGGTAATGAAATGATTTTGCCTGCCTGGCTTTTGTTCGTTCCATTTTTAGTTTAATGTAAAGCTGTTTGGTTGTGTGACTTTAGGCCATTTGTTTGTCTCCTGTTTACAGAATGTCCGGATAGACACGGTTTTCCCCGAGCCTTACTTTGAGGTGCTGGAATCTTCTCTGAATGGATCGCACCATCGGGTGAAGGCTGTGAGAAATGGCCAGGCGGTCATTGATGGCGTCCTGAAATCTGTGGTTGATCCGGTGAGTCCTGGGTGTAATGGCTGGATTTCATGCTTGTTCACTACAGTCAAAGTCCTTTTAGGCAAGTCCCTCCACTCGGCGGCCATATTGCAACGCTTTTTGGGAACTTATCGGGCATCTATTTCGGTGGAAATATTAGTATATACTCTTTTGATCCCATGAAGAAAATTTGGTCTCTGCATTTTATCCCAATCCGTGAATTAGTGAAACACACTCGGCACACAGTGAACACACAGTGAGGTGAAGCCTGATTGGTTTCTCCAGTTATATATGTAGAACTGGAGAAAGCGAGGAAGTACCCTTATTTACTTCAGTGGCCGATGCTAGGCCTTAGTGGGGCACCTTGATGATTTTTTTTTCACTAATCTTGCGAGATACAGGCATTTGACCTGAGAAGACTGCACACTCTAAGTGCTTTGCAACTTATTTTTTTTAATGCTCTGCTCTGACCCATGTTATTTGCATTTCTGTTTTTGCTTCAGAAAGGGGTTATCCACATACTCCCTAACCCAGTGCGCAATGAGCAGGATGTGGAGATCTATGACCCCATAGTCCTCACCCCCAGCATTCTGACATTTCCATGGCAACCCAAAGAGGGGGCATACCAGTACACCATTAAGGTACTAAGATTTCTCTCGGCAGCCTCTCCAGCTTGATTTGAATGTACACGCCATGTGGGACAGTTTGATACAGATATGTTTTCCCCATAACTCTGGAATTGTTTTGCGCTCTTGAATGGATATTTCTCTGTGTGCAAACTCTATTATGGACTGAATTGCTAAATGTTGCCTCACCTCATTTCATGGGTTCATTGTGTTCCACATTATGTTGGGTTTTCTAATCACGCTGGTGATTATAATTACAGGCTACAGGAGGGAGTGGAAACTTCACTTGGACGTCCTCAAACTCTGCTGTTGCCACGGTGACGGTGAAAGGCGTGATGACCACCATAAGTGACATAGGCATGAGTGTGATCTACGCCCGTGACGTGCGAAACTCGCTGCACTTCGGAGACATGAGGGTGAGACTCCAGAATGTGGGGTGGGGATGTCATCCAACTTGGTTCTATACCCTTACTGATGAAAATGTGTTGCTTTGCAATGAAACTGTTTGTTGCTTAGGATGAAAGCTGCTAAATTATTCTACTAAATTAAGTGGAATGACTTCTCTCCCAGTCTCCCTTTCTTTCTCTCTCTATCTCTCTTTCTCTCACTTGCTAGCTCCCTCGCTCGCTCCCTAATCTCTGCAAGCCAGACATTTTGAACAAATTCTTCTCTGGGCAACAGTGGGGGCATTTTGGCTTAAATGTGGGTGGACTCAAACAATGAAATGTCTCTAACTTTTGTGAAGTTGTGGGTGGTATTTGGAATGTCCCAGTACAGTGACCGGGAGGAGATACTGTCCTTCGCATGAGACATTAAACCTTCGAGTTCCTGACTCCAAGTGGGGTTCTCTGGTGTCCTGGCTAAATTCCCAGCCTGGCTCATTTAAGCTGGTCCTCTAATCCCCCCTAGTGTAATTGGCTCATTCACTCATTCCCTCACTCTACACCTCAAGTTGATGTGTGGTTAGTGTTCTGGTGCATAATGGCTGCTGTGCATCACCCAGGTGGGTGCTATGAAACTAAGAACAAGATTTTAGTTCTGCAGTTCTATCCACCTGAAGTGTGTCTATTTGTTTTTCTTTCTTTCACACTTTCTCATTTTCTTTCTCTCTCTCTTTCTCTCTCTCACTCTCTCTGCCTCTCCCTCCTACCGTGCAGGTGTACGTGGTTGAGCCAGTGGGGATGGAGTTTAGCCCGTGTGCAGTGGAAGCTCGGGTGGGTGTGATGCTGGACCTGCCGCTGCGGATCTTTGGCCTGCTGGACGTGGGGGAGGGAGAGGAGCGCGCCATGCTCAGCGACTGCTCCCACTTCCAGCTGCAGGTGCAGACAGAGACCCAGGGCGTCTTCCAGATGCTGGAGGGTGAGGACGCTAATTACCGCATAGATGTCCATAGACAGAGACGCGCATACACAAACATGCGCGAGCGTGCACAAACACATCTTTGTCTCGCTATGCATGAGATGAGCTTCTGATGAGTGTGTGTGTGTGTGTGTGTGTGTGTGTGTGTGTGTGTGTGTGTGTGTGTGTGTGTGTGTGTGTGTGTGTGTGTGTGTGTGTGTGTGTGTGTGTGTGTGTGTGTGTGTGTGTGTGTGTGTGTGTGTGTGTGTGTGTGTGTGTGTGTGTTCTCTGTTCTCTCTCACATGTGTATTTCACAGAGAGGCTGACCCCTGGTAAAGACCACTGCAGCGGGGTCCGTGCCCAGGCGTTGGCTCCCGGCTACACCAGCGTTGTGGTTAGCTACACCCATGGCAACGTCCACTTAAGCGCCAAGATCACCATTGCTGCTTACCCTCCTCTCAGAGTGAGTCTGCTCCTGAAGTGCCACTCTTTTCAGATCAACTTCTGAGAGGTGCTGCCTGGGATCCTAATCCAATAGACTTTATATCAAATTCAGCACCTTTCTCCATCGACCACCTCTAGTTCATTCTGCTGTCGTGCACAGGCCTATCGACACATTACTTCAGCAGCATGGATGGGAAGGATGTCATTTCATTGTGTGCTCATCTCAAATATCAACACCATTTTGCCAGCATCATAGACTATTACATTAATGTCCAATAGTCTGTTGCTGAACTGTAGCGAACAATAACGGCTTCTGCTGCTATGATCATTGACCGATGCGATCTCCGACTTCCGGTGTCTAACCCTTCCTTATACCTGGTGTACAGTAGCCTAATATAAAGTCATTTATTCACCTCTTTTATTCAGCTCGCTTGTAGAACGCTCCATTGACTTGAATGGGATTTCCCAAAGTTCTACCGGTCAGTTATGTTCATGTAATTACCGTTGAAAACATAATGACCGCTGTCAATGGCAACAGTGGTGATATCACTGCGCAAGTAGTGCGGTCACTTCTTGCAATGGAACTTCATTCAAGTCCCTTCAGGGGATGCTGCTGTGCGTCGGGGTGCGGTTCGCCCTGTCGGGACTTATTTTCCCGATAATGACTGGCGATCTGTACATTATCTCTTACCAAACGCCTAATATTAATTATTATGGTTGAATTTATTGTCATGCAGTGTTTAGGGATAATGGGCTGAGCCTAATATAAAGTGATGTAAAGCCTTATATAAAGTATTGTAATGTAGCCTCATATAAAGTAACTAAGTGCAGTTTGAGGAGATGGCTCACCCATATGGGCCCTCCTCTCCTCATTGTCTATTCCAGTGGTGTGCGCTGCCTACCTCCATATTTCGTTGCTTTCCCTCCTTCTCCTCGCTAATGTCATTTGTGCCGCACTCTTCTAATCCGTGGCCTCTCAAGAAGTCGACTCATTTTGCTAATTAGGCAGCATTGGATTACTTTGGACAGCCTGCCCCCCTCTCCTGCCAACCAGACGGAAAATGCATTGATCAGTCACCTTTCATCAACTGGGGAAGAATAATAGCTAATTTAGACCTGGGCTCCCACATTGGTCTCCTGCAGGCCACTGTGGGCTTTTGATGCTGTTTAATGATGTGGTTTCCTCCCCTTGGTTTTGGAGTGTTTTGAACTCCTCTGGTACCTGTGATTGACTTCCTACCACCCTGCTGTGCTATATAAAGGAATAGCTGAACTCCACTGCTTTGAATGCCTAATTTATGGTAAACAAGCTTTGAAGGACTAAGTGGACTGTTTTAATGAATGCTTTTGTTTGTCATGCATTTTTCATTCGCGTGGTTCGGCAGTTCATTAAAGTTTGTAAAGGAGATGTGGAAATCCAGACACTGGGTTAACCTTGATGATGCTCGTGTATTACTCCCCTTCTGAGAGAAGAGACAGGAGTGTCTAGATAAGAGTCTGGCCTACGCATATATGTCCCCAGAAGCTACTGCTATTGACTTTATATAATATCATATGATATAATGTCGCAAACAAAAGTGGATCATTTTCAGTCCAGAATAAGTGGCTGCCTGCCTGGCTATTGTCAATAACATTCACCTCTTGTTTACATCATTTGTTTACTTTTGCTGTTTGCTACTGTTGCTGTTGGCTTGTGACTACAAAACAACATGCATTTTTAATCTGACAGCAGAGTTTGGGGTGTACTGGGGTGTTATCAGTACATTCACTCCTATTTTTTACAACATGTCTGTGACTGAATACAGTTGCATCTACATCTTGTGTGGCAGACAAGCGTTAGCCCATGTCCACCTCGGTGTTGGTAATTCATTCACTACTGTGTTTAAAACTGATGTTTCTTTGTGGACGTGTCTGGTGCTTTGCAGGCCGTGGACCCGGCCTCTGTGTCCCTGGTGACCTTGGGCTCCTCCAAGGACATGCTGTTTGAGGGCGGCCCCAGGCCCTGGGTGCTGGAGCCCTCCAGCTTCTTCCGGAACCTGAAGGCCGAAGACCCGTCCAGTGCCAGCCTCAGCCTGTACGCCCCGGCGTCCCGGAGCTACGCCCAGCACTGGGTCCGCGCCACCTGCCGCGCCCTCGGAGAGCAGGTGCCTTACCTTCTTCCTTCTCCCTTCTCCTTAACTTCCTTCCTTTTATCTGTCTGGCTCGCTCTTCCTCTCTTTTCTCTGTTTTTTGCATTCTCTCCTCTCTTTCTGTCTCTCTCTCTCTCTCTCTCCACCTTTCATTCTTCCTGTCTATTTTGCATTCTCTCCTTTCTTTCTTCTCTCTTTCTGTCTCTCTCTCTCTCTCTCTCTCTCTCTCTCCACCTTTCATTCTTCCTGTCTATTTTGCTTTACCTCTCTTGCTGTCTTTTCGTCTTTTTCTAGGTCATGCTTTTGAGCTTTCCCAGAAGCTTAAGTCCCCAGATTAAACAGTCTCCTCTACTGATATGTAAATCACTTTAAGCAAACACATCTGCCTATTGAGTCCTCTCCCCGTTAACTGCTCGTCCATTCCCGTCCAGGTGTTGGAGGTGACTGTGGGGAATCAGCCCAGCCTGACCAACCCTTTCCCTGCGGTGGAGCCGGCCGTGGTGAAGTTCATCTGCGCGCCGCCCTCCCGCCTCACGCTCGTGCCCGTCTACACCAACCCCCGGCTGGACCTGTCCTGCCCCCTACTGCAGCAGAACAAACAAGTGGTGAGAACGCCAGCAGGCGTGGCGTCCATTTCTCATCAATGCTGTGTACTCAAGTCAGAAACTGAGGAGGAAATTGGCTGATAAGGGTGCTGATAACATCATGATATTTGATTTGCTCCATGAACTACCACTAGCCTACATTACACTGTTCACTGGATACGTTCCTAATGGTAGCCATCAAAATGATGTCAGGAGATCTCGGGGGGGGGGTAAAAAAGCTCAGATGACGTCCCCAGCAAAGTGCACTGCAGAATGTGGTGTGTGCTTGTAAGCTGTGCAATTGTGTGGTGCCAGGCTACGCCTCAGGCCTCTTCCTGTTGAAAGGGGAGCTGTGTGTTGTGACTTTGGCCCACAGTCTGCTCCTGAGGGCTGCTGCTGGCCCTGCCCACACTCAAAGCTCATCAGCATGTATATATATATTGGCATGTTAAGGCAATTACATTTACGCTCAAATTGGTTAGGGGTCTAAGTAGCCTTTATTGGTGGACATGACAGCCCTCAAAGCTGAATGTTTTTGTTGCTATTGGGATATTTGAGATTTTTGAAAGCGCTTGTTTGCCATTGTCACTTGCCAGAAAACTGTAAACAAGTGCATGAACTGTAAACCCTTTAACACAACAAGCCTTTTTAACCATGCCATCAGACCTGCGTAATGCTTAGAAATCTTGAATGACTTGATAATCAACATTCTGCACCTCTAAGCGTTAGGGGTGAGCACCAAATGAGCATTAAATGCCCTTGGCAACAACCCCCTCTGGCTCTTGTACATTCTGTATTATAGTCCTGTGCCTACCCTTCTGATTCCCCTCCTCTTCTGAAGGAGCTGGGCTTGCAGCAGTGTTGTTGCACTCAGGGATACCGCAGTCCAGTAATCTATAAAAACTGATTCAGCAACTCACTGCTCCCCAGGGTGATGGCAGAATGATTCCAAAGGCTACTGGGCTAATATCATCCCACCCGCACTATCACTAAATCCACATACTGCTTAAAAAAAAATCTTTGTTTTTGTTTGGAGTCTTTTAAACTTTCAACTTTTTTTGTTGTTTTTTTATTTCACAGGTGCCTGTGTCTAATTACCGCAATCCTGTGCTGGACTTGGCCGCCTTTGATCACCAGGGCAGGAAGTTTGATAACTTCAGCTCTCTGGCCATCGTCTGGGAGTCGTCCAAAGTGTCCCTGGCCAGCATCGAAGCCTCCATGCCCATGGACCTCCAACTGTTTGAGGATGCCAGTAAACAGGCTAAGATGCATGGTGCGCTTGTGACCTAGAGTGGGTCTGTCTCTACAAATGATACATTGGGAGATTAAAAAGTGTATCAATCACAAAATGCTGCTACTTCTATTTATTTATGCAAAACATTGCAACTTAGGTTGTATTATTATAATATAATGGTAATATTTCATTAAAGTAAGTAATTAAGTAAATTGATGAAATATCTATTATTGTTAAAACCACAAAGCATATTGCCAAAAAGTCCATGATTATTTGTGATAAATGGTTATTACTCATAACTCTATTTTAGATCATTAGAGTGACTCTATTTAGTCATTTAGAGTGACCCTAAAACCTGCTTCTTGTCTGTTCCAGGTCGTCAGTCGGTCCTTGTTCACCATGAGTCAGGCATGGCGTCCATCTCTATGACTGCAGTGGGCTATCAGTCATCTCACCTCGATGCTGCTGAAGTCCTTCCTGGGGTATGGCACACTTTTACAGTTGGTGCTTTCATGTTTGGGCACTCAGCCATCCAGCCTACAGCCCAGTCATGAAGAACAGGTTTCACTTCCTGTTCAGTGGAAGTGTGTGTGTGTGTGTGTGTGTGTGTGTGTGTGTGTGTGTGAGTGACCACAAAGTGATGCATCAGCCCACAGCTTCCTGATGGTTGCTACAACAAAAAACACACACACACACACACACACACACACACACACACACACAAGTACAGAAATGAGGGGCAAAGTTAACCAGAAAAGCCCGCTTCCGTGACAGTACCTCCTGTGTATTATAAAAGCTGCCATCTTACAATGCACTTGATAGTCCAGAGATAACTATAAAATGGTCCTGTACTCCTTATCGGCAATATTTGTCAATGATATTTCATGAATAGAGTATTAAGGAAGCAACTGCGCTGTTGTCATTAGTCTGTACAGATGATCTAATAAAGACATGTGTACTCCGCTTTAGTCGTGCACAGTGGTGAAATGGGGCTCCAGCAGCTTCAGTGATGGGGAACAGTATTGGCAGTATTATCAGCTGAGCTCCTAAAGACTTTTAGCTGCGAGGGACTATGCAGCTGCCTCTTCGTAAAGTCTTTATTGAAGGACAAGTTCTGTAGTTTCCTAATGTAATCCTCATCTGCCACACTGAAACTTATCTCACTCAAGCAATAAGGCGCTCTGGTATCTTTCAGTGGTTTTGTATGTTGTGATTCAGTTTGTGAACCGTTGCTAGGATGCGACAACATCACCTCCACAACTTCTTCCTCTCTGATTATGGAGTTCTTATTTATTCATTTATATATTTCAATGGGTATTTCAGAGAAGGATGAATGGAAATGTGTTATATTTTGTACAGATTACAAAAGCAAATGTAAAACCTATTAATTTATCCCCTAATTGAATAAATGTAATGCTGTAATGGTGGATTTGGAAGAGGGACATTAAATGAGAACTTGGATCTTTTTTTAAATGTAATTCTTTCTGTTTTCCAGTTTACTCCCCTCACTGCGGTGTCAGCCACTCTTGACCTTCTGCTGGTGGAGGACGTGAGGGTCAGCCCTGACACAGTCACCATCTATAACCACCCTGACGTGCGGGTAAGATAAGACGTCCCTAATACCCCACGTTCAGCCCCCTCCCAGGCACCCATGGCTCTTTCAGCTTTACCTTATCTAGGGGCCCTGGTGACCTTTTGACCTTTGTAATGTTAGCCATTATTAAAGGTGTACGTCACACCGGTGTGACGGGACTGTTCTAGAATATCTGGGTCCATTGAATTCAACAGAGAATTTTAGAACTTTCAGTTGTTGCGGAACGGAATCTTATGTTAGAATGTTCAAAACCCCTCACCTTTTAAAGCAAAGATCCTTGATTACTAGCTGGTTAAAGCAGCTGATTTTGCCCCTTACCTGGCACACATCTGGGGCTTGTCTGCTCCAGAGTCAGCTGGTACCTGAGAATCTGACTGGTCACAAATCTGTCAGTAATGACCCTCCTAATGCAGCTATATCCCCATGGCTCTGTGTGTAAATCTGTCATTGGATGGCATTCAGTTTTGTTGTATTTGCTGCGCAAAGAAGGGGTCAAGGAGTTCGGCACACATCTAAAAAGAAAACAAGTTATGCACCAACCCAGAGGGCTGAACTCACTGCACTGCAAAAAGGAATAATGTATTGTTACCTGTTTGTTAACTATTTAGTGGAAATTGGGGAAATAAATGGGTAAAAATGGAACAGAATTGTGGAAATGGAAGAATTCAAAGTCTGGCTAGTCTGCAATGACACCAATGTGGTCAGTTGTCATCAGACCCCTGGGTAATGTGTATGTTCCTCTTGCAGGCTGATCTCACTCTTCGAGAGGGGTCCGGCTACTTTTACGTCAATGCCAGTGTCGGAGGATTGGTGGATGTGCTGTACCAAGATGCCCAAGGAACCGCAGAGGTTGGCATTTATTCACTGTGCATTCACTCTGTCCACTATTGCATTTGTATCCCCGTTGCTGTGCTGGTCACTGTAGTTGTATTTATATGAAGCAGTGATCTATCAGTGGCACTGAGGTTCACTGGTCAGCATTCACTGTATATTCACTGTATGCACTGTTGTTTTTACTTAAAACGTATGTATTTTCTTAGCATTACATTCAGTATTGCTGCTGCATTCACTGTTATGGTGAATGGAGTTGTGGAGTATGTCGGGGAGCCACTAGAGATGAAGGTGTATTTGTGTGGGAGAGGCACTGAGACATGAGTGACCTGCGGATGTTTTCCAGGTGGTGCCTAAGCAGCCGGGGAGTTTACAGGTCATGGTTCACGACCTCTGCCTGGCGTTCCCAGCCCCAGCCACAGCCGCCGTCCACATCTCGGATATACTGGAGGTTTATGTGCGAGTGGTTGACAAGGTTAGTTGTAGAGCACATTCTCTCTCTCTCTCTTTCTCTCCCCCTCTCTGGCTTTTCGCTTCTTGCTTTCTCTCTGTCCCCCACTCATTATTTGAACAATTTTATTATCAACATTCTATAGCTGATGTTTTTAGTAAGGTCCCATCTTTGAAGGTTTTAGAATATCTTACTAGCATAGATTTTAAAAAACATATTTAAGTTTCTATAACACACAATGCTCTGGCCATTAAATAGCCTTAGTTGCGGAAATGGACTTAAATTAAACAAACAAACAAACAAACACTCATTATTTGTCTACGTCTTTCTCTAAGGTCTATGCCCTGAAATCTCAAAAGACTTTACTGACCTCCAGTGACAGGTGACAGTTTGAGAGGCTATATGGGTTCACTGCAGAAAGAGACAGCAACTGTGCCTTACTGAAAATTGACAACACCTAAAACCAGTTGTAAATAAGTTTTCAAGTGTTCCAGCCTCACTTTGGGGGTAAACCCATGTTTCACGTTGGGCAGCCGTGACCTACTGGTTAGCGCTTTGGACTCGTAACTGGAGGGTTGCCGGTTCGAACCCCGACCAGTAGGAGCGGCTGAAGTGCCCTTGAGCAAGGTATCTAACCCCTCACTGCTCCCCAAACGCTGCTGTTGTAGCAGGCAGCTCACTGCGCCGGGATTAGTGTGTGCTTCACCTCACTGTGTGTTCACTGTGTGCTGAGTGTGTTTCACTAATTCACGGATTGGGATAAATGCAGAGACCAAATTTCATGCATGGCAAATTTTGTTCAATTACATATTCAATTCATAGGGGGCGCTGCAACTGAAACATTTTAATAGCTGCTTGGAACGCTATGATCACTGCTCCTGGATGTAGGCATGTGCATCTGTGCATTAAATCAGTTCGGGAGCAGCATTCTAGTGTGCACCAAAAAGAAAATGTCTTAGGAAAGACCTTTTTTTCAGCCATTTTAATAAAGTACAGAAGTAGCTGAGGTTTCAGAAGACAAATGGTGCTCGATCTTCAAACTTACTTTGGCCTTTAGAATTTTTCTTCCAGTTAATTTTTTTTTTGTTGAAATTGAATGCTCACTGTGTTGCAGGTGGAGATTGGAAAGTCTGTGAGAGCCTATGTGAGAGTACTGGATGACAATAAAAAGCCGTTTTTGGCCAAATATTTCCCATTTATGAACCTGAAACTGAAGGCTGCATCATCGATTATAAGCCTACAGTAAGTCAACAATGACCATTAATTGAATCGAAAGAAATAGAAAGTGCAATTATCCTTTCTGTGAATGTAGTGGAAATGTATTTATATATGTATTTTCCTCCCTCACAGAGCCGAATCCTCTGAAAGGGACACTGCCATTTTCCTGGTCAAAGGCTTGGCTATTGGACAGACCAGTGTGTCTGCGGTGGTTTTGGATAAAAGTGGGAAGAAAATATCCTCAGCTCCCCAGACCATTGAGGTAAATGTAGTTAATGTATTCTACAGAGAGGAGCTGACTCTGGTACCGAATGGACCTGATCCAAAGGATCAGAAGATCAGGACCAGGACTTTGACAGCTCAAACCTCAGATCAAATCTCAGATCTTCTACTGTGTATAGAAATCAACCAAAAAATTCAGTCAAAGATAGATAGTGATGTTGTGATCTCAGTGCACATACATTTACAAGCATAAAAGAAGTTTAGAATGGTGTTGTCCCAAGACAGATGCCAGTATCAAGTCTATTATAATTATAGTCTATCATAATCTCATGTGACCTCATTTGATAATAATTTTGAAATGCAACAGTAAAGAGCTTTGAGGTGTCATGTTAACCCATGAGGGGACTGCGTCTTTATAGTCCAGGTTTTCAGATATGAGCTGAGCTTCTGGATTGGGTGTTAGTCCCTTACTCGTCCCCACGTCCCCACCAGAGCTGCAGTCTGGTTCTCCTGTGAAATAAAAGCATGCGAGACCCTGCAGCTGAATATGGGATATGGGATGCTGCTCACACCTCACCGAGCTCTTAAACATCATTTTTTACCCATGATGAGCTTGTGCTCTTCCACTCTCACACACATTTTCATCCTGCCTCTTGCTAGGTGTTCCCGCCATTCCGGCTCATTCCGCGGAAAATGACCCTGATTATCGGAGCGATGATGCAGGTAATCAAGCTGCCGCCTGGCCAGGCTACTCCCTCCTGACCTAAAGAGCTTTTTAGTCAATGGAGAAGAAAAACATTGACACGCAATGTCATTTGGATCGTTTATCATCAGCTTGAGATGTAATTCCGGTGTTTGCCAGTGTCACTTGGCTGTATGTTTTATGCTAATGAAAATCTGTTCCTGTACAGTTGTGCAAGAACATCAAGGACATGGCTTTTATACTCTGGGTACATGCATACGGTCAAAAAGCATAACTGCATATTATATGTGGCTTTAGACAAAGCCTGTGCTAAATAGATGATTTTGTTATTGTGTATTATCATAAAAATCTAACATTAATATGCTAAATAAATGAATGTAAATATCAATTATTTGCTGGGGTGCTGACATGTTGGCTCATCCGCTTGTTGACAGATAACATCAGAAGGAGGTCCCCAACCGCAGTCAAACATCCTCTTCTCCATGGCCAATGATGACGTGGCCTCTGTCAACAGCATAGGTCACGTTAAGGGCATCACCGTCGGCAATGTCACCGTGACGGGCCTGGTGCAAGCTGTGGATGCGGAGACCGGGAAGCTTGTTATAGTTTCACAGGTACTGCAACTGCACAGGAAATGACGCAGCACCATTAGTGTTCTGCCAAGTCATAAAGGAGGGGGTCTGGACCGCTTCCCAAGAAACTAATTGTAATGTGGTGCATCACCAAAAAGAAAAGATCTTAGTAAAGTCTAAGTTGATCATACACATTCAAGGCATACTATCATGAATTCCTGGGAAAAAATGTTAAAAATGTTCAAATAAAATGTTTAAGTTATGTTCACTAGGACTTTGCTCATAGGGAAGTAGCTGAGGATTGTTCAGGCAGGTGGTGGATCATCCACCTCCTCTTTTCTTGTCAACAGGACCAGGTTGAGGTGGAGGTGGTGCAGCTCGCGGGCATCCGTATCCGAGCCCCCATCACCAGGATGAAGACGGGAACGCTGGTAATCTCCTTGATGCGGAAAGCATGTTGCTGTTGATTAACGTTATTTGTTAAGTGGGATGATAAAGAGTGTCAATACAAACACTCCCATCAATACACGCGTCACACAGCTACACACCGCCCTAAGGGGGCGTCAATATTTGTCATGAGATGGGGATTGCAGATTTTCTGCGATTTCGAGCAGTCTTGCCTGTACACAATTCCTTATAATTATACAGACTATGAGGCTATGTATGGAGGGTACCCGCAAGGTATTGAAAAGGTCTTAAATATTGTCAAATTAATGCCTTAAAAGTATTGAAGACCATAATATTTGTAGAGACCATGATATTGTAGATCCCATGGGGAAGATATGTGTCTCTTCAGAATATAAACAAACTATCGCTTTTATTTTGAAACTGCAAGCGCAGGTGTGTATGAAATGTCAGCTGGAATAGTGATGTGAGCCGACCAGGATAGATGTCTAGGGATATCACAGTATATCACAATACAGGATATCACAATATTAGACCGCTAACTTTATGCTGACATTTTTGCATGTGAAAAAATAGACGTAGGCTCCTAAATACCGATATGTATACTTATATACACACACAATAGAATTTCATCACAAATCAACACCGTCAATTCCATCACACATAAATAAGAGGAGGTACTGTGTTCAACTGTATAGGTTACAATGAGTTTCTGCATGAAGAATACATGTTTGAACAATTTAGATGGGCGAAAGGTGGAGCAAATTCTGACTACTTTAACAGAGAACTTTATCAGTATAGTAAAGGCTAATGTGAATTAAAGATGAATTGCTCCTAAACTGGCATGTGTCATTCCAAGACAAAAGCAATGAAGATTGGCATGATGTATTGTTTAAGAAACTTTCTTAAATAGCCTCGCCTGGAGTATTCCTTCCTGTTCTCACAACATGGTTAGTTAAACAAACTAACTAGGACAATATGCATGTAGCCTAGGCTGCAGGTTAAAACATCTCAAATCCACTCTATCAAATAAAATAAGGTAGACTATTTTTTTATGCGTACTCTACTAGACTAATTTTCCATAAGGCCTATGACCTCTTCAAAAATACCTGAATAAAAAACAACTCATGTAGATTACACACACCCAAATGACATGCACACACGCACATACAGTACCACCAAAGTAGGCTACCCTGGTTGTAGCCCGTTCACTTTGGCCTGTAGGGAAAAAAAAGGGTGCAAAGTTGGTATTAAATTTCATTCGAAGTGGTATTGAAAAGGTCTTAAAAAGTCTTGAATTTAAGTTGGAGGATCCTGGGGGTACCCTGTGTATGGTTTATTTATACATTTAAATGTGTTAAGGCATTTATTTGCACATCTTTTTCTCTCAGTTTTGTGTGTGTGTGTGTGTGTGTGTGTGTGTGTGTGTGTGTGTGTGTGTGTGTGTGTGTGTGTGTGTGTGTGTGTGTGTGTGTGTGTGTGTGTGTGTGTGTGTGTGTGTGTGTGTGTGTGTGTGTGTGTGTGTGTGTGTGTGTGTGTGTGTGTGTGTGTGTGTGTGTGTGTGTGTGTAAGAGGGGATAACAACTTCAAGCCAGACAGAAAAGATAAAGAGAGGAAGGCACATTTTGCTAAAGGTTGAACAGATCCCTCTGCTCTATGGCACAGTCTCTCAGGCATTAAATGGTTTTCTCTGCTCCAGATGCCGGCCTATGTGATGGGCCTGACAAGCAGCCAGACCCCCTTCTCCTTTGGGAACGCCGTTCCTGGCCTCACCTTCCACTGGTCCGTGACCAAGAGGGACATCCTAGAAGTGCAGACGCGCCATTCCGAGGTAGGAAACAACAGTTGGACCATGCAGTTGTCTCTCTCACTCTCACTCACACACACACACACACACACACACACACACACACAGCTTTACTAACAGCAGAGTACACACTTACCAGCTCGACTACATGTACTGTATCACACAACGTAATACACAGCTGAGTTACACATAGAGTCCACATTTCCACTTGAAGGTTTATAGCTTTACTTAAGCATTAACTTAAACAGTAGGTTTAGTCTTCTCTCTCTCTCTCTCTCTCTCTCTCTCTCTCTCTCTCTCAAAAATATTCTTTTTTTTTTGTCAATTACACAACAGGACCATTATTCACAGTCTATTTCAGTTGGGCCATTTGAGGAAGAGGGTTGAACACGTTCTGCTAAATAAAACCCTAATTTTACAGTTTCTGTTCTAATTGAAAGAAAGAGTTTACGTGTTTCTTGTAACTAATAGATGATAGAAAAGCTAAATAAGTCTGAATCGTCTCTCATACATTAAATCAATATTCTCTCTTCCCTAGATATTCTGTTCCATTATTCACAGCTGGTTTGGCTTTTAATTATCTTCCCTTCCACTTGAATGCCCAGAGTGCGAGTCGCCTATCTCTCTCACCGTCCTACCATCTCTGTACAGTAAAAGGGGCTATGGAGAGGTTGCAGGGAGATGAATCGCCATGGCGATCAGAGGATTCGGCAGATAGGGCCTACCATCACTCAATCTTTCTTTCTCTCCCTGGCTCTCTCTTTCCCCTTGTTCTGGCTCTCTCTTTTTCTCTCTCTCTCTCTATCTCTCTCTCTCCTGCACGCTTCAGCAGTTAGCTTTTCTCTCACCCGCCTGGAAAAAAAAAAACATTCTGACAGACGATGCGGTGAAGTCCGACTCCCTGGCTAACACATTTATTTCCTCCTGTCTGCGTGGCTCGACTGCCTAGTTCCTCTCATGGAAAGTTAGTGTTTTGCAGTGTTCCTTTAAGCAGCAGCAGACTGAGCATCTGCATGCCGTTCCGCGAGTGATTAGTCAATTTAATTGGACTGTGGGTGAGGGCAGACGAGAGGCATAATGAGTGTGGCATTAGCGCACAAAGCACCGCGCGGCCTGGCGTTTCATCATTTGGGCTTTTTGCGTCCGGCTTGGCGAGCCAGCCGGTGCGGACGTGCTGTTTGATGTGCACCCGCTGCGTCCGGACGCCAAACGCTCGAACAAATTAGGATGTGCGTATTGTGCTGTTATCTCTGGTCCGCTCTTGAAGCGCGGCAGAAACGTTTTAATCCTCTCAAAGAGATGGGCGCCTTTCTCTGCCCCCAGCTGTGATACACATGCACAGACAGACAGACACACACACACACACACACACACACACACACACACACACACACACACAGACCCTAGACCCTCACCCTTCCCACAAATACACAACTTTGCTGGTTACCGGCGCACATACAGTACACACACACACACACACACACACACACACACACACACACACACGTGCAAGTACATACACACCACACACCCTTGCTCCTTTTGCAGATGCACCCGGTCGTTTCCCCAAAGCACTACCCACTAATCGGTAATCTCTCTCCTTTCTATAGCCTCTTTCTCTCTCTCTCTCACACACACACGCACACGCACACACACCCACACCCACCCACATGCAGGCCTCTCCAACCCTTCCCTGACCAGTAATCTCTCCCTTTCTCCCTCTTCCTCTCTTTTTGTTCCAATGTGTTCCAGGCTTCCGTGCAGCTGGGTGCTGAACACAACTTTGCCATGAGCGTTCTGGGCCGGATCAAGGGCCGCACTGGGCTGAAGGTGGTGGTCCGGGCCACCAGCCCCAAGGCGGGCCAGTTGGTGGGGAACGCCAAGGAGCTCTCGGACGAGTTGCAGATCCAGGTGTGTGTGTGTGTGTGTGTGTGTGTGTGTGTTTGTCTAAGGCTGCTAATTGAATGGGTGCGGCACCTCATGTTGAGTTTCAGATATATGCATGATTGTTGCCATATGTCCAACAAAAAGCAGGTGTCCCTCAAATGCAGTCAGGAATCAAAGCACTCAGTGGCACTGTTCTAAGCTTGTTTTTTTCCCTTAGAAACTTTACACCAAACTATAGCTGAAGATTTTTCAGATATGTTACAGATGTTTCACAGTTGTCATCAAAACTCATTTCCAGCCCGTATTGTCTGTCTGTCTGGTTCAGGTGTATGACAACCTGCAGCTCGTCAACCCTGCTGTGCAGGTGGAAGAGATTTTGATGTCTCCAAACTCCAACATCAAGCTCCAAACGAACAGGTGAAAGAACAGTCCTGTTTATAAATATATCAGTCATGGAGACGGAATATATGTGATGGGATCTGGGAAAACCCATCACATGGTGAAAACGAACAAAACTTGAGTTCTGCTCCGTTTCAACCCTCTCTGGTGAATTTCCCAGATACCATCACATATAGAGACTCTTTCAAAGGGCTTTTAAATGATTTGTACCTCATTCCCTTCCTACCCATAAACATTACAGAAAGGTTGTAGATGCCACAGAACTTAGTCCTGTGTGTGTGTGTGTGTGTGTGTTTGTGTGTGTGTGTGTGTGTGTGTCTCACCTTCAGGGATGGAGTTGGTGTCCTCTCCTACCAAGTGCTGGACTGTCCAGACAAAGCATCACTGATCCAGGTGGACGACATGGGCCATTTATCATCCGGATCACTCACGGGTACCTCCTCTCTGCAGGTTAATTCCCAGGAGAGCTTCGGTGTCAATCAGACGCTCATTCTGGCCGTAAAGGTACTGTCACCGACTCACACGCCACAGGACTGGAGATTTACGTGTTTAATCTGATTTATCTCGTAGGGAAAGCAAGACACAGGACTGTTAAAATATGTGTGATTTACCTCACAGTAAGACCCAGATTGAGGGCTGTAGCAATATGTGCTAAATTTGATTTACTTCATGGTAAAAGCAGCACACCTGTGTGTTGATCTGATTTAAAGTCACAATACCAGCAAGATGCAAAGAAAATGACTTTTCTGTGGTGAATCTGAGACCTCACAGCTCACACTGTATTTCTTTTTTTTAGGTTTTTCACAAGAGTGAAATATAAACAGTTCTATGTAATCTGTTTGTCTAAGATTCACTGTAAACATGGTTTTACTCCTGTCACTTATTAACAATTTCCAGTAATGAAGTCTCTTAATTACTTAATCAGATGATCTCCAATTACCATATTCAGATGCATCCATCCATTAGCAGATGTGAGCTCACACACTATGTGTGTGTGTGTGTGTGTGTGTGTGTGTGTCCGTCCAGGTGGTGCCGGTGTCTTACCTGCGCATCAGCACAAGTCCGGTTCTGCATACCACCAACCGAGAGAGCCTGTCAGCCATCCCCCTGGGAACAGTGCTCTCCTTCCAGGTGCACTTCCACGACAGCACCGGAGACCTGCTCCACAGCCACAACTCCCAGCTCACCTTCGCCACTAACAGGTACGCACCAGGTTGGGGGGTTGGCGGAGGGGTAGTGTATGACAATGTACAGGCACATGTAGGGTGGAGTGGGCTTGTTAGACAGGAAAATATATGGCTCTGTAGAAAACCATGATGACAAAAAGGCCCTTGTGTGGTGGAATCTGATTTCCCTTGCAGTAAAGGCACAGGAACGGGAGACATGTGCTAACTGCATGGTTCTGTAGATAGCATGAGATGGAACAGTGTCATTGTTCTTTCTATAGAACCACAAACAGGAACATTTGACATTGAGCAATGTGGTTCTGTTGAAAACATGACTAATTAACACGCATATGAAGTGGAACAGTTTGGTTGTGGGGGAAAAAAAAAAGAGGAGGTTCCTGCTTAGTCTGTGAAATTTAATTTAATGTGCAGTTATTTTCTGTTTCAGATTTGACCTTGATTAACCATATCACTCGGCAACATTGGCTAAAACTTCCCTGGTTAATTAAAAAACAAAAATCTCAAGAGTTCCTGCTCTTTTTCTTTTTACTTCTCTCTCTCTTCTACCTTCTGTCTCTTTCTTGCTCTCTCCCTCTCACTCTCTCCCTCCCACATTATTAATAGAGAGCGAAATTATCAGTTTGCTCTTGTTGCACACATAAGGAATCTGTCTCTCTCACGACCGCAACTCAAGGTTATTGGTAGAATTCTCAGGGAACGTAAACCTTAATATCATGGTTGCTGTACAATTATTTTGCATTATTCAGTCAACACCAGCCTGTTATAACTTCAGTGGAATTTTATAGACATTTAGGCCTTTTTGAAGTTAGAAAACAGATGTCTGAAGTATCTTTAGTCACCAACTGTGTGTCCCTGTAAAACAGTATCCCAGACATCCCAATGGACGAGAGGCAGTTGATAGACCTAAAGTGAGGGTGTGTGTTGTCCAGACGTGTGGGTTTGATTCCTGCAGGTCCTCCACAGCACTCTACCTCCGTGCCTTTTCTCCATGTCGCAGTTTGAGTGCTTTTCCCCGAGTAAGCTCAGTTAATGGGAGCCAGAGAAACCGAGGCACACACAGCCACGTGGTCCTGTTGTAGCCGTCGTGGAGGCAGCCAGGGAGTCCCACTTGGCCCTGCCATAAATTGATGCTATCGCTTTGTTCTGCGTGCAGCAGAGAATAGAAAACTAATCTGGATGGATGAAGGAAAGGCTAGATGTGTGGATGGCTGGGCTTTCTCTCTCTCTCTCTCTCTCTCTCTCTCTCTCTCTCTCTCTCTCTCTCTCTCTCTCTCTCTCTCTCTCTCTCTCTCTCTCTCTCTCTCTCTCTCTCTCTCTCTCTCTCTCTCTCTCTCTCTCTCTCTCTCTCTCTCTCTCTCTGCAGTAGTCAAGGAAACTCGCACATTCAATTCCTCAGCAGTAATTCTCCCAAACCAAGCCTGTGAGACCAAAAACTCCCTCTGCACCTGTGTTATGGCAGACCAGTAGGTCAGTGTCAGCAGAATGTTTTTATCCTCCAGGGACTGGTCAAGCCTAGCCTGGCTAACGTCAGACCTCATCTCATTGAGATGGGGTCTGGGAACTAGACATTCATTTTCTCGTATTTGAAACGTGGTTTACGAATGCCGTTTATTGGGCAATACGAATGTCTATCAAATGCGTCTGTACCAAAGATTCTAGAGCTCTGTTCTAGAATCTTTGGTCTGTACGTGGCTCATAACGGCTCGTCTTGCTGCCCTCCCTCCGTTCTGTGATTGGTTCCTTTGTTGAGGTGAAAACGAAGTCCATAGAATCCAGGCTGCCTAGCAGCCTGAATAAAATCCCGCGCGTAAGGCAGCATGGGAAAACCCAGGCTAGGTCAAGCCACCCCCCCCAGGCTTTCTCTGTTGCCAATGTCTTTGCCAGTGTCTACCTGGTGTGTCCCACTTTTTTGAACATCTGGTCTCCCTTGAGCTGGCTGGAGACAGAAATTAAGCATTTGGTCCAGAGCTTTTGTCACAATCGGCCTTGCCGTAACCGAACACACAGAAATAGACCTGTATAATACGAATCACAGTCTAACATCTTTATTATCTAGGTCAGATGTTTGAAGAGAAGGATTACAATGTTGGAACTTGGAAAATAAATGTTTCAGCCATCTTTATCCCTTTTCAATGAAAATGCATTATGGATGTGTTCTCATTCACTGGGCTGAATTGCAGCATGCAGAAGTAGGCCCAGTACATTAAAGTCCCCGACACACATTGTGTTCTAATTTCAGGGTGGTTGTTAGTATGGTCGTAATAGGCATCTTTCACTTTGGTCCTTGCTGTCTTCCAGCTCAGGCAGTGATTAAGATAATTAAGAAAATTATAATGATGACAAATATGACAATTATGTTGCTTATAGTAATTGTCATTATGTTACAGTTCATTTATTCACACTCTTCAGTTATTTTATAGGGTCTACATATTCATGCTCATGGTCCTCCACTGTTACCTTTGTATTATTGGATATATTATTCGTTATGTATGTGTTTCTCCTCTACCAAATGTTCATGTTCATCTCACGTTTACATCATTGAGTTCATCAAGTTCATGAGCTCATAACCGCCCATAGTCCGATCTTATGTACAGCTCACTGCTGCTCAGGCGTTAGAAGTATCAGGTTCCCCCGGTGGGGCCTATGTAGGATATATTACCATATTGCTAGTATATCGAGGAATATGCAAACAAATTCCTTATCAAAGTTCCACTTGTAGCTGGAGCACTCTCTGCATCGCTGCAAAATGGAACAACTTTGATGTTTTTGGTTGCCAAACTTAATTCAGGTGTAGTCGTAATTTCTCGTCGAATTTCTCCTGTCTTCGTACTATTCAATTTCAGTAGTCCACTCTCTCCCGTTGATGTTGACCTGATGAAAACTTGCAGTGTTGCCAGCTCATTCATTGAATTCAGTCATCTCTTTTTGCACGTCTTAACAATTAATAACAACGCTAGACAAATAGCAAATAGAATATTGCAATAGTAGGCCTACCATAATTATCAGAGACAAACTTCTAAACTCAAGATAATTCTTTGGCATCAACATAGTAGTTCATCATCATCACAGCCATGTTGGCATTTTAAAGACTACTATAATATCCTTTTACGCATTCAGTTCAAGGTATTGCTCAACAATGCTATTGGTTGGCTTTAACCAAACCTTTCGTTGATCAATTCTGCCCACTTAATGCCTTTTTATCACACCTTTCTGCATGGCACGTTCCAACACTGTACACTCCTGTTATCGCTGTGAGATTCTGTGCTCAAACTACCACTGAGTGTGTTCTCCAGCATGTGTTCTGACTGCGTCCTGTCTGTCCCTCCCTGCGTGCAGAGACGACCTGGTGCAGGTGGCGAAGGGCGGCAGTAACAGCACGCTGACGGTGCGCACTGTGAACGTGGGACTGACGCTGCTGGGCGTGTGGGACGCGGGGCAACAGGGACTGTCCGACTACCTGGCCCTGCCCGTGCAGCACGCCATCTACCCCGAGGAGGCCCACAGCCTGGTGGTGGGGGACGTGGTGTGCCTGTCCACTCCGCTCGTCAGCGCAGAGGGTGAGTGCGTGAGAGCCGCTGGACGACTGATGGGGGGGGGGGGGGGTGTCAATAGCTGATTTAGAATGAATGTTTAAATGAATTATCCAATATATTTTTGCCCCTCCTTCTCTTCCAGGCCTGACCGGAACGTGGAGGTCCTCGGCCAGTGGCGTGCTGGAGGTGGACCCCAAGACCGGCGTGGCCGTGGCCAGAGACGTGGGCAGCGTGACGGTCTACTACGAGATACCCGGCCAGCTGAGCACATACCGCGAGGTAGTAGCAGCGCCAGGGGCTATTCATCCACAGCATGTGCTAATTTGATTTACTTTAATGCGCTTAAAATGATCTTTTCAAAAATGACACACAAAATGACACACAGTGCCTTCACACAGTTGGTCTGTGTACATTGGCAAAGGAGTCCTCCAGAGCTGAGAGGGTGGTTCTGTGTGTATTGAGTGGTTAGTTAGAAGGTCTGAGACGGTAACCGATTTGGCCCTCTGCTGGTGTGGAATCGTCAGATCTGTACTGGATTGGGGCCAGATCTGTGGTAGACCCACCCGGCTCACCCCCAGGGGAGGTGTGCTTGTGCTCGGAAGTGGGGCTCCGTGCCGATGCATCTTATCACCTCATCAGCAGTGTCCAATCTCTCCTGCAGCTGTCACACTGTTGGCAAGGCTGTCCAAAACACGTGCACACACACACACACACACACACACACACACACACACACACACACACACATACCACTGATCGCATTAATTAGCTTTCTTCAATATTGGCCTCTCCTAGTGTGTGCTGTGCAAGTTTTAATGTTTTTTTTCTTTCTGAAATGTTAAAAGCATTTTGTTCAAGCAGTTTACCTGTCATGGTGTATTTGCATTTGAATACTCAGAGTTGAAGTCAGACCAGTTGATGGTCACACAAGAGAGGATAAGACCAAACAAAATCTGTTGCTTTGCTTGGTTTGGCTTCTGAGTATCTCCTAAAGGAGAATCCACAGGGTCTGACTGACTCCATGAAATCCTGTTTTTAGATACAATCATCTATGGGAAATGCTGGGATCTGAGCACATTTCTTTTGCTTTAATCCTCTTTGCTGTTAATTTGCACTGTGCTGAAATCACCTCTGGTGCCCCTCTGACAGGTTGTAGTTGACGCCGCCACCAAAACATCAGTCATGGCTCCTTCAACACCTGGGAAAGACAGCCGCGAGTCCAGAGTTTTCCTCACCACCAGAGATCGTGGCACCAACCTCATAGGTGAGCTAAAGAGGAACAATAAATTGTATTATTTTAACTGTAACGTTAACCGCATACAGTAACAATCCAATTCAAATTTATTTGTGTAACACGCATGCCATATAGTAATGACATGGACTTGTATAAGAACTGCAGGTTACAAATAAAGCAATTAATCAATTAAGGATTTGGAATATAGTGTGTGAGGCTACTTAAATTAAACCCTAGATCCTATAGCCTGCTCAGCTGCTGCACGCTGTTGAAACTGAAAAAGAGATGCTGTCTAGAGATGCTGTGTAGAGATGCTACATGCTGTCTAGAGATGCTGTAAGGTGCTGGAAAGGTGGGGAGAGCTGTGGTGCAAACGGCCCAACAGGACCCAAGTTCAAGTCTAGCCCTTTCCTTGAACCCTCCCCTTTATTTCTGCTTGTTACTTGCCACTGTTCTATCAAAGGCTATAGAGGAGCCCATAGAATTTTTTTTTTTTTCAAAAAAGAGCTATCGTAACACCCCCAATTATCGCCACTTTTGTTCAGAAATTCTAAAACAACGATGTTTTTTAACACTTCAAAATAACATTTACTAAATGAACCTTACATTTTTCAGTAGCCATAGGTGTGTAGATTTGAACAAAATCTGGTTTGGTTCTTAACGGGAGCATTTACTGCCTGAAATATCCGATTTTGTTTACCACGCTCGGGGTTATAGTGCTGGCCTGATGGGTCGCCTATTTACACCGTTTCAACGGCACATGGACGGTTAGACCGAGAATTCTCGTCGTGAAATTAAAATTCTACTGGAGCTCCAAGCGGTTGTGTACACGCAGCCTTACAACACTGTTTACAGCTCTTCGAGTCACGGTAAAATGTCACTTTTGGTACATAGCTAATTTAGATACACCTATGGTGTGGGTAGTTGCGTTTCTATAGGAGTCCGCTGTCTTGGTTTGTATAGAAATGGATATTAAGTGACACATACACGCAAGACGGCGGAAATACGGGACCGGTGGAAATAGGGGGAGTTACGATATTTGGTTCACATGGCGTTTGTCAAAGTCTCTCCTTTTAAAGTATGATTCAAATTCATGATGGTTACCAGGGATAGATGGAATTTCCAGGTGGGCCTTGTTGAAATTGTACTTGCTAATCAATCACAACGCCCAAGAGAACCCCACAATCCAGTTTTTTGTTGCTCTGAGCATCTATTTTTGTGATGGCAATTACAATATTAAGCCATCTACCTGAAGTATTCCAGAAAGAGATTTCTGCTTAGTTTGTTTTTAAATATAAAATTAAATTTCCTTTAAATGAATGAACGTTGCTTGAACGCTGCTGGGTGAAGTTCAAGACCTTAACAGAGTGTAGATGGGTTTCTGTGCTGGAGCTGCTGGATGATTTATCAGTCGAGGGAGAAAGCAGTGAGTGTGGGTAAGGGGGGGGGGGGGGGGTGATGGTGTTGTGTTGAGTGATCAGCAGCAGGATGGAGACTGACTGGACACGGGGAGGAAAAGGAGGCTTTTTATAATGGTGTGGCATTTTTCTTTTTCCCGTCCCGCAGGTTCATGCTCAGCTGCGCAGACAGAGCGCATCCCGGCGCTGCACCCAGAGAGCTCCGTACGCTGCGTCCTCTCCTTCACCAGCGAGGCCATCGGCTTCTCCGCCCACGACGTCTTCCACACCGACACCGGCTTCGACACCAGCGCAGGTACTCCATAGTGTAGCTCAGCCGATAGAGACCTTCATAAATATGGCCTTCATGGCATCCACATAAAGAGAGCCATTTCTTAGCAAACTGGGTTCAATGTGGGTCCCTTACTGAGCCAGTGATGTAGCTCACCTGACACTGGTGTCTTAAAAGAACAGATAATCAACCTTTTTTATACACATGAACAATCCTATCTTGGCAAATTGTGTTTTGAAGTAGTCGCATTAGTGTCAATGTGCACCTGAAATAGGAGCCTCAGCAAAATAAGAACCTTAATGAGCATAGAACTTTAATGAACTTTAACTTTAAATGAATTAAATTAAAAAGGATCTAGCCTACCTTTTGCACGTGAACAATCCTGTTAACAAAATAGATTATTTGAATTTCAGCTTTCCAGCAAATGTAAGCGATTTGAAGTACAAAGACCACACATGGCCTCATGGCTTCAGTTAAGACCCTTGTAGATGTCCAAAGGGCTCTTGATTAGAAACTTTTTTTGCTGAAAGTGCATTATAGATCCGCAGTAACTTGAATGTCACAGAAGTATTTACCATGAAGTACAACTTAGGATAAATATCTCAGTAAATGGAAGTTAACCAGCTAGGATAAAATGATCTAAAATGGTTTAACTGTAAGATGTAAATAGACCCTCATTATGAGCTGTTTTATGGAATGGTGACCCCTCTACAGTAAGGATACTCCATCTTGAGACTGGGATAGACCAGTCAAAGGAAGAACAGGTTACGCAGTGAAAGCTGTAAAATTCTGCTTTTTATGATCTACTGATCGATAATGTAAACACTCATTTAATTTATCAACCGAGGCCCATTTCAAGTGGCCTGATATTCTAGCGGACTAATGGGTTTGTCCCTGATAGTGTGAAGCTAATTGTCTTTGGGAGTGCCTGCTCACCATGCTGACTTATCTGAAAAGGGAGGCACGCAGGAGGCCCAAACCAGTGAACTGGAGACATTTGTAACTATAAAGACTTAGTGGGAAATTAGGCTCTGTAAGTACATGAAGTATGCTTAACTGGTTCTATTAGAGATGGAAGACTTTGACAAAAAGATTATTTGCACCCCTAGAAGTATAGCATCAAAAATCAACTGTAAAAGAAACATGTATTAGACATGTCCAATGATTGATATGAATATATACACTCTAACATGTTGATACTATATAGATGAGTTAACTTAAAAATATATATTTTTTATATAGGCAACTGGGCTTGTTTCAATTTGAAAACCCGGTTGTACAATAATTCTGCTATACTGGTTTTGTTTTTAGACTTCTATCAAACTCTTCTCTGGTCATTCTCTGGTCTCCTCCAGGCCTCTACAGCTGTGTGGTGACCCTGCAGCCGGTCACTGACCAACAGATAAAGGTGTTGAGCATGTCCATGACCAACCTGCTGGTCAAGGCTGGCGTGGAGAGCAGCCACTTCTCCGGCGAGCAGGTCGGAGCCCTGCTTCCTGTCAACCCGGGTCTCTATAGTGACCAGAACGAAGTGATCCTTAGCAACCAGCACACCTCAGCTGATGTCACAGTATATGGAGCCCCTGGTGCCCTTGGAAGCTTGGAGGTGACTTCCTCACTATTGTCGCTTGTTATTGATTAAGTAAAGTGTGGTGGCTCCACATTGATTGGGTGTGAATCACAGGATGTGAGACTTGAGGTTTGCAAGGAGTCTCAGCAGTAGGGGATGAGGCATTCTTAATTCTTAACACTATGCGGCGGTCATAATTATGTACTGTTATGCGGTACAGCTAATGAATTAAGCAAAGGTTGTGACTTTGCACAGTGCACAACTGGTAAAAATAAAGGAGTAATTTGTGTTCAAATTGCTATGGCTCAAAGCATGTTCAACATAAAATCAGTGTTTTATTCAGATGCTGAAGAACTGCTGATCTTAAGTTAACATAACAAATTGAAATGCATTGATCATTTTAATTAAGTCCAAGCACTCTCATATGGTATTAAAAGCATGGTAGGCTTTATTCATAGAACTTCATTGAATAGGACTCCCAGTATCTCGAAGTTCTCACAGTTAATGCTGGTTCATGCACTAAAGTAAGTTCACCCTCCATCACCCTCCAGGTGACCTCCAGCTCACCTGCAGTAGTGATCAGCGAGAGGGAGGTCTCCCTGACCTACCCAAGCTTCGCCAGGTACACCGTCACTGCGTCGAACCCACGAGGAGCCTCCTCGGCCACCATCTCTGTTAAGAGTCCCTCCAGCAACCAGATGCTCACCATACCGGTCACCATCATGCATGTGATAGAAGCCAGTGTACAGCAGAGAGGTTGGTGTGCCTAAATTGCAAAATGGGTTTGTTTACAAGGCATGTACCATTGGGCTTGATTTGGTTACTCGCCCTGTTACAATTACTAGAGTGATAGGGGAGAGAAAAGCCTGTTGATTAGAACGTTTTGGTAGTGCTTTAGTGTCTTATTTATTGATTGTTGTTCGTGTTGTAATCAGCTCGGTCTGAATAAAGTGGTGATTCTCCTCCTCTGTACGTTTTCAACTCGCAGTCGGTGCTGCTCCTGGCTCGGATGGCCCCAGCATCCTGCAGCACTTCATTGACTCCTACCAAGTGATGTTTTTCACCCTCTTCCTGCTCCTGGCAGTGACGGCCATCATAGTTATCGGTGAGTGCACCTAACGCACTAGTCCCCCAACACACACACACACACACACACACACACACACACACACACACACACACACACACACACACACACACACACACACACACACACACACACAGCCCCCCATCCCAACACTCCCTGCCGGGCAGCAACAGATAAAGCAATTAGCAAATGTTCGCTAAATCGATAGAGACATGGACAGTATAACCACTCGACTAATGAGGCTCGTTTATTGTGGTTTGGCTGTTGACAAATAACTTGCGCTTGTGGATACTTGTCCCCTCTCCTAGTATGCCATGCACTATTCTCCCCGAGGGATCAGACTCCACACCCAGCCTTCATCCAGAGCACCCCTCCATCAATGGGTAAGACCAGACTCTCTCCCGCGCCTTCCGTTCTACCACATTGGGGGTCTGAGGGTGGCTCTGTGAGACATTATTGTGTTGTGTGTCTATAATTTCTACTTTCATTTCCCTTCCCTAAACCCTCTTGGGTTGTGTTGAAATGAGGATAAGTTGCGATCGATAATGGGCTTTCCCAGGAGCGGTTAATTATTTCAGCATTCTCTGTGTTACTTGTTTTGAATTGTAAAAAGAGGAATAGCCTCTTAAATTGCGGCTGGTTGTGTTCCTACCACAACAACCACAACAGCTCTCATTCTCTCACTTTGAGTTCTACTCTGTCGAACAGTGTCAGAGTGTGCATGTTTTTTTTGTTGTTTTTTTTTACCAAGCTCCAAACCCTGATTCTGCTTTGCTTCTCTAAACTGAGTCTTGTCACTTCTGTGATTTTCTTTCCAGCCACTCCAACCCACAGTGGGTTCCAGAGGAATTTCAGCCCCTCGTCAGCCAATAACAGCCCTCGGCAACGCACTCCACTGTACTCCACAGATTACAACATGCGCTAGTGCTGTCGAGGGCAGACCCCGGACGTGTCAGAGTGGAGAGAGAAGTGCCTTACTCACTTACTCCCATGACTATTACAAGGCTGTTTGCTTTTTTTTTTTGTATCGCAAGTGTGAACTGATTCATAAACAGAGTGTGTGTGAGTGAGTGAGAAAATAAGTAAAGGAGGGATTTTGAATGTGCATGCATTGTGTGTTGTGTTTGTTTTATTATTATTATTTCTGTGTGTAAGGATGTGTGCATGTATATATGAAACATGGCATCTAATGAAGTGTCTGTTACAGCTGAAGTGTTTTTAATTTGTCGAAGAGCTGAATATTTTTGCTACATTAGCTTTTATTTATATTACATCTTTGTTTGTTTTCCTGCTTTGCACTGTTTGCAGCGTTGATTTTTTCCCTTGTGTACCTTTCAGATTGAAGAATAATAATGATGATGATGATGATGTGACACTCAGGAGAAACAGTGATGGTTTGCGGATGCAAATCTAAATAATGGTATTTCTGTCCAAAACTGTGTGTAGCATTGCTAAGACAATTGTATGACCACTGATTCCATCCCGTTAATGTTATGAGACTATTTCAAAGGTGTCTCAGCAAGTGAAAGTTAAAAGGCCAGTTGATCTTTTTTACATCTTGATTTCTAATTTCTAAGCGTTGGTATTTAAAAGTGTATAATGCCTTAAAAGGCATATCTCAGACTCACCTCACACCTCCATAGTAATGTGAAACACGTGAAATGTGAGACAGCTTTCAGTTTGGTGCAGTCAGTACATCTGACAACAGTTCTTTTGTGAATTTAACAGTACCTGTGAAACGAGGACATGCGCTTATGTATGTCCGCACTTACAGATTCAAATCAGGTTTGTTGAGGCATTTTATGTGGCCTTTTGAGACTGCAGTGTCATTGCAGAACGAAATGAATCATGCCTTCTGTAATGTATTTGTGAAAATGTTAATGCTCTAAGTTTGACTTTTATTTTATTTACTAGTTGGGGTCAGCTAAAATGCACTGAGACTTCACTTCATCAGTGGGTGGTTGTGAATGGACAACACTGATAGATCAAAGCAAGTAAAAAAAAAAAAAAAAATTATGGAATTCTTGAATGCGTTTTTGTGAGATCTTCACATTTCCTATTAATAGTGGAATCGTCTAGCTTTGTTTGTTTTATTGAGAGTAGTTGGCCTGTGTTTGCACTATCTACTCTAATCCGTCCTTTTTCAGTTGAAGCCATTGCGTCTTCATGCCTTTCACCACAAGATTTGTTGTCGCAAAAAAAAATGTTTTTCATTTGACAATCTTTTGTACATGTACAGTACTAGATGCTGCCTGGCTTTGTATGTTTTGTTAAATAAATGCTGGTCTTAATCCATGTGCTCTTGGTTTTCATTTCCTATGCCATTTGATTCTTTCTCAAAATCTATGTGCAAAATGTGTATAATACTGACTGATGTTTTAGATTGCTTGAGACTCCATCTCAAGCACATTATCACTTTTTATCAGCAAATTTCAAGATTCCATTTTTTTTATGACAGAAGTTGCAATTGGGAGCAAGTGCAAGTGAAAACTCTAGTTTGGAAATTCCCCAATACTGTACATGTTTCTGAAACTGGCATCCAACCAGAAGCCTTTGGATGGATTGGTTGCCATCTCTGATGCTGGTTCAGATCAAGGACAACCCCACACACATACTCACACACACAGATGGTAGGGCACCTCTTGAACAGCTCTGACCCAGTTTTGGGTTGTACACGCTGGTCTCCAAGGCTCCCAGCACCATACATGTTTACGCGGCTGGCATTCAACTAGAGGCTTCTGGATGGAGGAGTAGCCTGTACTGTATATGCGGAGCAGGGACCCAGGTGTTTCACCTGACACCCACAATGTACTCAGTGCAGGAAATCTAGTGCTGTGTCTGGGCCTGTAGAAGCTTAGTGCTGCACATGTGTCGGAGGTTGGCATTGAACCTGGAGTCTCTTGATGGTGATTCAGACCAGGTAACCATAGTATGCACCTGACACCAGCGATGCCCCATCCTCTCTACCAACAGGACCAGATCTGGCCTCGGCCCGTTTTCCCGGAGCGAGCAAGTCTGTGTATATTCGGGATGCCAGGGCCAGCCCCCATCAGAGAGGCTCTGCCATCTGGCCGCGAGCCAGAAGGATCTTAGCGCTGCAGCAAACCCCTGGTCCAAAGCACACTTCTCTCTGCAGCACGCTCTCCATTCTGGAGCCAACCAAGCCTGTCCTCTGCCACCTGCCTGCTGTTTTCTGTCATGACTCCACTGTAGGGACATGTTCCCTCTTTGTCTGTTTTCTTTTTCAGAGCTTTGACAAAAGAAAGGGTCAAAGAAACACAATGCCTGAATAATGTCCATGTTTGTGATATTTAAGGCTTTTAAAAATAGAAGGGTAATCGGCACCAAAGGTGTGGACAAAACGCGACAGCCCGAGACTAAACCAACTTAATCCACCTTATTGCATGGATCAGAGAGGGCGCCAGTGACGGGGATCAGTTTCAAAATGTGAAATCAGTGCTTGCACCTCTGGACTAACAAGCTCTATGTCTCTGTGTGTGTGTCTCTAGCTCTGTGTGTCATCTTCCTCTGCTTCTGATTGGACTTAAAAGAGTACCATCACATCCTTATTTTACAACATGGTGGCTTACTCTGCATGGGGGTTGTAATTCGTCCCTCAACATAGATCAATGCAACATGCAGGACAGCATGCATAGATCACATGATATCTGCTGTTTTCAATGTGTGCAGTTCACCAACCATGGGAACACACACACACTACATATGAATACTTCTGTCAGGTGTTGCAGTTGAATGGTGTCTTTCAGTACAACAAGCGATTGATTTAAAAAATATATATATATTTACTATACCTGTGACCATTAAAGTGTTGGGAAATGCAGCAACAGCAGCAGAGAGAAATCACTGCAGTGCATCTTTTCTCGTGAGGCTGGAGAATTCATTAACAGATTTTATTAGGATTCAAGTAGTCGGACCATCGTTGAAATTAGGCTGCATGGTGATGGTGAGACATGTTTGCATTTTTTGTTAAGTAAAGTTCACATGGGTGAGGATGAATTGATACAATTGTATTTTAAGGATGTCCACGATTTAAATGCGTTAATCAACACAATGCTTGGCCTGCAGCATATAAAAACGGCTGTTGGGAAGGTGAACAATATATTGTGAGGTGACAACCCCTCAAAGGGTTAAATAGGTTTCCTCTCAGTGGAACGGCATTCGGAGGTTAGTTACAGTGGCGCAGAGCGTGTGGACGGCACTCTGCTGCGGACGTGCGCAAACCAACTTCATTCCCACTCATTCAGTCAGTTACCTGAAATGTAAACAATGGCGGACACGGGACACGTATGTTCGAAAAGCCACGGTGATTAGCCTCAATGGAGAGACGACTGACATTTCAGGGCGCGGGCAGCCCGTATGGGAACGAGATGGAGAGCCCAATCGACAACCCAAACAAGGCTGCCGAATATCTGAAGGAGCTTAACAAAATTATTGAGACCCAACAGGAGTTGCTGGAGAAGCAAAAGATTCGCATTGAGGAGCTTGAGCAGCAAGTAACAGAGCTGTGCAACGAAAATGCCTGTCTGAAAGACGAATACCAGCGGCATCTCCTTACTTGCAGATTGCAACAGGGCAATTGTCATTCGGCCCTGGGATCTATACAAGAAAACGCCACTCAAGAGAAGTAAGATAACTCTATTGTGATTATATTCACGGCCCGCTGCTTGCTTTTCCCCTCGTATGAAAGTGAATGAAATGAGACTTTTGTGATAAGAACTAGTCTCCATACGCCCAAAGCGTGAACTTTTGTGGATGTGCTAAGCTAACGTTAGTTAACCACAACTGCTGTTGGCAGTGAGTTCTTCAAGTTGTTAGACGGGTATGATTAACCTTAGTCATACAGTGGAGGGCAGGAAGTAACAATTGAAGTAACAATTTAGCATAAGTAATGCGATTCTCTTCAGTGCTTTATTGTCTTGGTTAAGGTACATACCTATATAAGGTAGGCTATATGGACACACACACACACACACACACACATACACCGCTCGATAAAATCTACTGTGTTTGGTACAAACGATATAATCAGGAAAAATAATTTATTTAGCAATATGCCCTTTGTTGTCTGGAAAATAAGCCCCAGTTCGTCTAGCTGCTTTTGGTTACATGTGGGTTGCACCAGTAGCCCCTAGTCTTATCATCAGTCATATCAATAATTAATGAGTGGTCGGTGTCACCATATTTATCAATTTGCCGTCCTGTGCGCCTGCAGTGTGCCACAGTAATGGAAAGGTGGTGGAGATGTGACTTTTGTTCTATGTCAAGTAACAACAGAACCAGCTGGATTTATTTAGACATTATGTATCCATACTTAGACTAGAGTGAACAAGGTTGCAAAGCTGCAAATTGTTCTGTCCGCATTTTAAACTTTTCTGTTTGTGCGCCCTAATGTAAATGCAACGTGTGGTCTCCGTTGCGCAGAATGTCTGACAGTGCTGCCATAGCCAAGCTTGTACCCTGGCTTGTCTCTATAGTGTAGCTGGACTTTTGAGTGGATTTAATGGCCAGGTCAGCGTAAATCCGGGATATTTGTGGAATGCAGCCCAAGCCTGGTTTAATGTCCGGTGGCAGTGTGCATTTCACTCATGTGCACCGCATGTCCACTGGAGAAATCAATTACGCAATGACTTCCAGATGTTTCGGGGTAACGTTACCGCTAAATGCAGTGAAGTCTTTATCTCTAGGCTGGCCCGACTCCCGCTTTAAACTATCTGTTCATCCTCAACAATTGAATTTATCGGATTTTTAACGAGTTTTAGTCTCTAAAATGCATTACAATTTAAAAAGTATATTATTTTAAAATTAAAAGACGTTAGGGAGAAAGTGCTTATTTGACATCTTTATTCTGTATTGAAATTAAATGGAGGGTGTCAGACAGTGGTCAAAACAGCCTTAATCATCCACACATTCATTTCTTATAATACGTGTATGCTTTATTCCTCATAGTGCCTATTCACTTCCTTTGTGATACAGTGTTACAGGCAGAACTGCTAAACAATAGATATTACAAGCTCAGGGACCCTTATGTTCTTTCCACCTTCACACCTCTGGGATTTGTTCCCAATGACACTAATTTGATCTGACAGCAGTCATTAATGTGAAATGAGTTTTAAGGTCTATTATTAAATTTGAATAGTGAAGGGGACACAAGATATACAGTGTTAGTTTTGACAGAGAGTGAGGATTGACACCATTCTCAAAGTGGAAGAGGGACTGAACATAAGGCAGTACACATATCTGATGACAACAAACAAACAAACAAACATAATGACATCACTTGGATGAGGTGGGAAGGAGGGCACGGAATGACCATGAACAAGCTCTTGGAGTTGCCTTGGGCTCACCCTTTTCAGGCTCCCAAAATGTAAAGGTGCAGTCTGTGACTGTGATCCCCATACACTTTTTGTCAATTTCACCAAATTGTACAAGACTCATTGGCTCATGCACTGTCCTTTATGTGTCTATTCAGTTGTTGCGCTCAACAACAACTTTGATGGTCAATGGTCATACACAATCCTGGCTCTGTGAATGGGAAGCAAGCATAGTGGCTCTGACTGGGCATAAACAGTCCCATACATTCAGCACTGGGCTTTAGGACCATGCAAGTTAGGGGTGAAATTTGATTGGTTGTTGTTCAAATAAACAACTTTTATTTTCAATTGGTTTTGATTTGCTTGTGTATGGATATTAGGCATCGTTGCACACTCCTTTTCAAGACTGCAGGGTTGTTTGCAGGGCTGGGTGTTCCAGGCATAGTCCTCTTCTAAGCCATTGCAAGATTGCACGGTCAGCTCTCTCTCCTAATAAGATGTTTGTCGATATCCGAATGACACTGAATAGAAGTCCTGGCGTAAATTCACTTGGAACACCTACAAGCCCTGCTCTGACTTTAGGCATATAGCTCTTCCCCCATGGATTATTGGTTAGTCAATTTGTAATGTTGTATTAGTCCTTATTCTATTTGCACCCCCCCCCCCCTCTTAATGTGATAAATAATGTAATATTGGACAAAATTAGAAGTGGAACAACTATTCAATTTGTAGCCAGTAGCAAGTTTAAGGATGAAGCAGTTCAGATATATTTGAGATCAGACTAGCTCTTTTTTTCAGAAATGAATGGAATGTTGTTGAGGCGTTTGCATTTCTTATCTCCGCAGATGCATCTGCAAACACTCATTTAGATTCAAGCCATGTCCTGTTGCTGGATGGGCCGTATGCTGTAAACAATGTTTCTAACTGTAGACTTAAACAGACCCATTGAGGGAATGACCAGGGGCTAAATTTGGAGATGTTTTTTCATTCACTTAGTGCCCTCAATTGTTAAAGGAGAGAAGGAGGGAGAGGAGAGGACAGAATTTTTTTTAGCAAGCAGAGAAGATTATTAAGAGGAACCCCATAACCTTATGACTTTTATGTGAATCAACGCAGATGCCTGGCTATCTGAATTTCACAAGTGGGTGACATTTTTGCATAGTTCCTATATCTCCTGTGTCTCCTATGTCTCCGCATAGGATAGTGCTCCCTCTCACTGCGAGTCACTGCTCAATCTGATGCAAGGTCTCCAGTGCAAAATGCAGAAACTCCTCCCTCCATAATATTGGTGCTGGAATAATCAAATATGAATGAGATGAGAGATGAGAGAGATGCCATCCAGAGCACCGACCGCCTGCATTCTTTTCATTATGCTGGGGGAAGGCATGGGGGAGTTTTGGAGATGCTCTATGAATTTGGGAAAGGCAGAGGCTGCAGCACTGAAGGCTTGAGCGCTCTGGAGGAGAGGAGAGGAGATGAGGGGAGGGGGGAGGAGAGGAGGGGAGGGGGAGAGGCGAGTTAGAGGAGGGTAGAGGGGTGAGGAGAGGAGAGGAGGGTAGAGGGGTGAGGAGAGGAAACAAGGGAAAGAGAGAGGAGACAAGATGAGGGAAAGAGTGGGGATGGGAAGGGAGAGAAGAGGAAAAGAGAGGAGGTGCAGTGGCCACTTGAGGACTGTCAGGGTGTCTTTTGAACTCCGTCAGACGGGGAGTAAACAGACGGGAGAAGAAAAAAAACACATTTCATGGCCAATGAAATATTGATGATCGGAGAGAAGAATCAGGCTAAGCCCGAAACCGTGGGATTGTTCAGGAACAGGCAAACTTGCCATGCAATTTGAATCATCTCTGGTTGATTCAAGGAGAGAGTGTGGTGGTGGTTGGAATCATGACCTGCTTGGTTTAGCATGAAATGGGGTATTTAGGAGCTAAAGAGGGAGGAACTGACATTGAGCCAGACTTATGAAGCCCCATTTGTCTTGTGAGGGGACAGATTTATTCATCCATTAAGATATGTAGATTATTCCAGTGAAACCTGCCCCAGCAGTTAAGAGGTGAGTCAACTTTCCACTGATCATGTGTAGCCCTCCTTAGGTTGTGCGGTCATTTCCCTCTGCATATAGGATGTGTTCAGTGAAGGAAGATTGTTACAGTAACTTCCTGTGTATTAGCCGCATTGTGTATAAGCCGCAGGCCAGTGTTTTAAGTTAAAAGAAACAAAACCATATTAATTCCATATTAACTGCCCCTGTGTATTAACCTCATAGCTGAAGAAATTTTGCAAAATCAATGTATAAGCCGCGGCTAATAGTTGGGAAATTGCGGTATCCATCTTTGGACAGGCATACCTGTTTTGCAGAATTGTTGACAATAATTTAGGATTACTGGGAAAATGAGAACAAAAGTTTTAGAGCAGAGTCTTTGAAATGTACTGTATGTACTATACTGTGTATCGGTAGCTGTGTCTGAAATCATTTTTCTTCGAACATCATAATGATTCACACCGAATGAAAACACTCTTACTTTCTTTGCTTGCAAAAATTGCAGTTGCTAAATACGATCGTATATTTCCAGAGACTGACCTCTGAGCGGTTTACAATTCTGACCCTACCAGCATAGTTGAGGAGATCATTTTAAAAGGCTGATCTGGGAGATTGGGGCAGCCAGCTCTCTTATCCCTGTACAACCATTTGAAAAGCCGCTCCAGTTTTTCACACCCTTGGGCTTTGGGCTCTAAACTCCGGCACTCTCCCTCTGACCTTTTCTTTGATGGTCATGGGGCTGGGGCTGGACATAGCCGGTCTCCACGCGGGCCCTTTGATTGTCTGCTGCAACCCCCACAAGAGCACATAATGATGGCTTAATGAGAGCTTTTAACTCCATCTGATTGTATTTCTCGTAAAGGTTCTGCAGAGAGGAGGAGTTTGGGGGGGTCAGGGCAGTGAAAGGAAATGGCCACGTGGCCAGTCTCATCTCTACTTCCTCAGTGTCTTGGCCAGTCTCTTCTGCCCTTAGATTGGTTTTAACAGATAATTAGCAGGGGACGTTGTGCTGTTTTGGGAGCTTCTTTCGAGAAAGCTGATCACTATCATTGGAAGCAGCAGAAGAATGTTGTGTTCTTGTTCTCTCTCTTGGCAGTGTTTTACAAAATACTTTACATAGCTATGCCCTATATCCTGTCTTGGTAATGCCTTTGAATCGCTCATCTAGATAACATTATGTCTTGAGAGAGTTTTTTGGAGTGAATCATGAGGACAGGATATGTGGATTGAAGTGGGATCTTAACATCACAATCAGAGGATTTAATAGGGTTGCGCACCACTGGAATGTTTCAGGAAAATTCTTCTTGCTGGACGTTGATGTTTAAAAAGCCATTTTCTTATCCGAACTGGCCCAAGTACCTTGTGGGTTGGTTTAGTCACTTCAGAACATGCATGCTTTCTTGGGTCTTGGTCTATCTCCTAAGGAGGTGGTGGTGGGCCTGTGGGTAGTCTGGGCATGCATTTAGTTTTTTTCATAATAATAATAATAATAATAATAATAATAATAATAACAATACCAATAACAATTGTTTTTTTTCATGATCTCTAGCAGGGTATATCACGTTGGTGGTTTAGGGATTAACTTGGGTGAGTTAGCTCACAGTTAGTGGTAAACCTAAGAGCAGAGCACACTGGCTTTATTTAGTTTGGAGAATGAAGCCATACCCAGATTTGACACTGATTGACATACCTTAAATACATTCCTGGTTTGTCATCTTTTGGTTAACTTTTTAATTTAGAGACCCAAACTCTCTTTATTTGTTTAAGCGACATGTTGTGGACTTGTGTTTTACGGAACTATTAGAATGGACCAAAGAAACTAAAGACTCCCAGATCTCATTATAACATTTCTAAATGACCTCAACACTATTGCACAGTTATTTTTTAGTGGAGAACTTCATTGCCATTGCTCTGGTTCAGCCAAAACAAATGCCCTTAGAGGCCTGTAGTCATGAACTATGATTGATGTGGTGCTCTCTGATTGGCCAGTCTGGAGGAAGTGGTCCCCTGGGCCGTCATTCATTTGTTAAGTAAGGCACATGGATATCATTATTTTTCCATGGACCTGTCAGTAAATTTATACCTTATTCCAGTAACCATTTTTTGTCTGGATAATTTGTGACACTGTCTGTTATTCTAGTTTTGTTGTTTTGAACATTTGTTTTTGGATGCATTCAAACAAAATCTAGACATTTGCTCATTTTCATGCCAACTGGAATGCCTCTATAAAAAGGGGGAGATCTGTAATGATACACTTTATACAGTTAGACTATTTGCAGCATTGCCACTTCATCCAAAAATGCCCACTGTGTGAGATAATGGTACAGAGTTTCACATACAGAAGTTGGATCTCACCCAGTTTTCTCTTAAGCACTTTAATCATCATTTTCACATTGTTCATTGAGACACAAGAGAGTGCTTTTGATCTCGAGAAAAACAAGTGAAATATGCACGATGATGAAATCTTGGCAAAAGACACAGGCTCGCCATTTTTATTAACCTTGCAGCTCGAGCATGAAGAAATGTTAGCATTAGCTGAGCTGTTTGGCGGGCGGGAGTGAAAGCTTGGCATTGTGGGGAGAGGCTCCCAGTAATTCTTAGGAACGGTTCATTAGAAGCGGCACTAGAAGCAGCACACATCTCCCGGTCGGGCCCAAGTCGCTAAATCTTGTTAGTAAGGTGCCTACCCCTGCAATAAGCAGCCTGATGCATTTGTGTAATTTGGTTTAATGATGTAGATTGATGGGGCAACCGTAGTGTTTATTAATCAGAGGGCTTCCAACTGATGATTAATCTATTTTAATTGTGTAAGTCTATTACTGGGTTCATGTGAAATTTTACTTGCAGAGGTATTCTCACCTAAAATGCATCCGTTGGGGATGGTGAGGAAATTAAGTTATATGCCATAAAAAAGGTGACCTATTCTTCTTTGTTTTCTTTAAACAAAGATAAATATTAAAGTGAGAAGAAAATCCATCATGTCATTGATTCGATTGCTTAGAAACAGACAATCATGTTCTGAGGTCCAGGATGTCACCACCAGGAAATTGATCTTACCTCAATGATGGATTCAACAAAGGGCCAATGATTCTCCTTTTATGGGTATAAAGGAATGTTTTGCCCTCTGTGTCAAATACTCATATTGAGAGATGCAGTATGGTGACAGTATTACGACTGCATCATGGTTCTGATTAGTAGATGACCTTTAGCCCTGCAAGGTCGAATGGTTTTGTACAGCCACAGTTGCATGACATCAGTTTTCCCATTTCTTTTCTTTTCTTTTCCTTCAGCTCCACTCTATAATACAGAACACGATTTTCTAAAGAATAAATGTGGGTGTGTGCTTTTTTGGAACAAAAAGCCTTTTTACTTCCCCATTCATGTTCACATTTCCCCTGAACCTCATAGAAAGAGAGAGAGAGAGAGAGAGAGAGAGAGACAGAGGGCCAGATGTATGTACATTTGCGAACGTAGCGTTATCAGCGTCATGGACACACCGCAGATTGCGAACGCTGTCAGACCCAAGTTTCCGTCGTATTTATCAATCGTTCAAGCCTTAGTGTAAACTGCGCCTTTCTCTCCCTTTCTCCACCCATAAACGCAATTTACGAACGTCCACAACTGAATGGCAGCGCCTACATACAAGCGCAGTTGAATGAAGTTAACTGATGACAACATTAAAAAGAATCAAACGTTTAGCGATCATGAAATAATACCATACATGATATGATGTAAACAAGCAGGGAGATAATGAAGATCAGTAGTTCTACTCAAACTACTTGTGCACGTAGGCTATGGAAGATTGGTCAAATCTAGCAAGTAGGAAAGTTTAACTGAATGACGTGAAAGTGAAAGTAAGACATTCGAAAAGCCAACGAAAGTTGAGGTTGCTTTTGGTAGTACAAATACTTTCACCACAAAAACTGGTGCTCTAACTAGCTATTCTGTTGTCTTTGAAAGGTTCTCTTATTGACGCATTGAACTGCAATTTGGATTAACACCTGCTTTTACAAGGCGGAAGTATTTAGGCGCAGAATAGACGTGCGCTTTCAGGAGTGTCTTTGTAGATACCGCGGAACACATAGGCGCTCTTTACTCTTCTCCTCCCATCTTTTTACGCTAAACTCCCACTTTCCCCTAGCCTGACGAGCCAGACCCACATTAAAATGTAGGGTCTGGGCACTCACCGTTCGCAGTGCTCAGTCCGAGCGGCGGGATAATCAGTTGTCTTTCAAATTCCCTCTGCACGCAATAGGACAGTGGCAGCGCTGAGTCCCATGCGTTTCCCACCAGCGTAGCTAGTTGGCTAGTTCAAACGTTTGCCAACTTAATAAAAGCTTAACTCGTGTCACACTGTTCGCTAACAGCAACATCCATCTTATTTGTTTTCAAGTAGCAGGGAATTCAAGCCAAACCGTTGCAACTCTGCCATCAATCAATGTTAAGCCCACCTAACGACTCTATACACGATTTCATTGGCCTGATTGAGTTTCGATTTCTGGAGCTCACAAGCCAACGGAGAGTTGCTAGACTAGCCCTGGCAGCAAATGTAATTAGGGGCGCGTCTGGATTTCTAGGCTAACTTTCCCCTGGATCCTTCCATGAATGCATATGCATGACATGACAAACGCAATCTGCCACTTTCAGCTCCCGCAACAGGCAGTTTGCGCTTTTACATCATTGCGGCCTGTTTGTATATACCTCGCAATGATTTTACACGCACATTGCGAAACAAATACACCTGAAGTGGGTGCAAAAGCGTTATTACATCTGGCCCAGAGAGAGAGACAGAGAGAGAGAGACAGAGAGAGCGAGAGAGAGACTTTTTTCATATTGGACATTTTCTAAAGCACTGTGACTCACTTGCTGTTGTTCAGTGTCACACTTCAACTGGGTTTGGCCAGGCCATTTGAAGATGTCTGAGATCTGACAGGTTGTGGCAATGTCAGCAAGCTGGCTGCCAGGCAAAATACACTTCAGAGACAACGGCCTTCTGGAGTTGGGTCTGTTTGGTTGTTTGACTTTCTGAGCCTGCTGCAGAGTTGGTTTAAAACAAAACCTTGGGCACGCCTGGGCAAATAAAACAACAACTGTTACTTTTCGAAATGAAAAGGAATTCATACAAACAGACTAGCAAACATACATTAGAAGTTAAAAATGCATTAATGTATTGCATGTCTTCAAATGTTAATGCTGTTTATCCATTCATAAACTGTAATTGTGGCACACACCAAGGGGTACTCAAACCTTTGATCATCTGTCTGATGATCCACTCTGAGGGTGAAATGTTAGTTTCATTGAACGGCCATTGCTGAAGGAGAGACTATGATTGTGAAGACTCTTTGTGCGAGCTACAGTGGTTGTTCAATGATGCATTGCAATGATGCAAGTCATTCTGTAGATGCACCACTGATGACACAGTAACACTGCGAACCAGTAGAAACCTTTACAGATGTGAACGTCTCATCAGACGCCAAGCTCCCATCAGAGAACGTGCACCATCACCCCATGCTGTGCGTCGGCTTTGCGGAGATGGCAGTGGTGCGATAAATAATATTCAAATATGAATTAAACCTCCAGGCCCATCGTCCAAACCGCCATCTCGTGCACTTTCACGGCGCTGGCGCTGGTGTCCAGTTGTGCTTAGTGATGCAGAAAAGCGAGATGGATACGTGCTGAGTCAGCGCTACCTGCCCCCGCCTTGGCGAAAGATGTTCCGTCTGTAATCAAGCCTGTGTTTGGAGTCGCGGGAATCATCCACGCTCGAGTTGTCAGGGCTGATTTCCTTCTGCTTGGACGGGAAGCTTGAAAAGGGGCAAATAGGCAAGCGGCCGTTATTACATCTGCACACACAGAATAGGAAAGAAAAGGCCCAGCAAAAACTCTACGCTCTATAAACCACAATACATGGCAATTTTAACCTGTAACCCTGTGACCATGTAGCAGACACACGATATGAAAGAGAAGGCCTGGGAACCCTGACACACATTCTATACTAGACCATGAATCTTGTGCTATTGCTACTGTGCCACAGTGGCCAGTGGACAGCCAAGGCTTATACAGCATAATACAGAATGCAATAGCAACGCACGATTGACTGGAGACAGAATCCAACACACATTACAAGCTGAACACAAGGTCCTTAAATGGCCCTCTGTATACTACAGTGCATTGCCATTTTGACTTGAAACCAGATAACACACTTTTATGGAAATGTACTGTACTTCCTTATTTTGCATCAAGCGACTGCTCTTATGGTAGCAGAACCCTTAATTGTCTTCGAGCCCATGCCCAAATTTATATTCCCCACAAATTCCCTGGGAAATGTAGGGTTTTAGTTTCACAGTCGGAGCTGGAAGTCGGGATTGGCGGAGGCAGGGATGAGATGAGATTACAGGAAGCTGGAGAGGTCTGAAATCTCTTGCCGTCTCAGGAGATTTGGGACTCTGTCGGATTTTTTTCACTGGAGCCCGCAATTTACTTGCGAGAAGCTCTCTACCTTCGATGGGAGCTGGCATTTTATACAAAATAAAAAAAAGACTCGTCAAACTCATGTTTGCAGCAGGCGTGCGATTGGTCCAAATTTGAGCCGGAGAGGGAAGAGGAAGAGGTAGGGGAGGGTAGTCTATTAAAATTCACCAGAGTGCTGCCATGCCTCGCTGCCTACAAGAGACACCACAGATATTCCAACTCCTGAACACTGTCAAGTTATGAGCCTGTCCTTCCCCTAAGCTTAGTCATGTCTTTTACCTGCATGTTTACAGTTGTTCATTTAGTTGATGTGTAAGTCCCAGTTGACAAGTACTTGACAAGTATGTCACTGACTACATCAGTATGTGGGTTCAGTTACCTTGGAGAAAAACCCATGGTCGTGTTGTCCTGGGACCTTCTGTCAGTTGAATGGTGGTGAACAAGTGCTATGCGCTGATCCGTATTTGGCTTGTGATTGAAACAAAACAAGATGGATCCTCAACATGTTTGGAACAGAAACAATTTATTTCTAACAAATGTACATAATGTTTTGCATTTTTTATTCTACACTTCCCTTCCCTCTACATTGATGCACCATGCTTTTAATATACATGGCTGACAAGAGGGCCTGTTATGGCGACAGTGTTTTAAATATTCATGCAGCAGTTAACTGCATCTTGTTAGTTTACCACAACATGACCTATTTTGAAACCCTGGCATACACAAGATTGTGCAACAGGGCATTGCTGAACTTTTAAGTCTATGAGCGTAAGTATTTTTGCCAAAATGGGCTCGATAAGGTTATTAATAATTCCTTATTTGTCTAGTCTACATCCATATACACAATACTGTAGGCAGTCTGTGGTGTTGATTTCTTTTGTATTCAGTTTTAGAATTTCAAGGTTTTTTATTTCTTTTTCTTTCTTTGACGTAGGATGCGAAATGAGCTTTGCAAATAAGCCGAATACCTTTAGCCTTGTTTTGCAGAGACACATTGGACACGAGTTCAGTAAATAAAACCCTTATAGTGTGTGTTCATTCCAGTCAAGATTCTCCACCATTCCACCATCACTGCCCATCGATTTGTAATATTTTAACTGACAGGTCACGGTCTTCTCGTCTCTATATGCATGGTGTTATAAAAGGAACGGATATTGTAGTAGCAGCATGCTGTATAATGCCATTGTGATTGATTGCCCAGTCTCCTCTTAGTGCTTCTCAAGGTGCGGTGTGGGGGGCCCTGGTATCTACTCGAGGGATCTCACTGACTGCTATTTGTTTTGACATGGAAATTAGGTTATATTTCAAAAGACAATTCGGAGCTGCTGAACCTTCCGTTCAGATTGATTGTTGGTTGTAATTTCAATCAGGATAATAGGGAGGAGGATTTGGGCTATGACCTTCTCCCGAGGCCAATAAATGTAGAATTCATTTACATGATAATGATAAAGGATGACTATGAATCTGCAGTGTGCGAGAAATATATGCTGTTGTTATTGTATCGGAGAGCTCTCTTTTCACTCTAGAGAGTAGCTGTGAAGTATCATTCAATTATGTAGTATAGTGTGGTTATGGTCGTAGGACTAAGGAGACGTGTTTATATTATGCGTTTTCATGAGCAAGACCTTTTCCTGACCTCCACACTGAATTGCAGAAGTGAATTGTGCAGGGTGATTGATTTGGAGTTTGGGAGGATGATGGATTAAAAGATCCCTGCCTGGTGAGTGGATTTTTTGCTCAGTTCATGGTTCTGCTTGTTTAGCTCTTCTACCATGTGAATTTCATGTATAGTAAAGCCTGTCTATACATAACTGAGCATGTATGCATTTAAAGACAGCTGAGTAGGACTGTGTTTTAATCACTCCAGAATGCATTGATGAGCATTCATTCAGCTCTATTCATGATCTCATCCTGAATGCACTGAGACTCAGTGACCCTTAATATTCTTGTTTTTTAAGAAAGATAATGCAATATCTAATATTCCATAATTGGAGTACGGTATTATCTTGATTATTGCACTGGCACTGATGTCCTTTCTGTTACTCAGCCAACACATGGATTTGAATCATGGACACTGGTTTAAATCCTACACTGTTTTGTGTGGATTAAGATAAATTCACAGATAACCTGCAGTATATGTCTGCTCCCTCAATGCCATATTGAATATTGACTTATTGTTTTGATTGTGAAATAATATGTCCACTCATCCCTCTGTCATAACGTGGGCTTTATGTATTTTAACAAGGGAGCTGTCCGTGGTTCTGATTAGGTTTTGGGCTGTGTGGCGACAAAACCAGAGGAAATGGACGCAGAGCCTGCTTTGTTCTGACTCTGTTAAGCATGAATGGTTGCTCAAGGATGTGGCAGTTTTCATTTAACAGCGGATTTAAGGCTCTGGGTTTGAATGGATCCCCTCGTCATTTACTGATGGCTGTGACCTATAGCGTCCCTGTTCTCCGCCTGAAAGGATTAGTATAGACACACCGAAATCAATGATGGGCTCATTTGTAATAACGTGAAAAGCACTGAATGTTTATTCCCAGAATGCCATGGGCCCTTTATTCCTGGTCCCTCTGCACCTATGTGTGTAAATGCATCAATATCCATCCTGATGAATTATAGGGTGATATAAACACAAACAAATGAAATTCAAGGGAACAAAAGACATGTGTTTGACTAGTGAGACACAGTAAAAGTGAAGCCTCCTCACTTAAAAGTCCTTTAAATGTTGTTTTTGTTATTGGCACTAATATATTTGAAAGTGAAATGTGTGATTCATGTGAGAGTGGTTGTGATATGTGATTGTAGTGAAATATGTGATGGATGGATTAAACAGGCTGGAAACTATTGATTTTAAGAGACCGCCAGACTCTGTGCTGTTCAAGTACATCTGTTCTTGGCATGTTTGGGTTTTTGGGGAATAAAGTTTTGCTTCCAGAAAGAACTTCGATCTCCAGCCTGACTCCTGGGGTTCCCAGTACAAGAAATCACAGACTGTGCGACAGTGAGGCTGAAGCTACTCAAGTCTTGAAATCAGACTGTGAAAATTCTGCAAAAAACAGTTTTTTTAACCAGAATACTGTCTTTTAGTGTGCGTTGACCATTTCTGGTAATATCAAAGATTGTTTTGGATAACTATTTCTTCCACCACTCCGAAATGACTTCAAAACCAAGCCTGTCATCTCAGTTTTTAATTAGTCCTCCTGCTTGCATCAGTGCTATTTTTGCTTTGTGAAATCTTCGGGGACGGTGGAGTGTTTTGTTTTGGTGGAGGGAGAAGGGGGTGGGCCAAGCCTCCACTGCCTGCCTGCCTGCCTGCCTGCTGTCTCACATGTGCAGGAGAGCAGGTAGAGGCTGGGGAGTAGCAGGCTCCCTGGGAGAGCCCAGATGGTTCCACAGCAGCAGCATTAGCCAGCAGACATCTGAGGGAACCACTTCCTCCTCCCAGGCCTGACTACGACTGCCGTAATTGCCCAAGTTTTTACCCCAACTTCTGTGCTGCTGCTGGTGCTGAAGTACAATTAATGTGCTTTCCACTCGCGTGCACACACAGAGAGACAGACGGACTTTGTTTAGTGTGTGCATATGGGCACACACACACACACACACACACACACACGTTTGCACAAAGACATTATCTGTATACACACTCACTAACATACTTGCAGAGAGAGAGAGAGAGAGAGAGAGAGAGAGAGAGACACAGACAGACAGACAGACAGACAGACAGACAGACAGACAGACAGACAGACAAAGAGAAATTCAAACTGATTATGATTAACACACACTCATTTGCGCAAAAATAGACACACCACACACATATGCAGAAGCAGAACACATGCATGCAGATTCAAACACACACACACACACACACACACACACTGTCAATCCAGAGCTCAAAGAATAGGATATTATATAGAGCATATATAAGATTTGACATAAGATGGCGTGCCCTGTGCATCACTCGTAAAGTTTACTGTTCCTCTGTGGCTTCACGGCTGATGGCACTGGCGTTCCCGCCGGGCGCAGGCTGGCGTTTACGAGGGACTCTGTGGCTTCTCCCCTCTGAGTGGCACAGCAGTCGTTTGAGAGCATGAATGCCTGACTGGACTGACTCTGCTGTTTGAGTATTGGACTGTACATTGTTTCCCAAATCAGACCTCGATGTTATTTGTTTGTTTGTCTGTTGCGTGGATGTTGTTTTGTTGGTTGTTTGTGTTTGTTGACCTCTGTCCACAATATAGGTGTTTTCTTCTAATTGTGTAGCACTAGATTAAAGCCACTGCTTGTTTAGTAGTGGGTAAAAATGTACTCTATATTGTAGTTAAGAAATAGTAGATAAATGGGCCTAGGATGATATGGCTACTATGGCAGGATTTACTGTATCTGCGGTCAGACTGAATCTTATTAAAGCCTTAGACTTCACTTGTGACCCAAGTACAAGGGTGTAAATCCCCTCTGAAAACATAATATTGGCTGCATGCCATAAAATGAGGATGAGGCTAGAACCCTGTGTCCAAAATGAGTACAATAAGTTCACTCTCCTATAGCTTTGGGCCCATGGTACTGCTGCACTATGAGGCTGACACACTGTAGCTCACATTCGGCTCCGTTTATTTGTTTGTTTTATTACTTAGCCAAGATGCTTTGTGTTCTGGGGGCTTGCAGCTCGAAGTCACACGCTGTGACGCCGACCACGCCGTGGGTCAGACGTCTCCGTAATGCTTAGCGACATTCTATGGAGGCCCCATGACTACCCAGAGCTATGGATGACTCCTCTGTTACAGCGGTTACGTAACGACACTGGGCATGTGCTTAATGCTGTCCTTTTCAAAATCATGAAAACAAACCCATAATTATCTCTTTTCTGCAGTGTTTCAGAATCGCTTAACAAATATTCTGTTTGTAATGATGTTATTATATACAGCATATGTGTGCGTCATGCTTTGGTTCAATCTGTTTGAGGGCTTTTCTGTTCTGCTCACTGACGTAGCCATATCTGACTAATGTCCCCTGGACTAAATAGAATAGCCATCAGTTCAATAGACAGCATATTTTTGGCCGGTGTCTTGGCGTCGGTGTCGGTGTCTATAGCGGTCCTCATTTCCGCAAGGAATGAATATTTCAGGCCCGCTGCCCGTTTGCAAGCAGATTCATTAGCAGAAGCACAGTCACGGTTATTAGAGTTCTGACATCATTCGTTGCCCAAAACCATGCCACCAAACGACGGACCAGTTCTAATTACTTAACGCAGCCACAGTTAATCCAGCTCTTTTTTTTCTTAAATGAGGGCAACTAATTGCTTGGTGGTAATATTCAGCCAGAGTAATCTTTGTTGTGACGTGTGCATGTGTTGTTCTGTAATTCTCAGACTCCTCCGAAGCTTTAATTGCCTGCCTGACTGCATATTTTATCTGCGTTCATAAAATGTAATTGCACAGTCACTGATTTATCTTTGTTTGTCTTCTCTTCTTCTGCCTGTGTTTACAGGTTGCAATGCGAAAACACAAAGATGGTCAGGTATGTTATGACTTCATTATGAGTGCATGCCTGTTGTCCTGCCATGTCATTATTCACCCAACATGATTTTGTTATATTGATATTTTCAGTGTTGTATTTGTGTATTACATTTTGTCACTGTTTGATAATATATTATTTTGTATTATTTTTACATTGCCTCTGAGCGGTCTGTGAGCACTTTTCAAGCCTAGATCTGCTCCAGCGATAGCTGCGGCATTCTGTTTTTGGGTAGTCTGTACGTTTGCACGTCAGTATGTCTTGTCTGCCCCAATCTCGTGAACACGATATCTTAAGCACGGTACAAGGCACGTGCTTCAAATTTAGTATGAATGTTCACTTGGACTCTAAGATGAACTGATTCAGTTTTAGAGGTCACTGTGACCACATGTATATCCCATTCTCAATCTCAATACCTTGAGGCAAGTGTGGTACAAATGTTTACGACTCCAAGATGACCATATGGATTTTTTCCCCCTTAAAATAATGTTTCCAAAATCATTTTGATGGTACATCACCATCACCATAGTCTGAGCGGGGTTGGGCAAACTGCACTAAGTAACTTTGGCTATCGGGTAGGATCACTTAACTTGAATGAACAATGAACGGTCACTTGGATGTCAACTGGTTCAACTTTATGGGTCAGATATCACAAATCAATTTTATTTCTATCCCAATAAAATCAAAACTGTAGTCATCACCTAACAAACTCTAACAACCATCCAATCAGAACAAATTAAGCCAGTCATGTGATTCCCCACCACCATACCTTAAAACATGTCTCATACAGTATAAGTATGTCATCACTTTACCCGTCCCCTGTACTACTCAGTTGGAAATACACTTTCACTGAATACGAAATCTTTCTGACCGCAAATGATTGTATGGAATCACACACATCTATGCGGACACCACAATGCACCTACAATACACTTTAGGCTTTTTGTTATTCTATTATTAGGCATGTATTACACGCCTCGCCACACCATTGTATGCTAGCCAAAACTTCACAGCTATGTGGAGGCATACCACTGCGAGGCGGTAATTCTAGTTTCAGCTGGCTTTAATTAAGTCCAATAAATAAAAGATTATGTTTTTTATGTGCTATCATTTTGATTTAATATTAATGTTATACCAGCTAACGTTGCCGGGAGACAGAAATATGTGTTTTAATTTCCCGTATCTCAGTCGAAATGACCATGGTATAGGGTCCCAGGGAGTTCATTTTTATTTCGCTTTCACTTCAGTGTCCTAGCTTAACCTGCATTGAGCACAGAGCAGATATCCCAAGCCAAGCGGCACGCTTTGTAATGGCCACATTGTGTAATTCAGTGATGCAAATGGGGCAATGCCTGGTTGAGACAGCAGACATGATGTGTTTTGAAGAGCTATCCGCCTGCAACACGTCCAGGTGTTCATCCGTGGGTCTTTCTGTATGAGGGCCAGAACTAATGAGAAAAAAAAAGACTTTTCACACTGGCAGTGTGGTTTGGTTACCTTTTGATTCCCCATGTGCACAAACCCCTGCCCGTACCTCGGAAGTGTGCGTTTGTAAGCCCAGCATAATTCCATCACGGCAAGCAGAGGTGGGATTAAAGGCACCACTCAAACAGATGGCTTTCTGTGGCCAGTGTTTGGAAATCCTCAAGAGAATACACTTCTGTAAGTAACTTTGTATGAAGTGTTGTTCCTCAGTACTGTAGACTGATTAATTAGAGGACTCCATTTACACTGTACGTTTGAGTCTGTGGCAGAGGTGTGATTTCATATTATTTTCCTAAAGCTTTCATATTATTTGGCTATGATGGGGAATTTCACCTGGACCTTACAGCATCAGATGTTTAAGTTTACCGATACAATGTCACTTAATGCAACTGAGCTGGTTAGGTGATAGCCTGCTCCTGTTGCTTGGTAAATGCTCAGTATTTTGTATGAGCCTAAAGTCCATTGAAGTTAGTCAAGGGGGTTTGCATAAATAATCTTCCTCCCTCTGGACTGTGTCCTGATGCTCAAAATGGAGAGGGGAAATAGAAAAACACGTCATGGTTAGGGAGCAGTTTCTCTCTCCACACACTAAACGTAATGATGCTGGAATGGGGACATGTTTGTGCTTAACTAACCCTCCCCCCACCAACACACACACACACACACACACTCTGTCTTCTGTCTCTATCCCTGTACAGCTAATGTGGCCTGGATGGCTTCATCCAGTCTCTGCGAAATATGTTGAAATAGGTGTGTGTGTGTGTGTGTGTGTGTGTGTGTGTGTGTGTGTGTGTGTGTGTGTGTGTGTGTGTGTGTGTGAGGAAACAATAGTGAATCGTGCCAGACTCACTGACCTTGTTTTTCCCCCTGCTCACGTCTGTGCTGGTGTGTTTGGCGTTCGTTCACACAGTCCCAGTGATGTTCCCTGAAACGCCACAAAATGCAGCTGCTGTTGGCAGACAGGGGCACTCCCTGTACCAGTCCCTCCCTGCAGGGGATCCCTAGACAGCTTAGTAAATCACAACTTTCACAAAACGTTAACAAATTACACTCATATTTTATTTACTCCAACCGCAGATGCTAAGGATTAAGGAGGCTCCCTCTCCTCAAAACGTCATTCATTCGAGATGGATTTTTCTTACTGAGAGCGAGTCTTGAGAGTGCTTTTCTCCAACTTCCTTTTCTGAGAGGGTATCTGATCCAAGGCTGAAATAGAAGGAGGGTGTATTACTGGAAAAGGGACAAAGCGGTCCAGGGGAGATGCAGCTTAACTCTGCAGAGGCAGCAGTATTTCGTTCAGAGCCACACCAAAGCTAAACCACATGAAAACTGCACACAAGT